>NC_139575.1:24133950-24463950 GCF_946808225.1 Silurus aristotelis | reverse complement strand
TTAATGATTACCTTGCATGCAAAAAAGAAAACTTTACCATTAATAATTATAATGAAACCATGCTTTGTTACTATGTAATGCTATGGGAAACTATGCTATGTTATGGATATTTGCTTAGTTGACGTAATTAAAATAGTTCCCCTTCAGAAACTCAAGCTCCATCAACAACGTTTTGGGAATGCTTCTGCGTTGTCCACGCTCTGAATCATGTGTGTAATCAGTCAACTGGAAAGCATGGCATCACCGGTGGGGTGACGTCATGACCAGGGAGCTATAAAAGCACATTGAGTGAAACCGGTGCTAGCTTCTGTTTGTTCAGGAAGCTCTCTGTGTGTTTGTCTTTATGGTAAGTGGTTAATAAAAATAAAATAAAAGCACTTGTCTAGGAGCAGAGCATGCAAGGTCAGTTCTCAAGGGAGCCAACTGTGCAGATTGCGCTGGCATGTCGCACTCTTTGAGTAGGGTGCTCCTGCTCCTTGTGGTTCAGGCCCTGCTTTTGCTGAGGTAAAGTGGCATCTGAGGACCTGGGTTTCGCAAATTGACCTGTTGGAGGGTCTGGAGATGGGCTTGTCCCTTTCTCCCTCCTTACCTGCCAGGTCCAGTGTTCTGTTGAAAGGTTCAGAAGCATGCCTTTCCGCTGCTTCCCTTTGCAATGAGAACTCAGCTCTGCCTCTTTTAATCTGTGGAGGGGGGATGGAGGTCTGCGAGCACTCAGAGACAACCCCTCAGCAAATTCTTTTTAAGGAGCTATTAGAGGAAGTGACCCATGCCATAGCTAAGGTTGAGAAAGATTTGCAAGCCAATCAGCAGAAAGCTGGCCCATCCAGTGAGCTCGATGAGCACTTTCTGCAAACTGCGTCACTGCCCCCACTCTGGGTTTTGCCCTTTTCCCTGGACAGAGGTGTCCAGGTCTTGGGCTAAGCTTTATTCGGTCTGTCGCTTCAGTCCTAAAGTGTTGCTATTTTCTAATATAGTTGTACTAAAAGAGTGTGTTTACAGGACTATGCCCCAGGTTAAAGAGACACTGGTTAGCTATCTCTCCCCAGGTGCTGCGTCATCCCTAAAAACTCTGGCGCTGCCCACCAAGCCCCTTCGAACAACCTCGGTGCTGGTGGACAAGGCTTATGGCTTATGCACCATAGCTGTGATGCAGGCCTATCAAGCTAACCTGCAATGAAAACTAGACATGGGAGGCATCTTGGGTGGTCAGGAAGTCCGTGAGCTTCGCTGTGCTACGGAATTAGCTCTCAGGGCTATATAGGAGACTGCTAGGGCCATTGGCTGGTTCATGGCTGCCCTGGTGTCCACAGAGAGGCACATATGACTCACAAATGGATAGGGCTGTGCTCCTGGATGCCCCTCTGGTGCCGACCAGCCTGTTCGACGACGTTGTTAATGCAGTCGTCAACAGATTCCAGGAGGCCAAAAAAATGTTGCTGCAGTATCAGCCATATGTCTCACGTCGCTTTCATTGGGTTGTTTGGCGGGCGCAGCCTCAACCACAACCCAGCATGCCTGGCTTTGTGAGGTGCAAAGGCCAAAGCCCCGGGAGCTGACAGGTTTGAGGACTGTCATCTTCAATAGAATAGTTTCGGCCAAAAATCCTGATATAGGACCACCTGAGGATCCTGCTCAAGGAGCTGGTTCATTAACCTTGCCACTTTTAGTATAGCATCGTATAGCGCTGTAGACAGAAGGCTATACGATTCAGTTCTGGTCTCGTCTGCTCCGTTTCAACGCGGTGTACCCCACCCTGGCAGGGCCTGAGCAGGCTCTGGTCATGGAACAAGAAGTAGATACTCTTTTGAGGAGGAAGGCCATTGAGGTGGTCCCTCCTTCAGTCAAAGAGTCCAAGTTCTACAGCCGGCATGTCATAGTTCCCAAATATGACGGAGGGTTGCGTCCTATACTAGATTTACCTGAACCGCTCACTTTTGAGACTCAGGTTCAAGATGCTGACCATGAATCAGATCATGTCACAAATCAGGTCCAAGGACTGTTTGTCACGATAAATCATAAATCCTGATCATTCTTTCATGTGTCCATCCCATTAGCTCACAGGAAGTTCCTAAAGTTTGCTTTCGGGGCCAAAGCTTACCAATACCAGGTCCTTCTATCTTGCACTCTCACCCACACCTTTACAAATTGTGTAGATGTGGCACTGGTCCCGCTGAGACTTCGGAGCGTCTGTATTCTAAATCATATTGACGATTGGTTGATATTGGTTCAATTGGAGCAGCTGGTGGTCCAGTATCGAGATGTCATTCTTTTCTACATGGAAGTGCTGGGGTTAAGGCTGAACAGCAAAAAGAGTGTGGGCGCTTATGTGGGCGCAGTTGTCCCCTGCTCATTTCAAATTTTAAATCCATCCTTACAGCTGTCAAGAGAGTGAGAGGCCAGTCAATCACTGTGATGCAGTTTTAAAGACTGCTGTGTCTGATGGCAGCAGCGCCAATATGGTTCCACTTGGCCTCCTCCACATGAGACCCCTCCAGTGGTGGATTAGGGCCCAAGGGTTCTCTCGGAGGGGCAATCCACTCTGCCCAAGGTCTCTGGGGAAGGCCCCATCAGATGTGGCATATCAACTGCCTAGAGATGCTAGCCGTGATTTGAGCTTTGAAGCATTTCCTTCCAGGAGGGAGGCCTCAGAGGCCACCATGTGTTGGTCTATATGGACAACATTTTGGTGGTTTCCTACATCAACCACCGGGGGGGTCTGTGATCTCGCCTCCTTTACAAGCTGGCACATTAGATCCTCATGTGGGCCCAGGGGAAGCTGCTGTCCTTGAGGGCAGTGTATATCCCAGGTCACTTAAACGAGGGAGCAGACAGTGTTGGAGCAAATCAGTGAGAGATTTTACAGAACATAGGTGGACCTGTTTGCGACTCAAGAGACATCGCACTGTCCCCTCTGGTTCTCCCTAACAACCCCAGCCCCTTTAGGAGTCCATTTCCTCCTGGTGGCCCCACGGTGGCCCGGCAGGCCATGGTTTGCGGAACTAGTCAGCAGGCCTGGTCAGAGCTTATTTGACTGTGTGGCACCCACTAAGGCTTTGTCCTCTGGAGTTTCCATTCAAGACATCTGCAACACTGCGGTGGTTCACCCCGCTGATCTTTATCAGGTTTTATGGCCTTGACCTTAGTGCAACTCCTGGCCCCTTTGTCCTTTGACCTAACTATGCACATCCACACTAGGCAGGGATTGGTCAGGCTGGCTTTATTAGACTCTCGTTCCGAAAGCATTGTTGACGCAGCTCCAGAACATCTCCAGGTAACGTATGCAACCATGGTTCCCTGAGGGAGCGAGACACTGCGTCTCCATGCCACACTACCTGCATCTCTGCAGCGCTACCTTCCATTTTCAGATGTTAGCACCGATTTCACTGCATGTGCTTTTATAGCTTTCTGGTCTTGACGTCACCAGTGATGCTGCCAGTGACGCTTTCTATTCGACTGATCACACACGTGATTCAGAGATTAGACAATGCAAAAGCGTTCCCAAAGCGGTGTTCACACTCCCTGGAGGAACCATGGTTAAATACGTAACCTAGCGACGTTCTTTCAGTGGTTCATTAATGATTAAAAGTCAACATAAGGCACCAGCCTAGTGTTAGCCTGCAGCATTGGATGAGATGCACAGTAATCGGACGCAGCCCATGGCCACGTTCATGTGGTCTCAAGACCACAAGACTCCAACTCGCCTCTTTATGCACTATTTTTTCTTTTTCCATGGTGTATCATCTGTTTTGAGCATATAAATCCATTTGTAACTAACCTGATCAACATCTACAGACAAGCATGTGGCAAAAAATGCCAGGACATATGTAACCACAATTTTTATTTTCACAGTTCCAGTATTTCACCATTATTTCCACAGTTTCTTATTCCTAGCTTAAAATGTCCTCTGAATTTATGCTAGTATATACTGTTGCCCAAATAGCACAAGCAGTAAACTACACATCGGACTGTAGTACTTAAGAATGAGCCAGTAGTACTGAAAGGTGAATAATAAATGACATCAGTTATTTTTAAACAAACATTGTAATGAAGGAGAAAAAGGGGAATGAAGAAAAGACAGAAGATGAGAGGAAAAGGGGGCACTGAAGGGAAAATATCAGTCGGCATTTTCCAAAGTACCGTTTAAGCAAACATGCGGCGTCTGAGCAAAACCAGCTGTGCGAATGATTGCTGGCATCAGGGATGAAAATAAAATGCCTGTTAATAGAAATAATAACTGTTGAGGCCCACCATAAAGATTCAGTTGAAGAGGCCCAGAGAACCGAAGCTCAGACAGAACATATCATCATCACTCACGTGGCTTGATGGTGAACAGATCTGCTTTGGGACGCCCAGATACCCTTGTGGATCTGGATGTGGTTGTCGCAGAGGTGTAGCACATCACAATCTGGGCACCAGGTTTGACGGAAAAGGCTGTCTCACTTGATTACGTTTTTCTGGCTGAATCTTTTGACATTCAAGGGCTATAATTTCACCTCTTTCTTCTCTTTAAGCCTCTTTTCCCCCCAAGTCATTCATGACATACCCACATATACATAAATATACACAAAAACTCGGGTCTAACTGTGTTCAAAGTCAGTTGGCCTTATACTCTTATTGGCCTCTGAGGCCTTAGCAAAGACTTCTAGTGAAATATGGAAGTGGTAAACAGTAACAGATTGTCTGTATTAAAGATGCAAAATTTTGAAAGACGCACAAAGAAAAAGCTGCAACTCATGTAACAACTTTTGCTGATGGTAAATGAAAGGATGATAAAATGTTCCAATATAAAAGCAAGAAGTTCTTAAGGTGCTTTGGCTTCCCCTCATCCCCTAAGGTGTCTCTTTGGCATGAGTGGCAGAGTGCCAAGTTTTTTATACTCGTCTGATTTATGAGAACGGGGGTAAAGAGTGAAAAGAGAGAGGGCCTGCACATAAATCAACATCATCACAATAACTATGCCATAATAAAACATTCCCTCCTTCCTCTCCCCAAGTGGACAGAGTGAGCAAGAAAAAAAAAGAGAAAAGAATGAAGATGACAAGGAAAGGGAGAAGTGTGAGAACAAACAGGCAAGAGCGGTATTATAATACTCAAGATATTAGTCATGCCAATGATGGTTCGAATGTTGCATGCTCCTTCTGATCTATTGCCAAGGTATGGCTAGAAAGAAATAACAGGGATATCCTGTTAAAAACATAATAATGTCAATAATGTCAGTATTACCACAGACCTGTCAAATTATTAAATGGTCAGAATGTGTTGATGAACATTCTATAAAAGCACAGCTATATTATATTAGGCTCACAGTAATGCGTTTATTTAGAAAATCAGGAAATCAAAACATTCACAAGAAATTTATTGTTTCATAAATGCTCTAAACAATCTAAGCCTAATAATAACTAAATTACAAACAGGGGTGTCAAAACAAACACTGTCATTGATCTAGTGAAGCTTTTTTGAAAGTGATGATTAATTTAAATTCAAGGAATTGTCAGGGCATCAAGTCTTTGTGAGTAAGGTCATTTTTTGTTTCTTAGTGACATGACAAGCCCTGTCTCTTGACATATTAACTACAAGAAAAATGAGTTTGTGTGTGTGTGTGTGTGTGTGTGTGTGTGTGTGTGTGTGTGTGTGTGTGTGTGTGTGTGTGTGTGTGTGTGTGTGTGTGAAAATATACTATATATACTGTATATCCACCATACAGGTGAGGTGGTTCCTGCAAACAAAGATTAATAAATGTTTTTAAATCAGCTTTGCAACACTGATTTGACAAAAAAAACTCTAAAAAGGGGAAGCCATTCATGCTTGTTTCCCCCTCTAAGTAGGAAGTGTACCATGAAAATAGTGAGTCACCATGGTGTGATGTGATTGTATTTCATTAACTGAACATCCAAAAACTTTTGTTTTATTTATTTTATTTAACAGTGGTGTTTGGCTTTAATTTTATGAAGGTGTGTGAATGTTATTAATATATATTAAAAAGCAATATATATATATATATTTATATATATATAAATTTAAATAGCAATATATATATATATATATATATATATATATATATATATATATATATATATATATATATATATATAAATAAAAATTTAAGACAAATACCACTTGATATACTTCCTATTTAGAGGGGGAATCAAGCATGCATGGCTTCCCCTTTTTAGACATTTGGTCTAATCAGTATTGCAAAGCTGATTTGAAAACTATGGATCTCATGAATCAATCTTTAAGTGTATTAAGCATGTGTTTAAAAGATTGCAGAAACCAAACAAAAAATCATAAATGTGGAAATGTTGATCAGCTGTAAATTGTGTTCCTGTCACAGAGACCTGAAAATACAAATGTAAAATGTTGAAAGGAACGGGAGAAATGCAGATACTAAAAGTCATTTTGATTCACTTTTTTGCTGACAACAATATTTAGCAGTGTACCTTATAAAGTCAAATTCAAGGTGAGTGGCATGTGAATTAAACAAGGGAAAATGCTGCAAACATGATCAAATTAAGACATTTAAATGCATGTTTTATCCCTATATGGAAAGTACAATAATCCACAAACAATACATTACATGAACAACAGTCTGTGCACACCTAACTATATGTGTTATATGCACGATTCATATGTGCTTTTTGAACATCCTGTTCCATGCCAATCCCTATTTACTGTTAAAATAGCTTCTACTCTTCAGTAAAGATTTGAGAGTGTGGGTGTTGGAGATTTGTGCTCATTTCCCCAAACGGATGTTAGTAAAGTCAGGTACTGATGTAGGATGAGAGGTGTGGTGCGGTCAGCATTCCAATTATACCAAAGGTGTTTAATAGGGTTGAAGTTAGAGATCTGGAGCAGGTCAGTCCATATTTTAGTTGAGCTTGATGCACAGTGATATTGTTATGTTGGAACAGATTTGGGGAAGAGCCACACATGGCTGGAAAGGTCAGGTGTCCCAATACTTTTGTCCAAATGCTTTTATGAATAATTTATTAAAAAATCTGTTTCAATCTTGCTTGGGGCCCAATAAAGTGAAAGTGATTTTGGTATAGCAATGCATAACTTCCCTGGAAGAAAATTAATTTTATTTAAAAAAATTTTTTAAAGATGTCAAAAGCTTTAATCTCTTACATTCTTTTAAGAGTGCATGCAAACAAAGAGCAAACTTATATATAAATTGCTATTGTATATATAAATTGCTGTCAGAGATCTTTCAAGTTTGCTGTTTGGTAGCATTTTTTTTTTCAAAGTAAGAGCAGGTATCACCTTGGTTTTCCTCCTCAAGGCAACTTCATACATCCTATAAAACACACATTAACATTTGACACTGCAGAGCTGAATAAATAATGGTAACAAAAAGTAAATAGCAATAACCATAGTCCTACTAAACCAGCTGATGTTTTTGAAAAATGAAACTCCCAATGTTGTGCATTTTCATAGCTGGTACTCAGTATTGTCTTTATGTGTGGCAAGAAAAAAGTCCACTCCACTACGCTTTTCATATCCTTCCTAATACCTCATCAATAAATGCCCCTTCTCCGAAACTCAGAGCAGCGGGTCATGATGTAAGCATTTCTGGGGCTGCAGAAATATCTCTATTTGAACCACGGTCATGTGGAGTTGATTAGAATTGTGTACTTACTCACAAGTGTGCACTTATAAACCCTCATCTGGATCTGAGCAGAACTTGGGCCCAGAATTCACCCTTGATACAACTCCTTTAAGCTTGCCTGAGCACAAACAGCCACAGCCCCACACACACACACACACACACACACACACACACACACACACACGCACACACACACACAAACATGGACCCTAGGGCCACTTGATTGACAGGTTGGGGTTTTGCAGTTGGATTAAGCTAGACAAGAGGGGGGGAGGTAAGTGGGGAAGAAGGGATTAGGGGCGGTGAGCTTCATTAACCTGAATGTTTACACAAGCTGATCCCTGGCAATGAGAGCTTTTCCTTCCCACAAATCCCCCCCCACAATAGCCCCACTACACTGGACGTTTACAATCTCTACTCTCAGATTTGAGAGTAGACAGGAAAAAAATAATACAACAGAGCAACATAACTAAAATGCTGTGGCATAAATAACACTTGTAGAATATGATGTTGAGGATGTCGGGTGTAAAGGTCTATTTAATGGTAAAAGTTATATTTATTACATTTTATTTAATTAATAGTGGTATTAGTTTTAATAGTAAGCAATTGTGGTGTTTTTCTTTTTTTCATTCCATTTTTTTTACAGTGCTGGTTCCCCAATGCTGTGTTGCCCTTTATTATGTGCTGCTTGCCAATTGCCACTCTTAAAAAGTAACAATGAAAAAAAAATGCATAGCCATCAACTCCAAACCTCTCACACTTCAAACTCTCTGAGGACCCCTTAGTGGCGCTCCGAGTCACTCCTGAGCCTTAAAGACAATATTGAGAGGCTTTTTTTTGTTATCACTTAGACTACAGTATGCATGTGTACTCTTTCACTAGATATCTTTAAACTTCTAGGCTGGTTGAGGATAGAGTAGCTGCCTGAAGAGTTGCTATCATCTCTCGAGTGGCTGCTTTGTTTAGTCACTGCAGGGCAGCAGTTTTCTTACTGCACTCAAGTGGAAAAGTAAATTAGTCTTCTCTCCCTGGATGAGGGAACAGTGTGAATGGAGTGTGTCGACAGGCAGGGTGCTGGACAACTTTGGGTGGGCCATAGTGGGCAATTTACTGTCTCTTTGGCCAAAGCAGATACTCTCACTCCATACGGAGATGAGCAGAAGCGAGCTCAGGCTTAAAGAAAGGCTCACACTGATTCATGCAGAGAGGGGAGTGGAGCGAGGTTTGTAAAGATGCTTTTCAGGTCTTTTCAGCGCATCTCTTTCCTGGTTTGGCTTGATTCCAAAGGAAACTGAGCATTACAGTGTTTAGAAAATGATAATGCTCATTTTTCAGTCCTGATAAAACTCAGCAGAGAAAGAACTTGTCCGAAAATCCCACTAAATAAATCACCAATAAAAATGTTCTTCAGGGTGCCCAAACCACCACCATCTTCACATATCCCCATCCACAAGGAATGTGGAATTCCAGACAGGAAAGAGCAAAAGAGACGAAAAAAAAAAGGGGAGGTGAGAGGAGAGAAGAGGAACGGTTCAGGAGACATCTGGTGCTGATTTGGCCAGGGTGTTGTGGACATGCTCGGCCTTACAATTGTTTTGACTTAGATTCCAGGGGAAGTTGCTATTATTTGTTTTTGAATAGCATGCGGGGCTATTAATCGGCAAATACAGGCGGTGATTCTGTACAGCAGGTATCAGCAATTTAGAGACCAGTGACATACGAAAAACTTGATGATCTCTGGATGCTTAGGATAGAGACAGAATGAAAAAAAATAATTTAAGCAGTTAGTAAATGTGCGGCATGTCGTCTCTTCTTATGTAAACATTCTTTAGTGATGTGCAGATGAAAATCACAAATGCCAGGACATTTACCTTTCACAAAGCATTAATCATGCCAGCACACACACGTGGCAGGTAGGCTAAGAGGAAAAGCAATGCTGACAGACTGGAGGGAAACCCACAAATGAATAAATAAACAAAAAAGACGTGGGAGAGCTCATCACTTTAAGAAGCACACTGATTCAGACTCGCATCTCTTCAAGTGTAGTGAGACTGAAAGAGCTTCACAGCCTTGATGCACTGAGCATCTGCATAGGCATAAAACCGCAAACCTGATAGAACTGCCAAAGAAAACGAAGCACAAATACAGTTTGCACTTAACTGGGAGAAGGAAAAAGAAAGAAAGAAAGGGGAATGAAAAGCATGCAAAAAAAGAATCACCATAAGTAATGGATTATTAATGACTGTGAGTAGCATGTTTTACTTATGTTTTTTTTTTTTTTTTTTGTCAGGATGCAGAAATGTTTGTGGCAGGAATTTCTACAAATGAAGTTTCAGAGTTTTTACTCTGAAAAAATTGGTAGGTTCGACAGCTTTACTGTGGTTATGAAACTTCAGACTCTGGCTTCCCCCCAGCACAGCGCACTCCAAGCTGACAGTAATTGAAACTGGCATTGACTTGATTTAGAGAGGTGTTGGGTATGGTGAGTGCTTGCTTAAGTAATGTATTTGCTTAGGATGCATTGCAAGTATTTTACTGTTGCTTATGGTGCTGCAGTAAATGAATGTTGCAAACAGGGTGGAGTAATAAAGAAGAATTAGAAGATGGGCCAGAAATAAAAAGATGTAGGAGATTGGTATTTAATTAAAATTAAGTAATTGACAAGGTGAAAGTAGCAAACACTCCTTCCATAAGTGTTTGAAGAGCATAACGATAATGAATAAATTTTTAACATTTGGCCAAAAGGAACAGTATGAGAAATACTGCATTTTCATTCTTACTATGGCAGGGTGCTTTTATGATGAGCTCAGCTTGTCAGCAAAAGATTTGAGTGAGTCTGTAAAGAAATCCCACCTCCACTGCTCCACAGCTACTGCTAGGCCAACCATTGCACTTTTCCGAGTTAATGAAACAGTATCCGGAGCTGCGAGGCAGCTGGGAGGCAGAGGCACATTCATTCAGTGGATTAGGTGTGACGTTATTCCCAGTGCTTAACAAATACAGAGAAGAAGAGGACTGAAGCAACGCCTCACTGAGCAAGAATGTCCTCAACCTCTTGCTTAACGCAAGGAAACAGCCCACATCCTTGTGTGTGTGTGTGTGTGTGTGTGTGTGTGTGTGTGTGTGTGTGTGTGTGTGTGTGTGTGTGTGTGTGTGTGTCTGTGTGTGTCTGTGTGTCTGTCTATCTGTGTGTCTGTGTGTGGTTTGTTACCACTATGTTCCCATTCATAGATAAATACACATACTGTACCTGAAATATTAAAAGGTGTCTTCATAATATATGCTGATGGTATTTAATCATACAATTATTGTATACAATTAAAAAAGATTGTACCACTAATAGGTTTTTAGTGTGTATATATATATATATATATATATATATATATATATATATATATATATATATATATATATATATATATATATATATATATATATATATATATATACATTTTGGCCTGTCAGAATAATTAGGATCTACAGTTTAACAGTTATTATTCTATCATACACTGTGTATAATTTTGGAAAGTTTAATTAAAGTGCAATGGCTATTATTAAGTGAGAATAAATGAAAATGTTTTT
This sequence comes from Silurus aristotelis, assembly GCF_946808225.1. Taxonomy (NCBI): domain Eukaryota; kingdom Metazoa; phylum Chordata; class Actinopteri; order Siluriformes; family Siluridae; genus Silurus; species Silurus aristotelis. The sequence goes on along the minus strand of NC_139575.1, from coordinate 24,452,759 downwards.
CCCTTGTCTGAAGACAGTCTGAAGACAGTAAGGTCTTGAAAGTGACTTTACTGGCAAATTTTATTTTCCCTTTTCTGGTCAGAAATATGTGTCTGGGTTAACGCCCAATGTACCATTAAAGGCTTTATTTTCATTCAGAACTAGGGCAACGTGAATGATTTGCAACCAGGCCCTGATTTATCAACAAAACAATATTTTCAATGAGATAAAAGTATAGATATATTAGTATAGATCATTAATTATCAAGTGCAGAACAGCTGGAAAAAGTTAATGATTCTTTAATGTGACTTAAGTAGAACAAGTTGTCTCAAAGACTGATTCGTTTATTTTCAACTGACCGAAGCATCGCAAAATCTCCCTAGGTTATGTATAGGAACGAGAATTAAGTAGTTTACCACTTGACTCTTCTAGTCCGAGCCGTTAATGCAGTGCGGTGCAAAACAGAAAAACAGAATTGAGTAGTTCATCTCAAAAGTCCCATGGGTAAAGTCGTTCCTTTGTCACGTTAATCCAGTCCACAGCATAAAAAATATTAGGTAAGCTACTCATTCTGTTTATCAACAATTTATCCTTAGCTGCAATGCCAATTTTTCATTATTGAAACTATAGTCAAGGTTTGTGTATGTAGAAGTGTTCTGCTTATTGAAAGTGCAACATTTCATTTTTTTTATCAAAGGAATGCATTGAACTAATGATTTTATTATTTTGATGAATGCTGTTTAAAAAAACAAGTCACCATAATGATCTGACCTTCCCATCACTATTATGTGAAAGAAAAAAAATATAAAAATAAACAACAAATAAAAGTCTTAATAAGCCTTTCAAACTGCAGAAAAACAAATTAATAAGACTGTTAGACTGCAACTGTATTCTCATACAATGTAATTTAATGCATTTTTATATGCAAATAATTTGGTGCCCCCTTAAGATAAATGAGCAATATAGAAATGGCGATAATAATAATAATAATAATAATAATAATAATAATAATAATAATAATAATAATAATAATAATAATTAGTAGATCGGTGTAATTATATGTATTGTTCTTATTACTGCAGTGGAAGCCAAATAGATCAGATGAGCAACAGAAAATTAAACCTCTCTATTTTCATAGCCCCTTTCGTTCTTATCTTTACTAATGAAGCACTCCATTCTCTAGGTGTCAGAGCAAGTGTCTACAGGCCTGACCCTTCGCTAGCCTTCCTACTTCATCAACACATCACTCAAGCCAAGTTGTCCCCGGGACACAACCACCCCCTGGCTAGCACAGGTGAACTGCTTAAATTAGATTTAATAGACTGATGACTAACAAGCCGGGATGAATGTGTGGGAAAGTGAGCACAGGTGACTTTTATAGAGTAAGGTGTGAGGGAAAGCAGCCAGCGGTCAGGGTGTGCGCTGGAACTCGTTTTGGATTTAATTTTAAGGCATTTGGAGAGGATACTAGAATATAGTTTTGTATGTGAAGTGTGATGAAGTGGATTGAAGAGACATAGAATATACTAGTTTTTTTTTATAATAGGTGATAATAAAAAAACATAATAAACAATACTCTTTTGGTTGTCTGTGATTTTCTAATAAACAACAACCTAATAATAACAGATGTGGCACTGAAACTGAGATTTTAATAAAAAGCATAAATAACAGTATATGATAGAAATGATTTTTTTGTTTCCTTTTACAGTTTGTTACATTGTAAAGTTAAGTTTTTCTGCATCCAAAATTGAAAAGCAGGAGTTAATGCTAGTATTTCAACATTGACGTCTTATGTCTTAATTTTTGTATTTATTTTTTTATTGTTTATGTTTCCTTCAGTCTTATGTCCTTTTTTATTTGCTGTATCCCTATTATAGATACCCACACCAGGTTATTAAATATTATTTAATCATTATTATAACATCCTCTCTCTCTCTCTCTCTCTCTCTCTCTCTCTCTCTCTCTCTCTCTCTCTCTCTCTCTCTCTCTTATATATATGAGAGAAAGAGAGAGAAAGTATCTATCTATCTATCTATCTATCTATCTATCTATCTATCTATCTATCTATCTATCTATCTATCTATCTATCTATCTATCTATCTATCTATCAACTATTTAAATATCTATAGCTAGATCTATAAATAGATAGATAAAATCTATAGATAGATGAATAGATACTGAAATACAACTTTAAAAAATGATTGCTCTATCAAACTATCAAATCTCTTTATTTTTGATTTGCCATTAAATTCTCAGATGAATGAAATTTAGTAATGCACTATAACTCGCTGATGCTCTCCTCTGTGTAGTGTATTCTCGACTTAATGCTGTAAATTTATTGACAGCTTTTTAAAATATTTACCACACCACTTCCTTTTCTCAACAGGCGCCCGGCCTGTAATCCTTCTGCCCCTTTATTAGATCATTTGTCAAACCTCAGACCATTTTTTCTCTCTTCTTTTTCTTTTTCTTTCTTCCCTGCACCCCCTCCCTTTCTTATCCTCTTTTCTGAGAGTGTTGTGCAATGGGTCTTGGTGGCTTAACTCCTTCCCTCCCCCTTCTTCCCTTCTTAAAACAGAATTTACAGCTGATTAGCCTATGCAGTAAAGGCTGAGCCGGTCCCAAAAGGAACGCACCAAAAACATTTATGCAAGGCCAGACGCTCGGGCCTTTATGAGAAACATGTGCCGTAAGAGGAGAGAAGAAAAAAGAGAGAATAACTTGGTGAAGCAGCAATCCAGAAGTGCTCTGGAAATAGTATGAAAATTAGAGAAACAGAGATTTGGTTTCATCTGCACAGAGTAAACAATAAAGGGCATGTGTGTGTGTGTGTGTGTGTGTGTGTGTGTGTGTGTGTGCGTGTGTGTGTGTGCGCATGTGTGTGTGTGTTTATGTATGACACAAGAGTTGTATCTTCTTTCCTCAACCGCCATGTTTTTATGCTACAAAGTGGAGAAACACCATGTTCAACTTTTGTTAGCAATAAGCTAGTCAGTGATTAATGTATATTACTGTTCTCAAAACTGAAAACTGTATAATTACTATTATAGTTACAAAAGATGCTATATCAATAGTATGTTGATCGAGCTAGTAGCATATTCTTGTGTATACAGTATGACTAATTTGAAAGTAAGAAGTGCTACTTTGTTTACAGTTAATGCTGTGAGCAGTCATGCTAATATGTTGTGACTTACTGAACTTGGAGTTGAAAAGTTCCCTGAGCAGGAATTTTTAGTTAAGGAGCACTTTCTTTGGCTTTTCCTAGCATATGGTTAAAAAATACAGCCATTAATTGATCCTGGGATCAACAATGCCTCTTTAGAGCACACTTTAGACCTCTTTTGTGATTCCTGCTCGAACACGCCCTTTTTACGTGTACTTTTTTGTCATTTACCAAATTCCTTCTATACTCTAGCTCTGTCGTATTACAGCTACTCAACTGGAAGTCTTCTTCTGAGACAAGTAAAGCCAGACATGAGAGCTGCTAATCCTCTGAACACAGCAACACTCTTCAACCAAATACATAAACTCACTAATGCCCAGAATTGTTTGGTATCACTCGGATCAACTGGAGAGAGAATAATAACATTCCTCCCACCCAAACAGCATGGCCGATTCTACTCATTCACTTTCCAGGCCACCAATGGCTTTGGCATCGTCAGGATTCAAAATCGTGATCTCCTGATGATAGGGCAAACTCTTTACTGTTGCACCACTCAAGAGCTACACACTTCAAAATGTGGAAAAGCACAGAGCTAGAGCTCATTGATATGCAACAGCATGCACCCGGAGGCAGCAGAGGTATGTTATTTATTAGAGCTCTAAGAGACGAGGTCTGGCATTGGCTACTGTGTGGCAGTGCCTGTGTGCATGATCATGCAGCTCACAGAAACACGCGCACACACATAGACACTAGCCACAGGTATGTCCCCAACTCGGTGGGTAACTGTTGCTCCAGCCAGAGAGCTGTCAGAAACGTTGCTCTCATCCCTTAGCGTAACGAGAGGCGATCACGCTCAAGCAGCCAGCAACTAGAAGGGGGGTGTGTTGGGTTTGTTCCACTCATGCACATGTGAAGGTTTGGGTTTTCCCCCTGTCTCTCGGGCTTCAGGCTTCCCTCGTTAGGCCCATGAATGTTGCCAATTACTCTAAGCAGTGGAAAACATCTTCAGGAGTTCTGTTACCAGAAAGTGATGTCAGGTGGAGAGTAGGAACGAGCCATAATCAAGGCAAATGGGGCTAAGTGCATTATCATTCAGCAGGATCACGTGTGATAATACACTGTGGGTGGGTGCTTGTTCTATCCCATTTAAATGGTCAATGTTTTAACTGAATTTTTTAAACAAAAAGACAAATTGGGAGGAGGTGGTAGCTCAGTTACTAGGGCTCTGGGTTACTGATCGGAAGGTTGGGGGTTCAAGCTCCAATATCACTAAGCTGACACTCTTGGGCCCATGAACAAAGCCCTTAACCTTTTGTGCTGCATGGGGCGCTGTATCATAGCTGACCCTGTGCTCTGACCCCTGATCACTGGGATATGCAAAGAAAGGTATTTCACTGTGCTGTAATGTTCATGTGACAAGTAAAAACCCCCTTTACCCCCTTTTAACCTGTAACATTGCTGAAATATGCATAGAAACAATTGCACTGTACTGTAATGTACTTGTGATTATGTTAAAACATAATAAAAAAATAGATAAATAATTATAAATAAACATTAAATGTAAAGATGCCATTTAAACAAATACAATATTTAGACTGAAAAGATTATGTATTTTACATAGACACAAACACAGATACAAAAAGGAGGTGCACTAATATTTATTTATTTGATGGTTTAATATAACCAGAAATTAGTTTAATGAGGATATATACATGAGGATTGTATATTGGTATTGGAATCCCATTGAAAACAGCAAAAATATCTCTCTAAGTGGCAATTTCTTTTATTTTCATGTGAGCCTAAACAGAATAAACTATAATGCATTTATATGAATTATTTGAATAGATTTGGGGGATTATATTCAGATAGAATTTGTTTGAAAATATTGTGGGATGGTATAAACCAAAATAATTGCATGGGCAAATAACACACACAAAACAATCTTTAATTGTGGTTATTTATAAACTGAAGGGGTATATGTAGCTGAGATTATGACATGACCATGCTGACAGTACTGGCTGGCATTTATCTACCTGGTTAATCTCTAATATTTTCCAGTGGTCTGGATTACATTTATTAAAAGCAAATCAAACAAAAATCTCTTTAGGTCATGCCATGCTAGTACTGATATATAAAAGACCAAACAGTCAGAAATACAGATACAGATACAAATAGAATAGAATAAAGTAGAATAATGAGACTGCAGTAACCAGACTACATTTGACTGTAGAGCTTTTTTACATCACTGATGATGTTAAACCTACATTACTTTAGCCTTTGTATGCTTTGTATTAGCAACTTTAGAATTCACTTATTACATTTTTAAGGTTTTACTGCATTTTTCGGCCATACAAGAAAAAAGATATCCTAGACTGTTACTAATTTATGTATTCATGGTTAAGATTATTATGAGGATTCTTCATAAAAACTTAATAATAATTGACCCATAGAGCACTAATGGCGTTGGCATACTTTCCAGAGAAAGTCTTTTCAGTGAGCTTTAGTCATTGCCATGTTATGACTCTTATCCAATTTGTAATGATTTGTCTAGAAACATTTCAAGTGGAGAGATTTATCACTACAGGTGATAAACAATGCACAAAAAAGACTCCCATTTCGGAACTACCTCACATTCTTTTTCCATTGTGCATATTTTGAAGACTACCTTTTGAAATTTAATCGCATCATGTCTTCCCTTTCCCAGTCGAACCACTATTATTTTAACCTCAATCTCTATACCATACCGGGCTACCCTGAATGTCCCTAGTATGGTTTGTTTCCTGCTTTGGAGAAATAAAAGAAGGAAGAAAAAGTGGTGCATTCTTAAGGTTTCTGGAATTTTGGCTGCCTTCAAGTGGCTGGAGATTCTTTTGGTGAGGAGGAGCCCCTGCTGTGGAGGCGGTGAGATGCCTGCACAAACTGAGATGCTAAATACGTTTGTTTTACTGCCCCGTCAGCCAGGATGACTACATCTAATGGTTGCCCCGGGTTCAGAGGCCAGTTTGTACTGATTCTGATTACATGAAAAGGACCTTGGATTTTTCTATTTCTCTAAATAAACAGCTATTGCATCAAATAAACAACCTTTAATTCTGAAGTGAGAAACATCCAAACAAGTTCTCTAGATCAACAATGCAATACTGCAGAGATACTCGATGTATTACAAAGAGAAAACTAACAGCATGCCACATGATCTAATGAGCAAAACATCTACAGCCTTCATACTTCTTTATAATTAAATAACTCCCATTACACACATTACTCGCACCACCGAAGATATTCAGGAAACTCTATCATTAATACTTAATGGCCTGAACCTTATTCATGCACATCAATCATCTGGCCATCCTCTTCCATAAAGTCCTCTGTGTACATCAATGTTAAACCAATCAATGTCTCCGTGTGGCTCAGGAAATTGATTTTTATTAGCACTCAAGAAAACTTTTATCTCTCTCTTCCAAGGAACTGTAGCAGTGACCTGTCACTGACCATTTCTGTTCATATCTATTGTTGATAGTGAGAGAAAATCGACTTGTAATAATTCTGAGAAAGGCGCATCACTGCTTTAGTTGAGACATACGATATTAAAGTATATTATTTAATATGAATGGATATATCACAACAAATTTCATTCTTGAATCTGACTGGGCAGTGTTGATTAATTGTCTATAACAGCAGCTCAGACAATTGTACTTATTTTAATGTGCTGGTTCAAACACTTCATTGTTTGGATTGAAATACCTCATTCACAGGGGCTTGTACTGTGGACACGGCTAATCATAAACAGATGTGTTGCTATTTTTTATTATTACAAAGAAATCTTATTTTTCTTGTTTTCTTATTATTATTAAAATATCCAAAGACACTTACATTGGAAATCTTTGGAAACAGTAGTGGGAAGCTAATTACATGACGTTTCCAATGCTTTATAGAATCAGCAGATAATTATTTGCTGTTTAAAAAGTTATGGATTAAAGTATACATCCATTACTGAAACCATTGTGCAACTGCTTCAGCTCCATATAATGACCAATACATATTTTATAAATGTTAAAGCTAGCATGGCTAGTTAGGACCTAAAGAGGCTTTGTATCATTTGCACACCTGATGTTTTAATCTATGTGACAATTATATGATAAAAAACAGTGGGCAGCTTTTTCCTGGTTTGATTGTAATTCACATGTTCGCCCTGAAATGCATGGATTTTCTGAATGGCTTTGGTTTGCAAGTAGGTCAACAGGCTTTCTGAACTGTGCTTCAGTACACAAATTGAGTGAATATACTTCTGGGATAGGTTTGTCTACGCACCTCTTTACAACTCCACACATCATCACAACTCTACACACCTCACCGTACCTCTACACATATCACCCTCCCTCTTCATAACTCCACACACTTCAGCACAGCTCTACACACCTCACCACATCATACCATACCTCTTTACAACTCCACACACTTCAGCACAAATCAACACACCTCTACACATTTTAATATACCTCTGTACAACTCTATGCACGTCAACATACCACTGAACACATTTATCATACTACACACCTTAACAAAACTCACCAATACCTCTGCACACCTCACCACAATTTTTTACACCTCACCACACCTCACCACACCTCTACACACCTTATCATACCTCGACACACCTCTGCACACCTCACCACACTTAAGATAAGATATACATTTATTCATCCCACAATGGGGAAATTTCTCGTTTACAGTGGGAAAACTTACACATCACTCTGCACACCTTAGTACTTTTCTCCAGCTCTGTACACAACTCCCCATTATTCTATATGCCTCACCACACCTCTTTACACCTCATCATACCTCTGCACACTAAACAACACCTTAACCTACCATTGCGGACTTCATCACACCGCTACACAATACCCCTTAACACCTCAACACACCTTATAATGCCTCTGCACATTTCTGAATACCTCACCACACTTGCCCATACCTCTACACACCGTACGACACCTGGTCACACATCTACACCCTATACCTCTACACCTCACTTCACCATGACCATAATCTGGCACATTTCACCAAATCTCTGCAATACAGTGCCTATAGAAATCATCATACCCTTTTGTCACCATACACCCTGGAAGATAAAAGTAATGAACTTTAACTTTTAGAGCAGTATGTACACAATGTATTTCTTAAGCTAAGTGAAAATTAAATAAAAAAAAAAACTAATTATTAAAATACCAGGTTTGCTTAGGTGTTTGATAAAGCCCATTACCGTATGCTATTATAAATGGTACCCACCTGACATCAATTGTATAGGTTTTGTAGAGTAAATACATTTGTGGAAAGGCACAAGTAAGGAGAAGGCTGAGAAAATATTTTTGAAGGCTTTAGCTATGCTGTTCAGAACATTATTAAGAAGTGGAAAACATATGGCAACACCAACACATTGCCTGGATCAGGCCATCCATCCATACTGGATGATCAAGACAGGAGAACACTGATCAGAAAAGCTATTAAGAGGGGAACTTTGAATAACTTACAAGGCTTTATAGCTGGGACTGGTCAGTCTGTGCATATAACAACTATCTCACAAGCTTTAAATAAAGCTGGCCTGTTTGGTGGCAAGAAAGAAGCCTTTTTCCGAAAAAAAAATATACCAAAAAAAATATAAAAACACCCCTAAATATTATGCCTTTGGCAAAAGGTGCTTTGGTCTGATGAGACCAAAATTGAAATTGAAAACCTTTTTGGACTGAACTCCAAGTAATATTGACAAAAAGCAAACACAACACAGCATTCAAAACAGATCATACCTACTGTTAAGTAGGGTGGTGGCAGCATTATGTTGCGCGGGGGGGGGGCTGGACAATTGGTCGGGATTAAAGAGAAAACAGATGCTTCCAAGTACATCCATATTCTTGAGAAAAACTTTGTCCCTGCTAGACAGCAGAAGATGGGTAGGTCATTAACCTTCCAACATGACAATGATTCTAAATGTACCTTCAAATGATCAAAGCAATGACTTATGGAAAGGAAGATAAATGGTCCTTAAGTGGACATGTCAGATACCTATCTTAAATATGATATTTTAAATTTTAAAAAAGCAGTCAGTTGACACTCACTCAATTTTTTTTTAAATAAAATTTAATAAAAAAAACTAGCTTTGCACCACTAGATTGGGTAATATTTGTTCCTTGCATAATGAGCAAATATTACCCAACCTAGGTGTGCAAAGCTAGTACAGACATATCCAAAAAGATTAATGGCTGTAATTAAAGCACCTTTAACCCCTCTATTTTGGCGTTCCTGACTAGGAAAATGAAGTTACTGTTTAGCTGCATGGCTTATGGCTAGTACAATACAGTACTATCTGTATTGTATTGGCTATCAATACAATACAGATAGCCAATACAGTTTTTTTTCTAAGCTACACCCTTTGGCTTCTCAGAAATATCTGCAACATTGTAGCCAACCTCTTAAACCCATCTTTATCCCAAAGTGAGAACCCCAGGCAGGACCTGGATGTTAGTTAGAAAAATACATTCCAAGTACAGATTTGACCTGACATATTTGTATGTGATGCTGGAAGCAATGCATAAAACAAGGCATTTTAATTGTTTTAGACCTTTTAAAACACTGTGAGTAAGTACACAGTAAATAAGTTGCATTAATAGTTATTTAGCTTTTCTAAAGTAATAAGTTTGAGTGGACAAAAACACTGATTGAAACTATGTTGCAGTTGCTCAGTTGGTTTGCATGTCTTATTGATTAAATGTAACAAGATACAGTTAAAGTGTGATACAGTTTTGGTTAGGTGTTACCTGAAGCAAGTAAAAACATATCATACTACAACTATACCGCTTGTTCCAAGTATAGACCCACCTTTTCCGCTGGCGTGCAAACATACAGCCTGAGGTGTGAGCTATGTCTTTCGTGCTGAATAGAGTGATAATCCCATGGACAGACATTGACAAAATGTGCTAATGAATTGAAATGTTTATGAGCTTTGTTTGTTGTTTTTTTTGTAAATAATTTTGTTAAATATATTGATACTTTCCCTCACTTTAATATTATGGGATATTAAATGCAGATTTATAATGTGTTTAATAATTATTCTAAATTATTCATTCAGGTTAAGTGCAATTTGGGTTCTGATAATAATTCTAAAAAACAGTTTAAGGGTGTTAACCAGTGCAATAGATTATTTATAAACAGTATAAGCAAGGATGTTTCTTTAAGGCAGAGATGCCCTAATTAAAGACCATTGGCCAAAGTTGGCCCGTGGTGATATATGATTTATATATGTTGTATACATTAAGACATTTTCTGTTCTGGCAGAATCACAAATGAGAGGAACCATGGCAACTTTCACTTTACTTGCTATTGAACATTTCTGCTGTGACGTGACAAGTCAGCTCCATCTAGTGTTCCATATAAAAGAGCATTATATAAGTTTATTTATAATAATCACCACAAGGGGCGCTATCCAAAATCACAAGCACTTTTAAAACCAGCCAAACGTGTTGTCTTTTTTAGGCTTTCTTTGGTTGTTTGTTTGCTACCACCAACTAGCTAGGTTAAGGTTTGTTAGTTGTGTGAACTCTCTAAAATTGTATATAAAATATTTGGACTTGTGAGAAAAGATGGGATGTGACGGAGGAACCATTCCTAAAAGACACGAACTAGTCAAGGGACCAAAGAAGGTGGAAAAGGTCTGAGCTAATTTTTCGAACATAATCGTGCGTACCGTAAAAGATAGCGAGCTGGCTATGATGTAGGCTAGTCAGTTGGGGTTTCCGTTTATTAATAATAATAATAATAATAATGATAACAATAATAATAATAATAACAACAATGTATTAATATTTCTCCAAGATGAGTAATGCGTTATGGGTCATATTTAAACGAGTTGTACTGTCGCCCAGTTGTTTACATTCAGGTTACGGTAGCAAGCAACTCATTTCCAGCACAAGTTTAAATATTCAGTTTAAGCATTTATTATATAAATATTTATCTATTTCTATATAAGGTTCCTATTATCATTTGTATCACAAGACTGTTGCTTAATCAACGTAGTTTATGTAATAAAAAAGGTTTCTAATGTTACCCTTGGCACACAATCTATTAATAGAATGATACATATACAGTGAGGAAAATAAGTATTTGAACACCCTGCTATTTTGCAAGTTCTCCCACTTAGAAATTATGGAGGGGTCTGAAATTGTCATCGTAGGTGCATGTCCACTGTGAGAGACATAATCTAAAAAAAAAAAATCACAGAAATCACAATGTATGATTTTTAAACTATTTATTTGTATGATACAGCTGCAAATAAGTATTTGAACACCTGAGAAAGTCAATGTTAATATTTGGTACAGGAGCTTTTGTTTGCAATTACAGAGGTCAAACGTTTCCTGTAGTTTTTCACCAGGTTTGCACACACTGAGGGAGGGATTTTGGCCCACTCTTCCACACAGATCTTCTCTAGATCAGTCAGGTTTCTGGCCTGTTGCTGAGAAACACGGAGTTTTAGCTCCCTCCAAAGATTCTCTATTGGGTTTAGGTCTGGAGACTGGCTAGGCCACGCCAGAACCTTGATATGCTTCTTACAGAGCCACTCCTTGGTTATCCTGGCTTTGTGATTCGGGTCATTGTCATGTTGGAAGACCCAGCCTCGACCCATCTTCAATGCTCTAACTGAGGGAAGGAGGTTGTTCCCCAAAATCTCGCAATACATGGCCCCGGTCATCCTCTCCTTAATACAGTGCAGTCGCCCTGTCCCATGTGCAGAAAAACACCCCCAAAGCATGATGCTACCACCCCAATGCTTCACAGTAGGGATGGTGTTCTTGGGATGGTACTCATCATTCTTCTTCCTCCAAACATTGTTTAGTGGAATTATGACCCAAAAGTTCTATTTTGGTCTCATCTGACCACATGACTTTCTTCCATGACTTCTCTGGATCATCCAAATGGTCATTGGCAAACTTAAGACATGCCTGGACATGTGCTGGTTTAAGCAGGGGAACCTTCCGTGCCATGCAGGATTTCAAACCATGACGTCTTAGTGTATTACCAACAGTAACCTTGGAAACGGTGGTCCCAGCTCTTTTCAGGTCATTGACCAGCTCCTCCCGTGTAGTTCTGGGCTGATTTCTCACCTTCCTTAGGATCATCGAGACCCCACGAGGTGAGATCTTGCATGGAGCCCCAGTCCGAGGGAGATTGACAGTCATGTTTAGCTTCTTCCATTTTCTAATGATTGCTCCAACAGTGGACCTTTTTTCACCAAGCTGCTTGGCAATTTCCCCGTAGCCCTTTCCAGCCTTGTGGAGGTGTACAATTTTGTCTCTAGTGTCTTTGGACAGCTCTTTGGTCTTGGCCATGTTAGTAGTTGGGTTCTTACTGATTGTATGGGGTGGACAGGTGTCTTTATGCAGCTAACGACCTCAAACAGGTGCATCTAATTTAGGATAATAAATGTAGTGGAGGTGGACATTTTAAAGGCAGACTAACAGGTCTTTGAGGGTCAGAAATCTAGCTGATAGACAGGTGTTCAAATACTTATTTGCAGCTGTATCATACAAATAAATAGTTAAAAAATCATACATTGTGATTTCTGGATTTTTTTATTTAAGATTATGTCTCTCACAGTGGACATGCACCTACGATGACAATTTCAGACCCCTCCATGATTTCTAAGTGGGAGAACTTGCAAAATAGCAGGGTGTTCAAATACTTATTTTCCTCACTGTATATAATATAATATAATATAATTATCATGAGCCCAAAACCTTTTTCCAAAAGTTACAATATAAAAAAAGAGGCCACAAGACAACTGAAACAATAAGGTACCCCTGTGAACTGAAAAGCATTCTAGGTTACTAACTTCTGAATCTGATCAGAGAATGCCATGAGTATTTCAAGCTGTCATTGAAGCTTAATGTAGCTACTTTGGACAATTTTTAAAATAGAGACCGTGAAAATCAGCGAAACAAATGTTATGTGGCAAATGCAATTCTGCGATAAACCAGAGGGGGCGGGATTTGAATCTTGGTGAAGTGGGGGATTACTGTATATACTGTTTTTGGTATCACTTGTCCCTAGTTTGTGAATTATAGTTGCAGTAGTAGTTTACCATACATCATTCTTGTTATGCAGTTGTTTAGCTGTTGACAGATTTCAGAGATTTCACAGGTACGTTTGAACTCTTCATGTAAAACCACCACCAGCCATCACTGGATTTCAAGCAGCATTGTAGGACCCTGAAATCTAGGTGCTAGTTTGCAGATGGTTGGATTTTTAGATAGGGCTGCAGCTATCGATTATTTTAGTAATCAAGTATTCTGCCGACTAGTCCATCAGTTAATCGAGTAATCGGCTAAGAAGTACTTTTTCTTCATTAAAGAGCAATACTAAATATACATGAGAATAATGAGAGGGTTCTTTGAAAATGAACAAGCATTCTGTTTCTTTTTTTTTAGAAAAAATGTAAAGAAATAAAGAAATCATAAATAAAAATATGAAAAATAAAATAAAATTTCAAATTACTTTAAAAAAGGGTAAATTCACTGGATGGTGTTTTCTTTATGTTTAAGTTTGAAATTATCCAAAACTTTGCAAACTGTCTTCTCCCCTTTCTGTTGTTTTTTTCTCCGGGTTTCCATTTTTCATTATGCAGCCTCTTCTGTGTTTACCTGTACAGGGCTTACGCCACTTTCCATGCAAAGGTTGCGATTTTTAAAAACTTATAAAAAAAACTGCACTTCTGTAAGTAAACTCTGAGCCCTGCGCATGCACAACATAGAAACACAGAAGGCGAGAAGAGGAATTGGCCTTTGCGTGGAAACTGGTGTATGCACTTTATAAATGAGACCTCAGAATGGTCCAGAGTTTAGCAAGTGGTGTGTTAGTGCTAATGGTTCTTGGGGAACCACAGTGCTCCATGTGTAGTTAAATGGACTAAATACATTTTTTTTATTATTATTAAAATTATTATATATATTATTATTTCAGGTAGACAAAAACGCAGAGCTTGCTGCCAAGTGGAAATACTGCAGCCTGAGCCAAGAGAAGCTACGCCGCCCTATTGTGGCCTGTGAACTCGGGAGGTAAAAGAATGCTGCTTTTTTTATTTTTATTACAAATAGCTGCTCTCTCTCTTTGTTTTTGAACCTAATTGAATTTCTTGAACAGGCTATACAATAAAGATGCGCTCATTGAGTATCTGTTGGATAAATCTGCTGAAAGACCAAACACTGAAGTTGTTGCACACATACGTGCCATCAAGGTAAGCCCAAAGACTAACACTTTTATCAACCAAAATATGAAAAATTGTTTGTCTAATTCTATTTTAACTTGCTACAATTGACAAATTTTCTTGGTTTTATACAAAGTCCAGAAGAAGCATGTTATACAGTGTATGTGTGTGTGTGTGTGTGTGTGTGTGTGTGTGTGTGTGTGTATGTATATATATATATATATATATATATAATGTATATGTATATGTGTTATAAATCTATTATTCGCTCGTTATGGTTATTAGGTTGGAGAAGTAGATGTTATGATGTTTTTAGGTCACCCTGTATGTACTCAATGTTTGTTTAAATGTAAAAAAAAAAAAAAAGAAAAAAAAGCTCCATTTGGTTCTTCTACTTGTTGGTGTGGCAACAAATCTATGTACTTATATTTTTCAAACTCTGTTGCGCTTTTTCCATCTGCTGCACTTCACATATGGAGCGAGAGCAAAGTGTTGCTGTAGGCCAAGCGGTAGCTCAGTGGTTAAGACGTTAGATTTTGGGTTGGAAGGTCGTAATTAGGGCTGAAACAATTCCTTAAGTAACCTGAGTAATTACAATACAAAAAATCATCAAGGCAAATTATTCATTTAGTCCATTTAACTACATACGGTGCATTTTGCCTAATTTCAACTTTATTTCTTGCATTTGTGAGGGTTATTTTTTTAGCCAATTGGGCAGTGTCACCCTATCTCTAGTGGCAGAAAGCGTTACACTTAAAAAAAGGAATCGCATGGTATCAAACTAAGCATCTGATCCCTGGGAGAACTCTGCCTAACAATCAGCTCTGGAGGAAACGCAACAAGACAGATGAAGAGGAGCCTCGTTCATACACCAGCTTCAGACTTCAGGCCCACAACATGGTTGCTGGTGGATGCACCAGAAATGTCGTATGTTTACGAGAAAAAGTCAAAATTGCGAGAAAAAAAGGTCAAAATTAGGCAATTTTTGGTAATGTGGCATAAAATGCATCCATAAATTTAAGCCAAAGAAAAAGACAGTAAGTTTCCAAAGTTTGTGATCATTTCAAACTAAAACAAACTTTACATAAAACACACTCTCTTGCAATTTCAGCAATAAAAATTTACATTTTCTAAAAAGGAAACAAATTACTTGTTCATTTTAAAAGACTTATCTTGCTTTCTCTTGTGTATATATAGTATTGCTCTTTAATTAAAAAAAAAGAAGTACTTTTTATTAGATTAATCGATAGAATACTCGATTACTTAAATCGATAGCTACAGCCCTATTCATAAGCTCCCAAGTTGCTGCTGCTTGGACTTTAAGCAAGGCCTAGCAGCTTAGCCTTCAGCGGCACATTTATATAACTGAAATAACTGTGAGTCGCAACAGCCAAATACCATGACTGTAAAAGTACCAGATCAAAATGCACTACAATGCATCACTAGAACTGTTTTCTAACTCTAATGCTAGCATAGCATGCTGGTACCTCACAATTAAAAATGTTATTGTAAAGTAAATAAAGAAGGATGCTAGCCAGACTCAAATAGCACCTTTACACGTGATTAAAGTGCCTGTGTTAGAGATGTAATTAGGACAGGATAAATACACAACACTAAATATCTGCTCTTAAATAATGTAAAATATGAAGAACATTTTATGGATATGTATTGGTTTTACACACCTCTTTAATTTCTCTCTGTTTTTTTTTTATACACAAAGGATATAAAAGAGTTGAACCTGACTGATAACCCAGCATGGGAAGGAGAGAGAAGGAATGCTAAGGGTGACTGCTATGAAGACATGCATTGCTCTATGTTTATCTGCCCTGTAGTGGGACTGGAAATGAACGGCAAACATAAGTAAGTGAAACTCTCTTTTACTGTCATGTTATCATAATGCTAGCTTCAGGAATAACCACACAGTTAGAGGTGAGCACAAGTCGGGGATTAATGATGCTGTGGGGGTATTAAATATCAGTCCTTATAGGATCTAGTACTGGACAACTTTTTTTCACTATTATATGACATTATTTTATATTTTATAAAATAAATTATATATTTTAGATTATATTATATAACTCTGGACTGTCACTTCAACTCTGAACTTGCACAGCACAGTGTCACTTTATACCACACCATACTGCACATGGACACTTTAAGGACAATCTCACTAAATCACTTTGATTTGGACTGTCCATTTCTGTTATACGCATCCAACCCCGAACTTAAGGGAATTGTTTTTATGGAGTTTTATGTTTCAATAATGAAATTTATTAATAAAAATAGAATTATTAATTAGAAAATGAAGTCAAATGTTAATTACAGTACAGTACTGTATACATAAAATAGCGTTTCTGGGGTGGCACCCGTTTATCGCTGTTTTTCGTTCAGCGCGGGGGATAAACGGGGGATTTACTGTACATTGTGACTTGATTCATTGTGATGGTTACGCCTCCCATTGCTCTCGAACCAGCCTCGTGTTTTCATGAAGACTTACAATGTATTGAGATTCTCATTGTATCATGCCAATGCTGCAGATGTTTCCCGTAGACATTCGAATGTCAATCTCAAACCCTACTATATCTCAGATGTTTTATCGGGTTCATGCCTGGTGACTGAGAAGTGAAGAATACCAATTTAGATAGATTTTTTGCTTTGAGACATGGTGCATTGTTTAGCTGGAAGTAACTATTGTGTAATTTATGGTCATGAAATAGGATGTGGAATTGATGATTGCACAATCTGTCTCCACCAGCCTGCATTGTTGGCAAGCTGGGTTCATTGCTTCATGCTGCTCTTGCCAAATTTAAATCTTGCGTTCTATGAGACTTCGAATTTGACATTCATCACATGAGGCGCCACACATCAGCTGTTCAGATTTAGTGAGCTTGAGCCCAGTGCATCAGCTTTCTTTTTTTGAATTCTGCTGTGGTCTTTTCTGAAATGGTTTTCTGCTCACCACCGTTGTACAGAGTTGTTAGTTCAAACCAGACTGGATGTTTTTTTATTACATTTTTTTTATTAATAGCACCATTCTGAGTAAACAATAGCGACTGTTGAATGTGTGGAATTCTCAGGAAGTCACACTTTCCCCCCCATTCTGATGATTGATGTGTCTGTTACCTGAAGATGCTTGTCAATATCAGGTTAATTTTTATAATTTTTTTATTGCACAGCTACTGCGCATTTGGCTGATTAGTGTACATCAGTGCAGTTGCACTATTTGAACACCAGATGTCCCAATTTGTTTAACTGTGAAAGTTGATGGGTAAAAAAAGGGACACATATATGGACAACCTGCTGGAAAAAGATAGTCGGTTATCAAAAGTTAAATGGTGTGGGGTCCATATAAAACTTGAAATTCTTTAAATTAATTCTGATGCTACCAGTGGCCAGTACACATGCCATTAATGAACAAGAATTCAGCTAGGCCAAATGGTCTAGTGATCGAATTTTCAACCTACATTTACTGTAATAAATGTACAATGATTGAGTGTTATTTAATCTTTTTTGGTAAGACTCTGAGTGTGGAACATCTTCCTTACATTCGTTCTCATAGTTCTCTTTTTTTTTTTGCCAGTGCATCAATAAACACAGCAGAAAAACTCAAGTTCAGTTTCAATAGGAACAGTGTTGTTGAACTCCTTATTTTGCCAGTTCATCAAAGTCTGTCGCAGTTTTTTAAAGAGTATCAGATTAAGCTCTCCTAAAAGAAGAAGAGAGTATTGCACGCAAACAACGTCAATAGAGCTGAAGTGCGACATCTTTAGGGGAAACGTGGGCATTACAGGGGAAAGGTAAATTGAACAATGTTTACCCGTACCCATTTGCGTAAATTTCATTTAACAGTAGGGAGAGACAATAAATATAAAATTTCTCATTAGCAATTTTTGAAGGGGACACAAATAATAGTCAAATTGTACTTATAAAGACACCGTGTCCCCACAGTGAAAAACTTAGCTTTTATTATTATTATTGTAGCATGCGTCCTTATGGTTATTTTGAAAGTTTTTCTCAGGTTCAATGAAGGTTCAGCAAAACAAGGAATTAAAAAAAAGTTTAAAATTGTATTTAAAATTAATTGAGACACTTAAGAACAGAATAGAAATTGATTATACAAAAGAATACAGTGGGGTCAGTTCGGACGTAGCACAGTGCTCATTTAGTAAATGCACAGATAAACAATATGCTAAATGTGACCGTTAATGTAAAGTAACATTATACCAAGTCGTCCCAAATAAAACACTGCATGTTAAACAGCTTTGGTGTGTTAGTGTCAGTGCACTATGCTACAAGCTATTGTACACAAGCTAACGTTCACTAGATAAGTCATATTTTAATCGCTAATATAACAGATTCATGGAAAATTACATCGCTAATCAGCATTTTTGCCGCATTTCTCAACTCAACGGGCCATGTGTGGCCCGCGGGCCGTAGTTTGCCCATGTCTGTCATAGACACATCCTAACTTTGTCGAATTTACCAGATGTACACCGCCCTCTTCAGGTCAACCTTTTACATTAAATTTAGAGCTGAACTCTGGCTGGAGCATTCAATAACCTTGCTCTGATTTTGCGAAGCCATTCCTTTATTGATTTGGAGGTGTGCTTTGGTGGTTGTCATGGAAGTCATCTAAATTGTTTAGGTTAAAGCAAAATGGACTGGCACATGTTTCCTTCACCTTGATTAAAGCCACAGTTGTAGCAGAAAAACAAGACAAAAAAAGCAGCTGCTTAAAGTCAGGCAGATATGAGCAAGCAGGTTTGGGGAGGGAAAAAAAAGTGATCTCTGTCAACACATTTTGACCATGAAAAGGTTGCTGCTGCTAGGCAGGCTGGTTTAAGGAAGAAAAAACCATCAATCATGTCCTACTTTCCTAAATGAATCTATATAATGTATAGAAACATTTAACTTAAACTTTAACTTAAATTCTAATCATCATTTATATTTATTGATTTTGTTCATGACAGGTTTTGCTACCTACAAAGCTGTGGCTGCGTGTTTTCAGAACGAGCTCTCCGGGAAGTGAAGACCGAGATCTGTCATAAGGTAAGAAGCTATAACATAACGTTGGAGAAGGATCTGATTTTTGCGATCTGTAGATTAACGTATGTGTCAGAGGAAATAATCATCTGCCGCTGTTGATGGTAATGAGCTCAGCATTGTTATAATTATAGAAATACTTACCAGCTTTGCTACCGTTACCTTAATATCTGGGTGAACATGTTTCTTAGGCATCTCTGACACTAGGTTAAGAAAGACAAGATAGCTTTTATCTTGCTGTTAAGATCTAGTTCAGACATTTAGTAGACATTTTAGGATTTAATTGATTGAAGTCGATTCTCTGAGTAAAATGGGTTTTAATAGTAAACAGCTATAATGCAAAATGTTTCTGCAAAGAGGGTGTCCTCTTTGTCTGTCTATGTTTTGCAATTACACAGCCAGCCAATAAAATTGCGTATAATCCTGTTTGCATGTAGTGCAAGATTTCCGGAGGTTGAGGCACACAAGTAAAAACATTGCATTTTTCAGCATTAACACAAGCAGTGAGTGACATATAGTTGTTGGCAGCTAACATGAATGCCTCTCAAAACAAAGGCTGTAAAATACCATTTAAGAACACACCCTTTTCATATGTACAGTGTCTGTCAAAAGTTTTGGAACACACTGCTCTGCTGCCGCAAATTCATCAGAATCGCTGACTTGCGTTTTTAATGTACTTTCATAATCAGTAATGTATTTAAAATATTGGCAACAGTCCATTCTCTTAATTGTATCGTGTTCCCTCGAGTGTGCTGCTACAAGTACAAGGGGAGTGTCTGTTTACCAGAGGTGGCAAAAGTACACACATCCATTACTTAAGTAGAAGTACAGATACTCATGTTTTAAAATATTTGGGTAAAAGTTGCTGAATTAGAAGTACTGATTATAACTTTTTACTTAAGTAAAAGTAAAGAAGTCTTGGCTCTGACATGTACTTAAGTAAAAAAGTAGTTATTACTTCTACCCGTTTTAGCTGTTAACTGGACCTCACATCATATTAAAATTTGACAGACAGACAGACAGACAGACAGACAGACAGACAGACAGACAGACAGACAGACAGACAGACAGACAGACAGACAGACAGACAGACAGATGGATGGATGGAACATTGTCATTGCATAGTACAGGTACACAGCAACGAAATGCAGTTTGGCATCTACCAGAAGTGCAAAAAGTAGCAATCGTGCAAATAGTACAGATAAATATGTAGCATATGTACAGCATGTGATATGTATGTAAGCATATGTACAGTGATTAAATATAAAGGCTATAACAGTGCAGAGATGTGTGGACATCATTAAGAGCCTTTGCTATGTTTCCACATGCACAGTTAATGAGGTGATACCAGAGAAAGTGCACCTCTTCAAGTCAAGAAGCTTTTATATATATATATATATACACAATCATAGACATTTTACAGATTTGAATGATGTTTTGTTTTTATCTGTACGATCAATAAAGACAGTAATTTAAGTTCGTGTCGCCATTATGAGGGAAAAACCCACAAAGCGCCACTCAGAGGATTAATTGTTAATTGCGGAATTGGTGTTTGATTTGAGACTTTGTGCAGAAATAAAACAAAAGTTTACTGATTAAAATTATTTTTCGGTGGAGTTTATTTATTTATTTAATATTTAAGTAAAGAAGGGACGTCGTGAATAAGTGTATGTTTTGCTGGAGGTTTTAATTTTGCCTCTTTTATATTTGGTTATTTGTTTATGTATTTATATTTTTTAATTAAAATGGTAAAAACAAAAATGCGCGCTAAATTAATGGTGCGTTAATACTATTTAGTGCTACTAAATAGTATTAAAATAATATTATTTAGTATTAAATACTATTTAAAATAATTTGAATTTTGACAGCTATATATATATATATATATATATATATATATATATATATATATATATATATATATATATATATATATATATATATATGTATGTATGTATATATATATATATTAATACAAAACTAATTAAATATGTTGTTACCGAATGAACGTATTCAGGCTGAAGATCCACATATAAAACACAAGCAGAGAAAAGATGATGATCATCATGAATGTGTCTGTTCTCAGTCATGTTTACATCACTGACTCCCTCTGTCTCATCCACGTTAAACCCCAAACTTTTTACTGCCTTCTGCCTGCTGATTCTTATGTTCGTAAAGAGTGAGAGTCAGGACTTTATACACCAGCGGATTGAAAAAGACGCGCAGTCACAGGAAATCGGTTGTTCGGCTGAAATCGGCGCGCAGTGAAAATAAAAAATATATTTCACCAAATCAATGGATTAAAACTAAAGTAACGAGCCGGTTTTGAAAATGTAATTAGTAAAAAGTACAGATATTTGTGTAAAAATGTAATGAGTAAAAGTAAAAAGTTTTAGTGGAGTAAAAAAAAATAGTGGAGTAAAGTACTGATACCCAAAAAATCTACTTAAGTACAGTAACGAAGTATTTGTACTCCGTTACTTCCCACCTCTGCTGTTTACAGACACTCATCAGAGCTTGCAAACAACTTTTATAGCAAACACTATAATGTCTAACATTTTAATATATTCACTTGGATTTAATAGATGTTTTTCATTCCCCACTGGTGGACAGAGGAGGATAAATTGATTTGGTTGCAGATCCGCTTACATGGACATTTCCAAGACGGACCTTTCATGAAAAGGTGGCCATTGTGAGGAAAGGGCAGTTCAAAACAGTTGCATTTATACTTTTGTGTTTTCTTTCTCGAAGAATGTGCACAAAAGCACACAATTTGCCTTCATTTCAAATCCACAGGAAAACCGTAATTCACAAAAAATGCACCAAAACATCCAAGGATTGGGCAGGCCATTTTATGATAAATAGCTCCATCTGACTGTTTTGCTTACAGAGCTTGGACATACACTTTGGGTCTTTGTCTTGTTGCCTGCAGAAGGTAAACATATCGGTTCAGGATTCCTTTCACCTGGAATAAGTCTCAAACCTTCCCTGCTCTAATCAACCCCTGAGCCGTTAAGCTTCCGCCCCCATGTTTGACTGTGGGTGTGAGGCAGTCTAATAACATCTCAAGACCCGGCAGCTTCTGTCATCTGGTTAAGATAATAAAGTAAATAAAATGACAAAGGTTGGGTGAACTGCTCCATCGTACCCCTATGTTGACCTTCTTTAAACTGTTGCCACAACCATGCAAACACGCAATGATCAAGAATGTCTTTGTATGCTCTAGAATCAAGAATAACAAAAAATGTAAGGGATCAAACCTGTCCCAGCATGACAATCCAAGCTCTGTAATAATATTGTTTGTCAAAGGTGGTGTGTGTAAGAACTCAAGTGGGTTGCACTGATCCTGAAACTCCTCACCCAACACCTTTAGAGTGAATTGGAACTCACTTCATGCCAAGCCTCCTCACTAGACCTCAGTGTTCCCTCTATTATGCTCAAAACCGAAAACTATTATAAAAACTATTATAGTGACGACTTCTTCTTTTTTCGGCTGCTCCCATTAGGGGTCGCCACAGCGGATCATCCGTCTCCATACCACCCTGTCCTCTACATCTGCCTCTTTCACCCCAACTACCTGCATGTCTTCCCCCACCACATCCATGAGCCTTCCTCTTTTCCTCCTACCTGGTGGCTCCATCTTCAGCATTTTTCTACCAATATAATTCATGTCCATTCTCTGCACATGTCCAAACCATCTCAATCTCGCCTCCCTCACCTTGTCACCAAAACATCCTACATGTGCTGTCCCTCTAATAAACTCATTTCTAATCTTGTCCATCCTCATCACTCCCAACGAAAACCTTAACATCTTCAGCTCTGCTACCTCCAGCTCCACCTCCTGTCTTTTACTCAATGCCACTGTCTCTAATCCATACAACATCGCAGGTCTCACCACAGTCCTATAAACTTTCCCTTTCATTCTTGCAGATAACCTACCATCACAAATAACTCCTGTCACTCTTCTCCACGCACTCCACCCTGCCTGCACTCTTTTCTTTACTTCTCTAACACACTCTCCATTACTTTGCACTGTTAACCCCAGGTACCTGAACTCCTCCACCTTCTCCACCTCTTCTTCCTGCAACCGCATCACTCCACTGCCCTCCCTCTCATTCACACACATGTACTCTGTCTTACTCCTACTGACTTTCATTCCCCTTCTCTCCAGCGAATTTCTCCACCTCTCCAGGCTCTTCTCAACCTGCTCTCTACTCTCACCACAAATCACAATATCATCTGCAAACATCATAGTCCAGGGAGACTAATGTCTGACCTCGTCCGTCAACCTGTCCATCACCACTGCAAACAGGAAAGGGCTCAGGGCCGATCCTTGATGCAGTCCAACCTTCACCCTGAACCAGTCTGTCGTACCTACTGCACACTTCACTGCCGTCACACTGTCCTAATACATGTCCTGCACCACCCTCACATACTTCTCTGACACACCGGACTTCCTCATACAATACCACAACTCCTCTCTCGGCACCCTGTCGTACGCTTTCTCTAAATCCACAAATACACAATGCAATTCCTTCTGTCCTTCTCTATACTTCTCCATCAACATCCTCAAAGCAAATAAGGCATCTGTGGTGCTCTTCCTCGGCATGAAACCATACTGTTGCTCACAGATGGTCACCTATTAAATAAATAATAATAATAAAAAAAAAACTATTATAGTGACTAATTGATTGTAACCGATTAAAAATCACAAATTTTTGAGCATGTTGTGGAATTCCATGGCTTATGTTGTTAGTCTTCCCTTGTTAGCTTTGGTTGCTTCGTTGGCATTTGTTTTCTGCACTATGTGGGTTTGCTCTTCAGATTGCTATATTGTAGGATACATGGGACAGCCCCTTTTAATTCAAAATGTTATGCTTGGACTGCTTCTTTACTGGAAATAAGTAACATGGTAGATTTACTAAATGATGAAATACTAACCACACGTGATTACATATTGTGGTGTGGATTACTTAAAATAATCTCCTGTTATTCCACGTTTCAAGGGTGTTCCCAGTGACTCAGAAGACTAATAAAGAGCTCATTGTCATGTTCATGAAACCAGTTTGACAGTTTGAAACCAGTTTGACCTCTTAGACAATTGGCAAACTGTGGTAATGAAGGGTCAAACATTGTCAGCCACAATATCTAAATAGACAATGGTTATTCAATTTATATTGCTAATAACCGCACCAAATTCTTTACCAACCACCTCAGCAGAAAGTAAAAATAATCAGAACTGGCTGTTTTTCTTTTTTTTTCTTTCTTTTTTTTCCCAGTTTTTAGTTGCCCACTCCATCCAGCTCAAGGGTTGACCTGTTTATACAGAGTGGTTATCTGAGTTTGTGCAGCCTCTCTGTTAGGTTAAACCAGTCTGGTTATCTTCCACTGATCTCTTATTGACAAGATGTTTCCATCTGTAGAAGTGACACTTTTGTTTATTGCACAATTCACTCCACAGATTGTGCTTAAATATCCCAGATCAGCGGTTCTAGAAATACGTAAACCAATGCATCTGGCAAAATCAAAATTCCTCTTCATTCTGAAGGACAGTTCCACTCTACATTTGAGTGGATATTTCAGTGTTAGCAAGACAAAGCTCCAGTCTGAATCAGTATGCAATACAATTTTTGGCTGTGTAAAATAGCTATCACAAAGAGGAAAAATAACACCAATGACTCAAAGATAATTGAAATGCAGAGAAACTAATAAAAAATTGGTTTTAGGTAAATGCCATAGTAAATTTGTATATGACAATGCAACATTTGTTCATTCATTGAGTGACTTCTTCAGATCAGTGGACATGTGAGGAAAACCAGTATGTAGCTCTGGAAATCTAAATAGCAATAGTTGTAAATTAAACCTCCCCCCCCCCCCCCATAATATAGTTTCAGGTATAAAAGAAGACAAAAGAAGACAAATGAGTAGTTTAATTTAAACGTTATAAATAACACAACCTTAAGCAATGAATATTGTGTATGGTCAGTGTTCTTAACACTTCTTCTGAAGTTCCTTAAAATGTAATTACAGCCACGTTTTAGTAAATATAAAACAGCTTTGTATATCATTTCGACCTATCTTATCAATAGCTCTTGGTCAATGGGTTAATTATTCAATGTAAAGCAATTTTAGTTTACAAATTAACTGTGACCTTATCTCTTTTTCTTCCTGCCTGGTACCTTTGCATTTCTCTTGTGAGTTTCCATGATGACTGAATGGGAACCTTTGCCTGCTGTAAGACTTTGTGCCTGTGCCACTGTTCCAGGCAGTCCAGAGCTTCAGGAAATCTTGTGCTCTCAAACTTGTTAGCAAACATGCAGTTGCTCTCAATTATCCAGGGTACATCCTCAATATTGTAGATGCAGATATCCCTGATGTAAGTTCCTGTGGGGACAAATAGTGTTTAGCATTATTGATGTTTAACACATGGGTGTTTACACTAGATATTAAAAAGGCTTCAGGTGGTGGCTGATGAGTTTTGTTTTGTAAATGTCATACCATTACAGCCTTGGTGTGCTGTCCCTTCTTGGTCTCTCCATTTAATGGCGCGAATGTTACCCTTCCATTCGCCATCTACCTCACTGCCAGGGGCCTCTGTGAAGAATTGAAACAGTGTGAACATATCTCGTATTTTGTGACTGTTTCGAAAAAACAATCGAAACTTGAAAATCAAATTTTTATTTTCAGGAGTAGTTTGATCTTACCTTTCACATGGTTAAGCGTTATCCAGAAATGCTCATCAGGGCTGTAGGTATCCCTAGACCATTCCAACAGGTCTTTGGCCACTGTGCTGTTAAGGACATATTCCACAAATTCTCTTTTTAGACTGTAGTAGGCTGTGCCAAAGTAGATCTCCAGGTTGTGTGGAGCAGGGGACTTTTTTTTATTTGGGTCCAAGGGTACCACATGTTGACCTGTTACTTCCTTGTGTTGTATTTCAGTCCTGTATCGCATGTAAGTTGGCTGTTTGATACCTGGACTCATATTATTATCGATCCATTCTTTATCCTGCATATACCAGACCAGCTCCAGGTTGCTCATGACAGGAAAATCCTGGCCACACAGGTTTATCACTTTTTTCCATTTGACTGGAGACTTCACCAGGTCCTCCATACAGTTAATGTCAGCCTTCAGGCGGGAAAATCCTGCATAGGTCACTGTCTCGCTAACTGAGGATAGAAAGACATTTGGAAAACAGTCTGCCAATCTCTCAACACTTACTCTGTAGTCTTTTGGAGCTTTGGCATCTATGTGAATACAGTAAACATTGTGTGGTGCATAAATGGCTCTGAGCAGACGTACAAACATCTCCAGGTCTTTGTGAATAGTGATGATGAAGGCCAGAGGGTAGTCTTCCTCTTCTTTGCTCAGGGTCTTCATAATAAAGTGAAACTTGTGTTGCATATGGGAGCAGTTTAGTGGACTGTTGAAGTAGCTAAAGTTCTGACATTCTGTTCTTTCCCAACTTGTGTAAGGGGTGGTAGGTGGCAAAACTTTACAGTTTTCTGGGAATGGACGGCAGCTCAAGACAGACGCAGCCTTTGGCGCATTTGAAAACCTGACCTTAAAATAAATGACTAGAACGATAAAGATGTTGACACCAAGGCATAAAAGAAAACTTGTTCTGGCTTTGTCAAACTGAAGCATAATCTTGCTTCAAAGCAGACCTGACAACATAGGACCACCTGAAATGAGTAAACAAAATTAATAGGTAATGTAAAGTACACAGGCTCTTGGCTGAATTTACTAGAATTGTTATTTAAATGCTTCTGGGTTTGCTTTTTCCAGGAAATTCATTTATCTTTGCAAAACTGTAGACACTTCTAAATATACTGAAATAGCTAGCACAGTGGTTAAGATGCTGGGCTTCTGATTAAAAAGGTTGTGAGTTCGAATACCAGTAATACCAAGATTGCCCTTAAGCATAGGCCCTTAACATACAACTGCTTAGATGTTGTGTTTGACAAATGACTTATCGTAAAATGTCAAGTCCGAAGCAGTTTTTGTTCCACTGACTTCCATTCACACTCTTGTGATTGCTGGAGCTAGAAACACAAGTTAATCGCAACGTTGTTTCACATTTAACTGCATTTCAAAGTTCAAGTTTGGTGAATTCCGACCTGCGAATTCACGATGTAAAGATGTGAACTTTTTTTTCAGCAAATACCAGATGAAGGAAATATTGATTGTAGTGGTGCGGCAACATCAAGTTTTTACACCATTGTAAAACAGTTTAAAAATCATGCTGTCACTGCATGCAATAACAGCTTGTATACATTGATATGGTTGCCCCCCCATATTCACAGCAGGTTTACAAAGATAAAACTTTGCATGCTAAAGTTTGCGTTACAAATCATTTTATCTTCATTGAATCAGCACGATGTTTAACGACGTTAATGCATTTCCTCTGTGGTCTTTTTAGTTTGAGGAAGTGTAATGTTTTGTGTTTTTTTTTTTTGTTTTGTTTTTTTTTGTGTGTTTTGGGTTTGAGACAAATAACTGGTTGCCTTTATTTCCAGTTGTAACCGACATGCAAATGATTACACACACATACTTTTCCTACCTCAGAACAAACGAAGACGTAAACTGTAGCCCTAATGTTTCATACAAAATGCATCTATTTTAGACTTTAGTTTGAGTTTAATTGCAATTTTTTCTATGACCTTTTATGCATCATATAAAAAAAAGACATTTTGGCACGTGAAAATATTGAGTTGTGTTTCCTATTATAGGATTACGCTGTAAAAAACACAACTTTTTATAATTATGTTACTTATTTCTAGTTATTCTTAATCATTTCAAGCTATATTTGCAGGTAGGTGTATTTCTTAGAATTAGCTAAATTATTTGCCATTGAACAACACTAATTTGAAACTTGTATAAATGTCAAAATAAGTTTAATACTCCTATTTTTTTTTTTTGGGCAAAATGCAATTTTATAACAGGAAAAAGGAGATGGATTTGAAAAATAACTAACACTTAATTTTTTTGATCCTTTCTTTCCTACTAATTTTTTTCACATTCGTTTCACTCAGATTAGCTAAGTTGATATCTAGAACAGACAAACTTATTTTACAGCAGTTTTTATCACCTGTAATAGCTTTTCACCTTTAAATATTTGATCTATTGGACTACATGGATATCTCCAATTACACGTTTTTTTTTTTTTAATACATCAACCAGAAACTACTCTTACCTTTTAAGGCTAGGCAGATTCCTTTCAAGATAACAAATTTATAAGCGTTAAAGAACGTTGACCTTCAGGAACGTCCGCTCCAGTCTAACCTCACACAAGCCACGCAGAGGGGAGTCATACCTGTTGAATGCCAGTCAGTTAGATGTAGTGTGCTACAAGTGCAGCCAACGCATGCTATGTAATTAAAGTTCACTAAATAATCAACGTACTATTCTTTCTTCACTGGGCTTTTGACCCTTCTGCAAGAAAGAGAGAGGGAGAGAGAGAGGTTGAGACAGGTTGAGGCATAATCGGCTTGCTTGGCCACATGCCACTTTTTCTTCATTCTCCTCCCACAAGACACTGAGTCACAAGAGTCATTCAGACACGCTTGCTTGTGTTAAATGATTTAAATGTTTTTAAGTAAATACATCTGAATGATTATAAACACCTGCTCAACTGCCAAGTTTAACCCTTCATCTTTTCAACTATCAGGTTGCTTCCCTGTTATTGGAGTGACATTAAATACACTTTTCTACACACACTGTGAACAATGTAATGTACTACTTTTCTACTCCTAAATCAGATTATATACTAAACAAAATTTTGAACGCAACACTTGTTTTTGCCCTCATTTTTTATTAGCTGAACTCAAAGATCTAAGACTTTTTCTATGTACACAAAAAGCCTATTTCTCTAAAATGTTGTTCTCGAATCTGTCTAAATTTGTCTTAGTGAGCACTTCTCCTTTGAAAAACCAGTGAGTATCTGGTGTGACCACCATTTTCCTCACACAAAGCAACACATCTCCTTTGCATAGAGTTGATCAGGTTGTTGATTGTGGCCTGTGGAATGTTGCCAATTGTGCCTCTCCCACCTTGTCTCCAAAACGTCCTACATGCACTGTCCCTCTAATAAACTAGTTTCTAATCCTGTCCATCCTCGTCACTCCCAATGAAAATCTCAAAATCTTCAACTCTGCCACCTCCAGCTCCACCTCCTGTCTTTTAGTCAATGCCACTGTCTCTAAACCATACAGCATCGCAGGTCTCACCACAGTTTTATAAACTTTCCCTTTCACTCTTGCGGATACCCTTCTATCACAAATCACTCTTCTTCACCCCCTCCACCCTGCCTGCACACTTTTCTTTACTTCTCTAACACACTCTCCATTACTTTGCATAGTTGACCCCAGGTACCTAAACTCCTCCACCTTCACCACCACCACATGTACTCTTTCTTATTCCTACTGTCTTTTATTTCCTTTCTCTGCAGCATGTACCTCTTCTCAACCTGCTCCCTACTCTAATCACAATATCATCCGCAAACATCATAGTCCATTTAGACTCCTGTCTGACCTCATTCGTCAACCTGTCCATCACCACTGCAAACAGGAAAGGGCTCAGGGCCGATCCTTGATGCACTCCAACCTTCACCCTGAACCAGTCTGTTGTTCCTACTGCACACTTTGCTGCCGTCACACTGTCCTCATACATGTCCTGCACCACCCTCACATACTTCTCTGACACACCGGACTTCCTCATACACTACCACAACTCCTCTCTCAGCACCCTGTTAGACGCTTGCTCTAAATCCACAAACACACAATTCAACTCCTTCTGACCTTTTCTATACTTCTCCATCAACATTCCCAAAGCAAATAATGCATCTGTGGTGCCCTTCCTTGGCATGAAACCATACTGTTGCTCACAGATGGTCACCTCTTCTCTCAGCCTGGCTTCCACTACTCTTTCCCATAACTTCATGGAGTGACTGATTAACTTAATTCCCCTGTAGTTACTGCAAGACTGCACATCTCCTTTATGCTTAAAGATCGGTACCAGCACACTCCTTCTCCATTCCTCAGGCATCCTCTCCCCTTCCAGAATCCTGTTAAACAATCTGGTCAAAAACTCCACTGCCATCTCTCCTAAACATCTCCACGCTTCTACCGGTATGTCATCTGGTCCGACCGACTTTCTATTCTTTATCCTCTTAATCGCTGCTCTCACTTCCTCCTTACTAATCCTATCTACTTCCTGCTTCACCAACTCCACATCCTCCAACCTTCTCTCTCTCTGATTTTCCTCATTCATCAGCTGCTCAAAATACTCCCTCCACCTTCTCAACACACTCTCCTCACTAGTCAACACATTTCCCTCTCCATCCTTTACTGCTCTAACTTGCAGTACATGCTTCCCACTCGGTCCCTCTGCCTGGCCAAGCGGTATAAATCCTTTTCTCCTTCCTTAGTGTCCAACCTCTCATACAGCTCATCATATGCCTTTTCCTTGGCTTTCGCCATGTCCCTCTTAACCTGCTGCCGCATCTCCTTGTACTCCTGCCTACTTTTCTCATCACTCTGTCTATCCCACTTCTGTTTTGCCAACCTCTTTCTCCTTATGCTCTCCTGCACTTCCTCATTCCACCACCACGTCTCCTTGTCTTGCTTTCTATTTCCAGATGTTACACCAAGTACTTTTCTAGCTGCCTCCCTCATCACTCCTGCAGTAGTTGCCCAATAATCCAACACCTCCTTAACACTACTGAGCCTCTGTCTGACCTCTTCCCTGAACCTCACACTACACTCTTCCTCCTTCAGTTTCCACCATCTTATTCTTCTTTCAGTCCTCACTCTCCTCCTCTTCTTCTTCGCCTCCAAAACCATCCTACAGATCACCACCTGATGCTGTCTAGCTACACTGTCCCCCGCCAACACCTTACAGTCTCCAATCTCCTTTAGGTTGCATCTCCTGCATAGCACATAGTCCACCTGTGTGCACCTTCCTCCACTCTTATACGTCACCCTATGATCCTCCTTCTTTTTCTTAAAATAAGTGTTCACCACTGCCATTTCCATCCTTTTAGCAAAATCTACCACCATCTGCCCTTCCACATTCCTCTCCTTAAAGCCATACATACCCATCACCTCCTCATCACCTCTGTTCCCTTCACCTACATGCTCATTAAAGTCTGCCCCAATCACCAATCGTTCTTTCCTAGGTACAACATCTACCACTTCATCTAATTCACTCCAGAATCTTTCCTTCTCCTCCATCTCACAGCCAACTTGTGGAGCATAGGCACTGATGACATTTATCATCATCCCTTCAACTTCCACCTTCATGATCATCACCCTATCAGAAACTCGCTTCACTAGATTGACCAAAAATCCATAATTGGCTAAAATACCCTACATGTGTTTTGTGTCATTATTTTGAGGCATATTTATATATACATTTGCATATTTTAATACATACAATGTGTAATTCTAGAAAGAAAATGTTCATAAAAGATCCAAATGAGAAGCTACCAAAATTTTAATCACACTTTTGTTAAAGTAAACCTTTGCAGCAATACAGCAAGACACCTCATTCTTACATAATGTTCAAAACTACACTCACCAGGCATAACATTATGATCGATAAGTGAATAACATGAGTGAATAACACTGATTATCTCTTCATCATGGCACCTATTAGTGGGTGGAATATATCAGGCAGCAACATTTTGTCCTCAAAGTTGATGTATTAGAAACAGGAAAAATGGATAAGGATTTGAGTTTGACAAGGGCTAAATTGTGATGGCTAGACGACTGGATCAGAGCATCTCCAAAACAACTCCTTTGAGCTGTTCCTGGTCTGCAGCGGTATCTAACAAAAGTGTTTCAAGGAAAAACAGTGGTGAACCAGCGATAGGGTTGGCTGGCCCGTGTGGTCAAACTACTGTAGCCAAACCTGCTGAAGAAGTAAATGCTGTTAATGCTCGACAGGTCAGGACTGTTTTGGCAGGAAAGAGGGGACCAACACTATTAGGCAGGTGGTCATAATGTTATGCCTGCTTGGTATAAGAGCTCATATAAGTGTGAAGATTTGTTTCATTGGTTTTAAACTTCTGCACTATCTACTGTTTCATAGTGTGGAGACCCCTTTCACGAAGATGATCTTGTGGTCCTGAATGGAAGCAAAGAAGAGCAAGAAAAGCTAAAGAAGGCAATGGAGGAGAGAAGGGCTAAAGCTAAAACAGCAAAGGTAGAATTCTGCTTCTTTGTCATTTTGTTATATAGTCCCATATCTGTTGTACAATAAAATATTTAGCTATATTCTGTTCACAAACCTGCCTGGTATTGCCAGTGTAGAATGTGTGTACCATGTATTTCTAGTGTTTAATATAGTACTTTATTCCCATAGAAGTCGAAGAAAACCAAGGCTCTTGAGACTGTTTTTAAATCACCAGAACCAAAAGGTAAAGTATATAGATATTTTATTCTTTGGTATAGTTGACAGAAATTAGAAGAGTATGCAAGTGCAAGTATTTAGTGATTTTCTTAACAAGATTAATATAATTTAAAAAGGGCATGGAGCAAATAAGAATTGGACCTAATCACAACGAGAGAAATCCAAACTACATCGAAACCAGAGAGACTAAAAGAGATTCTAGCGCTTAGTATCGACTGGTACTAAATGACATTTAATTTAGAATGAATGTGTGTGTTGAGAGTCTTTTTTTATAGGGAGGGTGTGCTGGTAAAGCAGTTGAGTCCAGGTGTGTTTAATCAGTAATCTGGTGCGTGAGAGTTTGGGTATTGTCCCTGGTCATCAGCGGCATGCTTGCGGAATGCCGATTCTGCATTCAGAGATGTGTAGTTAGATGCTGATTCCTGAGTCTTGTGCTAATTCCTTGTGCACACGAAACGTAGAAATGGCGTTCGAGTAACTGAAGCAAGACCTTTTTGATCTCTGGAGTAGACCAGAATGTTGAATGTTTATCTTGGCATTGGCCAATGCCAAGATAAACACTGCTGGTGCCAAAAATAGCCCATATAACATTATGTAGTACTTGTGGTATCCAGAGGCGGCAGTACTAAAGTTTGTCTTTCACTTGCCTTACACATAGTTGTTTATCAGATTATATGCCCAGATTAAATGCATTTCTTGTGGGAAGTGTATGCAAAAAAAGTGCATACACTGCCACACTTTATCTGCCTCAGGTCTAACTAGTCTAACTAGTAACACCTGCTGGAAAAGCAAATAAAAGCTATGGATGGCGATCGTCTATTCCTGCACTTTACCACTCTGAACTGGGCAACCTTACAGTGTTCACTTTACGTCTCTTACACTCCACAGTGTGCAATATACAACAGATTTACTGACGGTGCTATTTAGTTTTTTTTTGTTTTGTGTATTTGTCTTATACTGTCTTGTTGTCTTTGCACTGTTTGCACCAGGTTGCACACAATGCATTTTATGTGGCGAGGACACTTACTAGTCACTTACTAGTGCCAATTGGATCCCACTACATGTGTGGAGTTTTGACATTGGACCTCCTGGAGTGTTTAAAGGCTTCTGGCATGGAGAAGCTGGTGCTGGATCTGTGATGATCACAAATGTTGAGCTCAGTAGCTCCTAGTTTTATAACCATAAAGGCTGTATAAGACTGTGGAAAGAACATTACTTATAATCTTATACTCCAGTACTCATGTTAGTTCTCACTCTCCAGTGTTCTGTATTGTTGAAAGATTTATGATCAAACTCTTGATGTCACCCATCAGGGATAAATGCACATTATTCACCTTGACTGTTGATTTTTGTAAAGCTGCTTTGAGACCATGTCTGTTGTGAAAAGCGCTTTAGAAATAAACTTGACTTGACTTGACTAATCCTCAGCCCTGTGTTTTCTGTTTTCTGTGATTGTTGTTGTATGTAGCACCAGGGTTCAGGAGGAACATTGTTTCATTTCACTGTGAATGCGTCAGCTATATATGGTTGAAATGACAATAAAAGCTTCTTGACTTGACTTGAGCTTTCTGGGACCCTCACTTGACCTGGAAAAAACAGCTAGGACTGTATGAAAAATCATTTTATTAACGATAGCAAAAAAGACGTACTTCAAAAATAAAAAAACTCAAACAAGCTTTGGTAATGAGCAAACATAACTGGACAGAATCACAAAAATAGAGACAAACAGTTAACAATTGAAAGGCTTGGTATCAACTGGTAGTGATGGTGGTGAGTCCTAATTAGGGATGCACCAAAATAAAAATTCTTGGTCGAAACCGAAAACCGAAAAAGAGGAAAGCAATTATGTCAATTATTATTACCATTGCATTTATGGCTATGACTGTGTACTAACCTTACTAAAATCAAGGCATTTCAATTGCATAAATTAGTTTCAAAGAATAAATCAATAACAAATTATGAAAATATTTATAGCACATTGCAACAATGCACATGATAAAATTTTTTTTAATTCAAACTGAAATGTTTAACTTAAATGTACTTATGTGTACATTTAATAATAATGTACAGGCCCTCTGGCCTGCTGAAAGGTTGTAAAATTAAATATGTTCTTTCATAAAAACAAAGTGCATTCAGAACAAGTGCAACTGCTTAATAATACAACAATATTTTCACTGTAGGCCTACAACATAATAGTGTATCAAAACAAAGTCTGCCATAGCCCATATGTTAACTGTAGAACTTTAACAGCAACAAATGCACCAAGAATTGCAGATGTGCAAAATGGATAATAAATATTTCGACAAGCCCATTTTACTTCTTGAGGTAAAGTGTCAGGTTTTTCTTGATGAAGATTAGCTTCTCTGCTTTATCACAGTGAAGTCTGACGACAGAGAATGGCTGATCATCTAAGGCAATGAATTCCATAATCTTTTGTTTAATGACCTTTGCTTTGACACTATCACTGGGAAACTTCCTTGCCTTTTCAAAAACGTCCACCACAGACGGAGTGCACGTGCTCTGAGGGGTTTTGCTTTTCTGTGCCACGTTCCTCTCATATTTAGCATAGCGATCGGGATGTTTGGATTTCAGGTGATAAATTAAACCCGACGCGGAGAAAGTCTTTGCAGACGCACCCCCTCTTGAAATTTCGGCATTAAATGTTTTGCAAATCGCTATCCATGGGTCTTTCTCATATATACTGAAATACGTTCACACCACAGACATGTTGCTTCAGAAAGCATGTGCAGGCCGCGGTTTCTGTTTGCGTCATGTTGTTTGGGTGATCAAAGTCTTTCGGCCGAAAACCGAAAATGCACTTTTGGACCATTTTCGGTGGCCGAATATTCGGTGCATCCCTAATCCTAATACTGTAACACTGTGAAGGTGGTTTAGGGGTGTGTGAAATCAGTAATCTGATTAGGATGACTGAGAGAGTGCTTGGGTATTGTAGTACCCCACTGCCACGCATGTGTATTGTGCTGTATTCTTAGATATCTATTTAGACACTGCTTCTTGTTTTGACAAATATTATTCATTAATACATGTTGTTTTGTAGACCAGTAGTACATATGTTTCAACAATGATTTATTAGAGAAAACAAATGCAAAGCGAAAGCAAACTATTAGTCATGGGTGTATAAAAAAAAAAATAATAATAATTAATAAATAAAACAAATTAATAACCACACCCCTTTGGCTTTTTCCCCAGTATATGCATCCAGTACATGCGCTTTGTTAGTAATGTCAGAAAATTGCGATAAGACCTTTGAAATTTTAAATTATCTTGTGATGTAACCATGTAACACCCAAGAAACAAAAATTGTACCATAATTCCACCGTACAAAATGCAATGAAACCTGCTGCTTAAAGATTTTAGATCCTGATTGGTACATTAATGTTAACTGTGTTTTTTTTTTTTTTCCTCCCCTAATTTGTATATAGAGTCCGAGTCTAAATCAGCAAATGGAGAGAGCAGCAGCAGTGACTCAGGTATAGATTTCACAATAACTGTCCTTTTACAACATATGTTTGAATAGAACTGCAGCAATATTTCTGCTTGTTGTAAATACTAGACATTGTTCATTTAGGGCACCATAAACTTGGCTGTTGAAAACACGACACTGTTTGTTCTAATAACGGCCGATAGCAGAAAGCATATGACTGTGCTATTCTGTAATGGGAGCCTTAGGCTGTGCAGTGCTCTGTAGGTTTTTTTCACATAGGAGATAAATGTGTCATTGACACAAAAGGAGACTTTGTTTTAACAAGACATTACCATTGAAAATCATGAAAGTCTGTGTACTCTTCTGACAATGCCGTAAATGCTGGCAATGATTATCATTGTCAGGCTTTACTATCTTGTTATCAAATCTGATACTAGCTTGTTTATAAAGTATCGACAAAATTAAGATTTTGAATTGAAACATCGCTGATATATTTGATTTGTTATTGTTATATAGGGGTCCTTAGTGTAATAATTCTTTTTAAGTCCTTGTAAGTAAATCAAATGTATTTTAGTTATCAGCATCCTCACATTTTAATATTTTTTTACGTCTGCACTGAAGAAAGTAATTCTACTGAGTCAATTCCTGTAAAATCGAACAAGGCTGAAAATGCTAACAGATGATTTTGTGCAGATGAACCAGTCCAGTTTTTTTACAACCAATTTTACCAACCTGATTTCAGTAGAGTTCAAATTCAGTGACTGACCTTAAATGTTGGGGTATATAATTATCTCATCATCATATTGAGCGATTTATGGCAAAGTCTGAACAACCTGGAAGAGGCAACCTTTGGTCGGAAACATTCAGGTACAAGGCATCAGTGATCCGCCACTGTATTTTACAGTGGCATTCAAGTCCTTTTCCTTTTATACTCTCTCCCTTTTTGGAACAAACATGTTGATTGGTAAAAGTCTAGGCAAATTTGCAACCTGTGTAAATTTGTCAGTAATTGTGCTTAATGGTATTTCAGCTGCTTATGTTCTTAGGTCCACATTAATGGCTGACAGCGGGATTTTAGTGGTTTCACAGGTTTCAGGAATAACAATTTGTTTGTATTTATTTGGAATAGGAATCAATGGCTGTATTGGAAGAATATTTATGGAAAAAATGTTTGTTAGAATAAACATAGTTTCTCTTATTGTTTAAGTGGACAATTTTAATTGTGTTTTACTTAATAGACACACTATATGGTGGGGGAAATAATGATTTAATCCCCTGTTCATTTTGTTAAACCCCCCCCCCCACCCCCTTTACAAAGAAATTAACAGTCTAGATTTTTTATGGTAGGTTTAATCCAACAGAGCGAAAAAAAATATATATATAAAATCATAATAAATTATTATATATAAATTAATTTGTATTTGATTGAGTGAAATATGTATTTGATCTAACAACCAGCAAGAATTCTGACCACCACACACCCAAATTAGTCCTGTCCTTTTAAGAAAGCGTTCCTAATATCAACTTATGTGTATAAAAGACACCCGTCGCAGAATCACCCTATTTAATTCAAACCTCTCCACCAGCATGGGCAAGACCAAAGAGCTGTCAAAGGACATCAGGGACAAGATTGTAGACTTGCACAAGGCTGCAATAGGCTACAAGACAATCAAGAAGCTTGGTGAGAAAGAGACTAGTGTTGGCACGATAACTGAATAAGAAATACAAATAAAGTTAATCGTCCTCGCATTGGAGCTCCATGCCGAATCTCACCTCATGGGGTAAGGATGATTCTGAGAAAGGTATGGATCAGCCCAGAATTACATGGGAGTAGCATGTTAATGATCTCAAGGGTTATACACATGAACAGACCTGTCTAAAGTTTTTGCCAACCAACACCTAAATGATTCAGAGAAGGCTTGGGAGAATGTGATGCTGTCAGATGAGACCAAAATTACACTCTTAGGCATCTCGAAATGACTAAACTCAACACCAGACCATCACACCCAAAACCAAATATTCTAACCAAGGAGGGAGTATAGGAAGTTGGAGCCAATTAGGGAGGTGTAGGATAAATTAGTCTGTGAGTAAACAGTCAGTTTTCAGAGTTGATGTGTATAATGCATGGAAAATGGGCAAGCATGAGGATCTGAGCAACTAGACAACTGGATAGGACCTCTCCAAAACAGCAGATCTTGTGAGGTATTTCCAGTATGCGGTGAATAATACCAACTAAAAACAGTCGAAGAAAGAGCAATCAGTGAACTGTCTAACAAGGCCATGGATGCCAAGGCTGATTGGTGCGTGTGAGGAATTATAGCCAGTCTGCTCTGATCCCACATCAATAAATTGAAATCAGTCAATTGTAATTGACTAATGTAAATTTATATTTAATATCAAGCTAAAACTATGTGACATCCTGATGTATTGTACTCAAAATAGTGCAGCCCTTTGTCCAAGTTTGCCTACTTCTCATAGAGATGTAGAGCTGTACATTTCTATGATTCAAAACAAGCCTGTGCCACTATACTTGCCTGTTTTTTTGTAGCGTGTGA
The DNA here is from genome assembly GCF_946808225.1 of Silurus aristotelis. Taxonomy (NCBI): domain Eukaryota; kingdom Metazoa; phylum Chordata; class Actinopteri; order Siluriformes; family Siluridae; genus Silurus; species Silurus aristotelis. Next base: position 24,413,913 of record NC_139575.1, on the reverse strand, counting down.
GAGAAAATCAGCAAAGAACTAAATTCTTTGGGGAAGTTTAAGCTGAAATGAAATCAGCTTGCTAGAGGACATACTGGCTGTTCCAAAGCCTACTTAGCTTTTTGTTACTGAGACAACAGTGTGGGGTAAAGGAATAATAAGATGCTGGCTGTTGTTTTTAAGCAAGTGCTACTCATACCCTACATAGTAAAATATATGATTGCTGATCCAAAGTAATACTTGGGCATACTTAAGTCTGTACATCTTTAACCACAAATAATTACTTGTAATTATCTTTTTCCCTCCTTTTAATCACTTATAGCACCAGGTCCCTCTGGCTGTTCGAAGCTTGTGAAGTCTGCTGCTGTAGCAGGGAGTAAAAGGTCCATCCAGGAAATGGAGGAGAAGTCTGAGGCCTACAAATCCATCTTTACATCTCACAGCTCTGCCAAGCGTACCAAAGACCAGATGTCCAACTGGGTTACCCACACACCCTACCACTTTTAAGGGCCACATGATAAGTAGTATGTGGGAGGAAAAGTGCCCTCTAGTGGTAACAGTGGATATATTTTTTAAAGCTTTTATCATTTTGTTTAAAAAGGCATTTCAATATTTCCCTTAAAGACTTCCGACCTAATTTAGTAATTGTGTTTTGTGTACATTATTCTTCCAAACACCTTCTTTGTGTAAGCATATTTTTATTTCTGATTGTTTTTTTCTGACATAAAAAAAAACTTTTTTATCCCATTTTCTGTTATATTTCACTTATGTTCTTTACAGTAGTGTTACATAAAACTGTTGTATTAGAACTAGTAGAAATTCAGACTGTTGGTCTCTTGGTGTTTGAGGCCAAGTTTATACTTTTTGTTAAATAATATGTCACTCTCACTGTCAGTAGAGGTCAACCTATTTAAATGTTTCCAATGGAACAGCTTCAGTGTGCATTGGACTAGATAAAAGTGATCATTTAAAATTATGTACTGTTAAAATGGCCCTCACGCTTATGTAAAAATTTAACCAACTCTGTGCAACTGCCCCAATTACATAACAGGGCCACTCAATTTTTTTTAATTGGTCTCCCACATCTGTATATATCCTGTGAAAGAGCATCTTTGATAAACTTTATAAAGACTTGCCTAAATATGCCAGTGTGTTTTGTATTATGTAAAGTTCCAGATTCATCGCTTAGGGATTTATTACTTGTAATTAAAGGTTTAGGAGAACATTCTTTCCTATTTGTAGTTCCTAGCTGGCCAGTAGAGGCAGCGTAGTGATGATTCTTAAGTCTCAACTACAAGAATAATGTAAAACATTTAGTAACTAATTAGGTTTATTGACCAAGCGAGTAAGATGATTGGGTGTGTATATAGTGTACTTTAGAAAGGCAGTGTCTCTCAAAAGTAAAGATTGGCAGAGCTTCACCAATCATTAAAGACTGTGTTTACAAATTGTGGAACATTTTCGGGACAATGTTCAGCATAAAATTGCAAAACAGTTGAATATCTCATCATTTACAGAACAAAATATCAAAAGTTTCGAAGAATCTAAAGAAAGCGCAAAAACCAATATTAAATATAGATTCCCATTGCATTTAAAACAGTCCTGTTCTGTAATTAAATTATTGTATAGGCTCATTAACACCTCTAGAAATCATTGTCTGTGAACAGTTTGCCCTGTCATCCACAAATGCAAGTTAAATCTCTATCATGCAAAAAAGAAGGCATGTGTGAACATGATCCAGAAATTCTGCCATTCTCTCTGGACCAAAGTGGAAAACTGTTCTGTGGTCAGATGAATCTAAATTTTAATTTCCCCCAACTCCAATGGACTAAAGAGGAGAAGGACCATTAATGCCTGTGGAATGGGCACATTTGGAAAGGCATTAATGCTGAACAATGTATACAGTCTTAAGTGCAACAAGTGCTTCCATCCAGAAAATATATTTTTCAGGGAAAGTCTTGTATGTTTGAGCAAGACAATGTTAACTGTATCTAATTACAATAGCATGGTTTTGTAGTAGAAGAGTCAGAATGCTACACAGTGGTAAAAATGGCCCATCAAATACAAATACAGAATTGTTCTTCTGGTCCATATCCCTCCCAATCTACCAGGTATTGAAGTCGACCCCACCTTCTACAAGATTTTAAGATGGTGTGCACAATGTATTTGGGGACTTTATCTATGACAAGATGTCAAACTAGTGAAATATTAAAGGATGGGGAGATTCAGCGTATAATTTTAAAGGGTCCAATAAATCGTGGGCTTAGTTCCTGGCATGGCATCTTGAGTTTGATATTTTGGGTGGACAACCATACCATTTCTCTTGGTTGATAAGGAGGGTGAGGACCAGTTGGAACCAGTTATTTATCTCTGGGACATTCAAGGGCTTCCACGAGCATGGGAAAAGAGGTGGTTAGATTAGTGGAGGAGTGGATTAAGGAGTTTTGGGCGTACCCTTGCCAAGGGAGAAACTTGCGCCGCTGGTTTTTCTCCCTGTTTCAGTATGTCCTCAAAAAACACAAGTTCCTGATTTACCTGCTGAGCCTGGCCGTTTGTTTGATTTGGGTATCCTGATGAAAGACTTACCTGAATGCTTAACACGTCACAGAATGCTTTCCATAGCCTAGATGTAAACTTGGTTCCGTGATTAAATACAATGTCTTCGGGAAGGCCATCATTTCTGAACACTTGTTTAAGTAGTAACTTGGATGTTTCCATTGCTGTAGGTTGGCCCTTTATCGGCATGAATTCACAGGCCAGTACCACAGTGTACCCTTGTGAATTGGGAAGGCCCATGACAAAGTCTATAGCGACGAGTGACCTTGGTCGTTGAGGGACTGGGAGTGGTTCCAGTAGACCTTATGGTAATTCTTACTTACTACGCAGGTGACAGGTTTTAACATATCTTTTAACATTTGTGTGAAATGATGGCCAGCAAAAGGTGTTCTGTACAAGTTTGGTAGTGTGGTGAATACCTGGGTGTCCTGTACTTAGTAATATAACCCATTTCAGTACCCTGCTTATTGAGTGGGCAGTTCGTTGGGGTGGTTGTTCTCTCAATGGGTTCTTAGAACCTGTGCAGTAGGTGACTGTGAAATTTAACCTTGTGAAGAACAGTGCCCACTGTGCTTGGTGTGGATTCAGATTCTTTCTCTTGATATTTTGATATCTTCATTCTTCTAGTAGCTCCTTTATCAAAAGAAGCTGACAATTTCCAACATCGTAGTTGCTTTTTTGCGGAGGTTAATTTTCATGAGAAGTAGGCCCACAGTAAAACTTTCCCTGGGTTGCCACAAAGTTAGTAGAGTACACTGACAATTCCGCAACTCCAGGCGTCTACCTCCACAATAAAGGGACTGTTTGGGTCTAGGTGTTGTAGAATTTAGAAATGCCACTAGAAGTTGGCGAATGCCAGGAACCTTTGTAATTCCTTAATGGTGGATGGAGATGGCCAAGATGTTATTGCTTCAACCTTACTTCTTCCCTTTTCCACACTTCATCGAATGATGACATAGCCTAAAAAGTTGGTAGTTTTGGTGAAACACATTTTTCTGCTTTGACCATGAGTTGGTGTTGCAGTAGACAGCTTAGAACAAGGCAAACATGTTGGATGTGGAGGTGATATGTCTTGGAAAATACCAGAATGTCATTGATGTACACGATGACGCATGAATTTAGTAGATCCCAGAATATCTCAATCATGAAAGATTGGAACACTGCAGGTGCATTTGTGAGGCATTATGGCATGACCTTGTATATATTTAGTGCCCCCTAGTGGTATGGAAGGCAGTCTTCCATTCGTCTCCCTTCTGGATCCATATCAAGTTGTATGCATTGCGGACGTCTAATTACGTGAAGAAATGTGCCTCTCTGAGCTGCTTTGATTAAAATGTAATTAACCAAACTTAGGGACACATTAATTTGACCTTTTGTACAGATTACAAATGTAATAGCATAGCATAGATAATGTGTTGATCGTTTATGTAATTATAGTGCAATTACTTTAATTTTGTATTGCTCTTCAACATCAAATAAACATGCATAGTTATAACACATAAAAGACAGCTGGAAATAGAATGTACTGTGGAATTTAAATTTACAATCTACATTTAAGCAATGTCTTGTGAAAAAAAATTACTAGCTTTAGTGTAATTAATAAAATTAATCACCTACTGCAAGTTGAAGTCACAAGAAGATTTTACCGACTCCCTACACTTCCAATGTTTAAAGATTTATTGACAAAAATCATGCCTCCTGAAGGGTAGTTATATAAACCAGCACTGTCTAAATGGCAAAGAAAGTGGTGTAGCAGTTATATGCAGCATCACACACACACACACACACACACACACACACACACACACACACACACACACACACAAAAAAGAAAAAAAAAAAAATATATAAATGTAACACATTCAAAGTTCTTTAAATTAAAATAATGTATGTTGCTTCCAAACACAAGTCTAGTATTTTTATAGTATCTATAGTCCTCCAGGGCCCTATTCTGGTTTTTATTTCAAACCTATTTAATTCTTTAGACAAAGCACTAATTATCAACTATTTTTATGTTCATTTTGATAATCAGGAAGACCCCTTAAAAACAGCAGTTGTGTCCATTCTAGATTCGGTTGTCAGTATCTGGGAGGTTCCTGGCTTGTGTGTGTGTGTGTGTGTGTGTGTGTGTGTGTGTGTGTGTGTGTGTGTGTGTGTGTGTGTGTGTGTGTGTGTGTGTGTATGTTGTTTACTGTTTTTTCCCCACCAGATGTCGCCAGAGTGTTCCCTGGGCCTTCGTTAGGTGTTTCCACCTAAGTCTTGTTGGTTTTGTTCTCAATTGGAACCTAACTAACAGCAAGTTGCGGAATATCTTAAAGCTCACAGGAATCCACAGCGGGGCCGAATGTTCAGGAACATGTTAAAAAATGTATTTGGTCAAATACTGTACACCTTTACATTTATAAAGTGACAATGTCTAGATGAATTTACTAAGGTATCATAGGGTCTGTGGGGTTGCGTCCACAATTCGCACATTTTCGGAACTCGCGTGGGTTACGTTCTAAGATGATCTGGGGGACCACTACATTTAAGGCACCCATTTGTGCCTGTCTCTGTTTATTTTGTTGTGTGGTTTGTGTTCCCAAGTTTGTTTTCCTGAGTTTCTAGCCTTTTTCTGGTGTTGCCAGTAAATCATTGTTTTTGAGTTTGTTTAATGCTTCATGAAACCCAAAATAATAAAGAAAAAGTGAATTATGTTGGGTACCTAAAATAACTTTTAACAGACTACATAATAAAGGAAAATACTATATATATTTTTTTTTATTATTTATTTATTTATTTTTTTTAATAAAATATCACTTAAATTACATGAGGTAAAAAAAATTTGTTCATTCTTACTTTAATGACAGTAGCTTCCACTTTATAGCTTATTACCAGAGCTTACAGGGAAGAAAATGCTTCTTTCATTCATGGTGCTTTTCACAAGCTAATATATTGTCATAATAACATACTAACCAGCAGTAATGCCACTGAGAAAGACTCAGGATATTGCAGAATGCACAATTCAAAAATACATTTAAGGTACAGAGAGCAACTTGACTTCAGATATTCCAAGTTGAAAGACACACTTTCAGGAGATCTACAGTGAGGTATATGTTATCTACATCCATATATCCACTTTTCTCCACAAATTTACACATGTAATACATATCATTTGACATTGTACACCTGAATTAATGAATATGTATTTACTCATAAGCATAAAAATGTTGAATGAAAATTGTGTGTGTGTATACATACTTATATAATGTTTATATATGCATATGTACTTGCATACATTAGCTGTATAACTCTGAGAGCTCTAGTAAAAATGCCTCTTTTATCATTCTAACAAGGTACATTTTGGACAATAACTTGAGTGAAAAATAGAATCTTTGAGAGTTTCTTATGCTTTGTTCTATTTTGTATGCCTTTAATGACAGCATGCTGTGATGTGACAAAGTAATTCTGAGACACTTGATAAAAAAGAGCGCAAGAAACATTGTTCTTGTGGCAGTTGGACAGGCTGTGGGGCAATGCAGCTTTTATTTGTAACCCAGCAAGCATATACAGTTGTATGCAAAAGTTTTGGAACCCCTGACAATGTCCAGGATTTTCATTTATACATTTTTGGGTGTTTGGATCAGCAATTTCATTTTGATCTATCAAATAACTAAAGGACACAGTAATATTTCAGTAATAAAATGAGGTTTATTTGATTAACAGAAAATGCGCAATATGCATCAAAACGAAATTTAGACAGGTGCATAAATTTGGGCACCCATGTCATTTTGTTGATTTAAATACCTGTAACTACTTAGCACTGATTAATTGGAACAAACATTTGGTTTGTAAACTCATTAGGCCTTGAACTTCATAGACGGGTGCATCCCATCATGAGAAAAGGTATTTCAGGTGGCCAATTGCAAGTTGTTGTTCTCTTTGACTCTCCTCTGAAGAGTGGCAACATGGGGGTCTCAAAACAACTATTAAATTACCTGAAAACAAAGATTGTTCAACATTATGGTTTAGTGGAAGGCTACAAAATATTATCTAAGAGATATAAGTTTTCAGTGTCCACTGTGAGGAACATAGTGAGGAAATGGAAGACCACAGGCACATTTCTTGTTAAGGCCAGAAGTGGCAGGCCACATCAAATATTAGAGAGGCAAAGGTGAAGGATGGTGACAACGGTCAAAAACAGCCCACAGACCACCTTCAAAGACCTACAAAATCAACTTGCTGCAGATGGTGTCACTGTGCATCGTTCAACAATTCAGCGCACTTTGCACAAGGAGAAGCTGTATGGGAGAGTGATGTGAAAGAAGCCTTTTCTGCACACACGCCACAAATGGAGTCGCTTGAGGTATCCAAATGCACATTTGGACAAGCCAGCTTCATTTTGGAATAAGGTGCTGTGGACAAAGACTTAGTTATTTGGTCATAACAAGGGGCGTTATACATGGCGGCAAAATAACACAGCATTCCAAGAAAAACACTTGCTACCCACAGTAAAATTTGGGCGAGGTTCCATCATGCTGTGAGGCTGTGTGGACAGTGCCGGTACTGGGAATCTGGTTAAAGTTGAGGGTTGCATGAATTCCACTCAATAGCAGCAAATTCTTGAGAATAATGTTGAAGAATCAGTCACAAAGTTGAAGTTATGCCAAGGCTGGATATTTCAACAAGACAACGACCCAAAACACTGCCTCAAAATTTACTCAGGCATTTATGTAGAGGAACAAGTACAATGTTCTGGAATGGCCATCCCAGTCCCCAGACCTGAATGTCATTAAACATCTGTGGGGTGATTTTGAAGCAGGTTGTCCATGCTCGGCAACCATTAAACCTAACTGAATTGGAGATGTTTTGTAAGGAGGAATGGTCCAAAATACATTCATCCAGAATCCAGACAGAAATCCTCATTACAGACTATAGGAAGCGTCTAGAGGCTGTTATTTCTGCTAAAGGAGGCTCTACTAAATATTGATGTGATTTTTCTGTTGGGGTGCCCAAATTTATGCACCTGTCTAATTTCGTTTTGATGCACATTGCGCATTAATTCTGTTAATTACTGTGTCCTTCAGTTATTTGGTAGATCAAAATGAAATTGCTGATCCAAACACCCAAATATTTATCAATGAAAATCATGGACATTGTCGGGGGGTCCTCAACTTTTGCATACAACTGTAGATCAACTGCCCATACTTTTTGGGCATATGACCCCCAAATGAACAAAACTATGTGAACACCTTTCCCTTTCTATCTGGCTCTAAGGAGCTTGTTACACTAACTATGTAATATGAAACATGTGGTGAAATATTCCCTAAAACAATGTTTTAACATTTATACACATGCACTCATTTAAATTTTTGGCATTTGGCAGGTGCCCCTTTCAAAAGGGACTTACAATGATCTAATTTATCCAACTGAGCAGTTGAGAGTTAAGGCCTTTGTTCAAGGGCAAAGTAGCAGCAGATAGGAAGTGTTAGTATGTGAACACAACCTTCTGATCAAAAGTCCAGCATCTGAAGCACTGGTCTTGTTTTTCCATAAGAAGTTCCCAGTGAGACATCCTTCAAATAGGTACATCTTTTAAACTTTTTCTCTTCTTTTTATTTGACTGTTAAACTACATCGAACATGAGTGAACACAAGCTTTCAATGTTCAATTCACAGTGAGGAGGACAGTAAAAGAAATTTAGAAATTACAGCTTTGGAATTTTTTGGGAGAATTAATGGCACCATGATTTTTTTTTCTTTCATATGTGGACCTTCTCCAAACTTTTGCCACAATGTTGCAAACACCCAATTTTGTAGAATGTTTTATATGCTGTAGCATTAAAAATTGTATTTACTAAAAATGTTCCAGTATGACCACAAGAGCTCTGTAAAGGTGGTTAGTAAAAAATGAAGTGGCTTGCACGGAGCTCCAAACTCAAATGAGGGAACAAATTTTAAATTAACTGGATCTCTGACTGATTCCAGGCAATACAAGGAATTCTTGTATTGGGGTAATCAGGTGTGCAAAAAGGTAAATAAATGAAAAACAATCAAATTCTCCTTGCACTGATTTTTGGATCTAGTGGAAAGTGTTGTTTTGGTCTAAAAAGTATCCATACCAAGATTTTTGTGTGTACTCTGAAAAAAAGCAAAATGGTCTGGTTGAATTTATATTTCTACAGAATAAATGCCAATGTGAGTGGCATTCTACACGTTTGCAACTTACTGCATATGTTGTACATATTTAATATTATATTTATCTCATTTGGAAGATGCCCTTATCCAGAGTGACTTACAGCTATCTGTACATACAGATGAGGGTCAAAGGCCTTGCTTACAATCTTGACCACACTATCTATCTATCTTGACCACTGAGCTACTTAGTGTTTAGCATAAAGCAGAATTTTGTCAGATGTAAAGCATGTATAAAATAATATTTTTTTCTTATATATGAAATTCTTTGATTTTGTACCTACTAATCATTGTTTTCTCAATAGTGTCACACTTCTGATGATTCTTTTTTGAAAAAAGAAATGTAACCTACTAACTCCTGTAATCTAATAAAAAGTGTTTTAGAAACAATTAGTAATAATTACTGGGCCATTTCCTTATTTGAAAGCAGAAACAACAATTTTACATTGTTTTATACTGTTACAGTTTTTGGACCATTGACATGATCTGGGGGTTTTCGGTTAGGTATTTATTTATTTATTTATTTATTTTTAATTGTTTTAGATTTTCTCTCCTTGTATTTTCCGGTGTTTTCCACCAGATGTCGCCAAAGTGTTCCCTAATTCCTAGTTAGTTCTCAGGGCTTCTATCTATTAGCCTGTGTTCCTTTTTTTTTGTCTGTTTGTTGCTGGTTAGTTGTAATGATGTGTGGTGCGTTTCCGGAGATTTTTTAAAACTAAATTAAGCATACGTTTTTTGTCCCCCGAGTCCCTTGTCTTTTCTCATGTTTCCCAGAGCTGCCTGTCCCAAGTCACCCTATGTATGTCTTTGTTAGTTTGATATTTTTAGCTCTTTTCAAAGAAAGGCTTTGCTTGTATTTTTTGAGTTTCTAAGAAGAGATTTGGTTTTCTCATCTGCATTGTGGACTTTCTTTTGCTCTTTTCGAGCTAGTGCAGTTTGGAACAGTTGTGGTCTATGAGCTTTGGCTAGTGCACTCTCTGACCTTCAAATCAAAGTATGTGTAAAAGCCAACATTATTGTGTGCCTGCTGGATGGCCCCAGTGCTCTCTATATATACTCAATATGAAGCCAGTGTGCATAAGTATTTTGAAGAAAAGTTACACATGCATCAAATTTTCAGAAATCAAAATCTTTCCTTAATAAATAAAATTCCTTTTATTAAACATGGCTGTTTTTTTTTTTTTTTATAATTTTTTTTATTTGAGTGTCATTCAAATTTGAATAAAAACAGCCCTGTATAACATCACCTGCTGTAGCTACACGGTTGTTGTTCCATGGATTAATCGTTTCATGTTGAATTGTGTAGATTTTTTAAATTATTTTTATGATTATTATTTTTTTTTTTTTTTTTTTTTAAGAATTAACTGTTAATATTAACTGTGAACCTTTTCAATTAGATGGCAATTTTGCATTGTTAATTTTGATCTCTCTTGCAAATTCCCATTTTGACTGAATGGGCACCTTTGCCTGCTGTAAGACTGTAATGCTCTCAAACTTGTTAGCAAACATGCTGTTGCTCTCAATTATCCAGGGTACATCCTCAATATTGTAGATGCAGATATCCCTGATGTAAGTTTATCTTGTGTAAATATTTGACTGAAATTCTCCTATACACATGACCTTTGTTTTGTTCCTTTGTTTTGCACAGCTACTATTGTAATGACTAATGATTTTTTTTTTTTTTACAGCCTGGATGTGCTGTCCTTTCTTGGTCTTTCCATTTAATGGCTCGAATGTTACCCTCCCCGCCAGGGTCTATCTTACTGTCAGGGGGCTCTGTGAAGAATGTTAACAGTTTGAATAAGTGTTATATGTTGTGGCTTTTCATACTGATTTACCAGCAATTATTGTTTATTATTATCATTAATGTTCTACACAAAAACAACAACAACAAAATAATAATTAGTATCATTATTTGCAAATACCTCATCTGCTTACTTGAATGTCTGAGAATCATATTTTAAATCATATACTGAAATATAGGATCAGTTTGATCTTACCTTTCACATGGTTAAGCTTTACCCAGTAATCCTCATCAGGGCTGTAGGTATCCCTAGACCATTCCAACAGGTCTTTGGCCACTGTGCTGTTAAGGACATATTCCACAAATTCTCTTTTTTAGACTGTAGTAGGCTGTGCCAAAGTAGATCTCCAGGTTGTGTGGAGCAGAGGACTTTTTTTATTTGGGCCAAAAGATACCACATATTGACCTGTGACTTCCTTGTGTTGTATTTCAGTCTCGCCCTGTCTCGCATGCTATTCGGCTGTTTGATCCCTGGAGTCATATTTTTATCTTTCCATTCTTTATCCTGCATATACCAGACCAGCTCCAGGTTGCTCATGACAGGGAAACTCTGGCCACACAGGTTTATCAATTTTTTCCATTTGACTGGAGACTTCACCAGGTCCTCCATACAGTTAATGTCAGCCTTCAGACGGGAAAATCCTGCATAGGTCACTGTCTCGCTAACTGAGGATAGAAAGACATTGGAAAAACAGTCTGATAATCTCTCAACACTTACTCTGTAGTCTTTTGGAGCTTAGGCATCTACGTGAATACAGTAAACATTGTGTGGTGCATAAATGGCTCTGAGCAGACGTACAAACATCTCCAGGTCTTTGTGAATAGTGATGATGAAGGCCAGAGGGTAGTCTTCCTCTTCTTTGCTCAGGGTCTCCATAATAAATTAAAACTTGTGTTGTATATTAGGGCAGGTGAGTGGAAAGTTGAAGTAGCTCAAGCCTTGAGATTCTGCTCTTTCCCATCTTGAGTAAGGGGTGGTGGGTAGCAAAACTTTACACTTTCAGGAATTGGATGGCACCTCAAGACAGACACAGCATTTGGATCATCAGGAGGCCTCATACTAACATAAACGGTATAGGTAAAAATGCTCATACCGAGGTATAGAAGAAAACTGCACTGTAAATACTTCAGCTGAAGCATGGTGCCTCAAAAGGCCAGACCACATACAGACCATGTGAAAGTGTTATAGCAATAATGCGATAAAATTATTATTATTACACTTACTATTGTAATCAACTTATATAACTTAAATCATAAATAGCTTCTTAAACTAAAATAAAAAAATATATAATATTAATACACCCTTGTTACAAAACAGTTCACTCTGAAAGTACTGGAGCAGCAAGACCAATTTCAATAAAATTTAAATTTAATTTTTTTTAATTTTTAAATTGAATTTCTGCACTGTCATTCACTATTTATGTTTGCCTAAATAGTATATATTTTCATTTAACTCCTAGATAATTTTAGAAATATTAAAAAAGTAATTTGGTGATTAAGCACCAAAATATGTAATTATTCCACATAACTTGAATAATTTTTATTCCAGTAAGTTGGTAAGTTGGAACTCAATTCAAGTAAGTTGGCCCATTTATAATCGTAGTAATTCAACTGTGTTTCTATTTAAAAAAACAAAGAATCCTGGGTTTTGCTCGGTACAACTAGATTGTCCATGTTCTTGGATTTAATCAAAAACAGTTTTATTCACCAATCTTCCTACCAATTTTGTTTATTCATCGCTAATATTGGTGCAGTTTATTTGTAAAGTAAGTCTTACAAAAGCCAGCCCTGATTTACCTAATAAGTTGTATATTTAAAAAATGTTTTGCCTATATTGACACGAACACCCCCAAACATGATCTGAGACAGTATCTCATCAACAGCTTTATGAGAAGCAGGTTGGGTTTGCATTAATTATCAAGATCTTTCTTCCTATAGTTAGACATTTTTTTATGATAAAAATAAAAGTGCATTTCTCACTTTCAGTATATCTGCAAATTCTTTAAATGCATTTCTTCTCCTCTGTCAGCCAGTGTGGAATGAAGAAAAAAAAAAAAAAAGATTAAATCCAGATGAATATATGTGAGATTATGACTTATGCACTCTGACCATTCAATCAAAGGATGTGAAAATGCAGACGTGATTTTATGCCTGCTAGAGGGCCTTGGAGTGGCCAAGTTGAAATCTGGTTTGTTAAAGCAACAGCCTTTAAACAACATTAGTTTAAATGTACAGGACACTCACAATCTTTATTGTGAATGGCTTATGGCAGTTTCTTTTGACTTATGCAATATGTGATGTGATGACTGAAATCTGATTGGACAGAAACTTTAACCTAAAAATGCATTGCTATAAAATCAAGAGAATAGACTAATGAGAATAATTTAGTACATTTTAATGGACAAAAATATATTAAAATGTAAGTCAGATATTTTGATAGAGTTTAGGCCAGCAGAGAAGGCCTTCCTGACCCTGATGGCCCAACACTAATAAGTGACAACAGTAGCGTGGGAATGTTCTGTTTAGAGTCTTCTAAACTTTTGTTCATTTGTATACTAGTCAGAGCAACACAAATTCATGCACACTGAAAGCACACGCTCCAGTTTCCCAGAGACTGATTTTACATTCTTTCTTTCTACACTATTACACATTTTATTTTCTGTAGAGCTAACAAAAATGAAAAAAAAAATAGTCATTAAATTGCTCACAAATGATTATTAGTGCATTAGTGGAAATGAACCCCTTGTAATTGGTATATTGTCAGCTTTGACAAATAGCATCTTTGCAAAGTGAAAATATTTTGAATATAGTCACATTTGTGTAGTATTTACCATTATAGAATTATAATAAACTAAATGTTGCATTGTTAAAATGACTTCCACTTATTTTTACTAATTTCAAACTTATTTCATTGATAAGTAGAAATTGTATACATGCACACATACCTTAACATCAACTGGAGATCTTTACCTTTTAGGTGTGGCAGATTCCAGTCAAGATGTAAAACTAGTTAGAGCATGTTAGCATTTACAAAAGTCTGTGGTGCAGAATAAAGATATAAGACCAACAGAGGGAAGTCATGCTGCTGACAGCCAGTGTGCTGTAAGGGCAGCCAGTGTGTACAGTAAATTTGAAGCTTTTGTTTCTGACACTTTATGATCATCAAGCTGTCCTTTCATAACTCTGTGACTAGAGATATGATTTTCCAACTAGAGAGAGAGAGAGACAATTTCAGTCTCCTCCCTTCTACACACTTTCTAGCTTTTTTACTTATTTTTTTACTGAAGCACAATTTCAAGTCCAGTAGTATTAAAATAAATATGAAATTATCTCACAACTGGTGTAAATAATTTTCTATATTCAATCCTCTAGTTGAAACTTGGAACACTTTAGAAGTGCAGTTCATCAGGGTCAGGCAAAAGATTGATCCTGGGTGAGTACAATTGCATCCCCTTTTAGCATTTTTTTTCTTTATAAGCATCCACTGTCAGCTTCATGCACTAAATTTGTTAGTAAAATTGGAAAATTGTAATGGAAATTTTTACCTCGTAAATTGTGTTGCGATGACGACAATATACTAACCTTTAATACTCAAATGTAAGGTGTGGCATAATACCACTGTACATGCAAAACCTGCTGCTCATGCAGAATGAAATATTTGGAAGCAATTCAAAGTATTTAATTATTGACTTACCCAAATGAATTATGTGTGCAATGCTGTACAATAATTTAAATTCCACAAATGGTAAGGCGATATATAAGAACATATAGAACACTTAAGCTCCTTTCATTATTAGATTTGTGCAGGTGTAGCTCCAGTTGTTATTCTAATGATGCTTACTATTGGTCCTGCATTTTGTGAGTTGGACTTTGTACAACCTATCCAGACAGTGTTTTGCTTTCAAAAGTGGGGCTTTATGCAGAATTTTAAAGTTCTAGAAATTAAATTAATGATATTGTTGAACCCAGCCAATAGGGTTGCACAAGCCAGTGCACTCTTAGTGCTGGTCCCAATAAATGGTTGTATTAGGGTTGCATTAGGAAGGGCATCCAGCGTAAAACGTGCCAAATCAAATACACGGAGCAAAAAAGAGAAATTCATACCAGATCGGTCGAGGCCCGGGTTACCAATGACCACTACAGGTATTGTTAGCCAACAGGGTACCGGTGGAAATTGGGCTACTTTTGGCCGAAGGAGGAGAAGGAGAGAAGGGAGAGGTCTACAGAGACAGCAGGGAAAGGAGAAGTGAAGGAGAGTGGAGGTTAGGGTTCGTACTTTTAATGTTGGTACTATGACTGGTAAAGGGAAAGAGATAGCTAATATGATGGAGAAGAAAAAAATATGTTGTGTAAATATGTTGTGTGTTCAGGAGACCAAGTGTAAAGGGAGTAAGGCCAGGAGGTGGCTTTAAACTGTTCTTTAATAGTGTGGATGAAAAGAGAAATGATGTAGGGTGATTCTGAAGGAAGAGTACAGTAAGAGTGTAGTGAAGGTAAAGAGAGTTTCTGATAGGGGGATGAATGTGAAGCTGGAAGTTGAAGGGGTGATGATAAATGTCATCAGTACTTATGATTCACAAGTGGGCTGTGAGATGGAGGAGAAGGGAAAATTGTTAGTTAGTGATTTAGATGAAGTGGTAGAAGATGTACCTAGGAATGAAAGATTGGTGATTTGGGCAGACTTAAATGGGCATGTAGGTGAAGGGAACATAGGTGATGAGGAGGTGATGGGTAGGTATGGCTTTAAAGAGAGGAATGTGGAAGGGCAGATGGTTGTAGATTTTGCTGAAAGGATGGAAATGGCAGTGGTAAACACTTATTTTAAGAAGAAGGATGATCAGAGGGTGACGTATAAGAGTGGAGGAAGGTGCACACAGATGGACTATGTTCAATGTAGGAGATGCAACCTGAAGGAGATTTGAGACTGTAAGGTGTTGGCAGGGGACAGTGTAGCAGGATAGCATCGGATGGTGGTCTGTAGGATGGTTTTTGGAGGCGAGGAAGAAGAGGAGGAGAGTGAGGACCGAAAGAAGAATAAGGTGGTGGAAACTAAAGGAGAAAGACTGTGGGGCTCGTGGTGGTGAAAAGTTGCAGGATGATTGGGCAACTACTGCAGAAGTGATATAGGAGACAGCTAGAAAGGTACTTGGTGTGACATCTGGAAATAGAAAGGAAGACAAAGACTTATTTTAGGGATCGACAGAGTGATGAGAAAAGTAGGCAGGAGTACAAGGAGATGTGGCAGCAGGTAGAGAGGGATGTGGCGAAAGCCAAGGAAAGTCATATGAAAAGCTCTATGTGAAGTTGGACACTAAGGAAGGAGAAAAGGATTTGACCAGGCAGAGAGACTGAGCTGGGAAGGATGTGCTGCAAGTTAGAGCAATAAAGGATGGAAATGAAAAAGTGTTGACTAGTGAGGAGAGTGTGTTGAGTAGATGGAGGGAGTATTTCGAGCAGCTGATGAACAAGGAAAATGAGAGAGAAGGGTGGATGGTGTGGAGATTATGAAGCAGGAAGTGGATAGGTTTAGTAAGGAGGAAGTGAGAGCAGCGATTAAAAGGATGAAGAGTGGGAAGTCGGTTGGACCAGATGACAAACTGGTAGAAGCATGGAGATGTTAAGGAGAGATGGCAGTGGAGTTTTTAACTAGGTTGTTCAACAAGATTTTAGATGGTGAGAGGATGCCTGAGGAATGGAGAAAGAGTGTGCTGGTACTGATCTTTAAGAATAAGGGATATGTGCAGACCTGCAGAAACTACAGGGGCATAAAGTTGATCAGTCACATCATGAAGTAATGAGAAAGAGTAGTGGAAGCCAGGCTGAGAGATAAGGTAACCATCTGTGAGCAACAGTATGGTTTCAGGCCAAGGAAGGGCACCACAGATGCATTATTTGCTTTGGGAATGTTAACGGAGAAGTATAGAAAAGGTCAGAAGGAGTTGAATTGTGTGTTTGTGGATTTAGAGCAAGCGTCTAACAGGGTGCTGAGAGAGGAGTTGTGGTAGTGTATAAGGAAGTCAGGTGTGTCAGAGAAGTATGTGAGGGTGGTGCAGGACAAGTATGAGTACAGTGTGACAGCAGTGAAGTGTGCAGTAGGAGCGACAGACTGGTTCAAGGTGGAGGTTGGACTGCATCAAGGATCGGCTCTGAGCCCTTTCCTGTTTGCAGTGGTGATGAACAGGTTGACGGACGAGGTCAGACAGGACTCTCCATGGACTATGATGCTTGCAAATGACATTGTGATTTGTGGTAAAAGTAGGGAGCAGGTTGAGAAGAGCCTGGAGAGGTGGAGGTATTCGCTGGAGAGAAGGAGAATAAAAGTCAGTAGTACTAAGACAGAGTACATGTTTGTGAATAAGAGGGAGGGCAGTGGAGTGGTGCGGTTGCAGGGAGAAGAGTTGGAGAAAGTGGAGGAGTTCAGGAAACTGGGGTCAACAGTGAAAAATAATGGAAAGTGTGTTAGAAAAGTGAAGAAAAAAGAGTGTAGGCAGGGTGGAGTGGGTGGAGAAGAGTGGCAGGAGTGATTTGTGATAGAAGGGTATCTGCAAGAGTAAAAGGGAGAGTTTATAGGACTGTGGTGAGACCTGTGATGTTGTATGGTTTAGAGACAGTGGCATTGAGTAAAAGACAACAGGTGGAGCTGGAGGTAGCAGAGCTGAAGATGTTGAGGTTTTCTTTGTGAGTGACGAGGATGGACAGGATTAGAAATTAGGTATTTAGAGAGACAGCGCATGTAGGACGTTTTGGAGACAAGGTTAAGGAGGCGAGTTTGAAATGGTTTGGACATGTGCAGAAAGAGGGACATGGGGTATCGGTAGGAGAATGCTGAGGATGGAACCACCATGGTATCTACAGAATTAAGTACAAATATCTTTTCATATTTAAAATCAATCTTAGAATGTTTGAATCCTCTTTTCCAGGTTCTTTGAATTAATTAATGCAGTGCTGCTGAATTTTGTCTGATGTTTTAGCTCTTAACATGTGCCAGGAAGTGGAGAGATTTTTGAAGGAAGAATATAACTGAAATAACTGACAACTGTTGGTACCTAAATAGTAAAATATACCAAGCATTCATAACAGTAAATCTGCCTAATATTGTGTTGGGCCCAGTGTGGCATGGACTTCACTGGACTCTGAAGGTGTACTAAGGTTTCTGGCACACAAAGGTTAGCAGCTAATCTTTTAAATCATGTAAGTTGTGAAATTAGGCCTTGCTTGACCAGCATTTCCAACAGACTTTTAGTTGGAAGGAGATCTGGGGAATTTGAAGGACAAATCAGCACCATCATCTTCTTAAAACTAATAACCACACACTTTTTATAATGTAGCAGGGCACTGTATCCTGATAAGATTAATCACTGCTATTAAGAAATAATGTTGGCATGAACAACAGAACAGATATCCTATTGGGTTATTCATACTCCCTACCACTTTTAAGAGTCACATGATGAGTCATCTTTCCCTCGATCCTAAATAGTCTCCCAGTTCCTGCCACTGAAAAACATCCCTAAAGCATGATGCTGCCATCACCATGCTTCATTTTCAGAGATGTATTGGCCAGGTGATGAGCGGTGCATGGTTTCCTCCAGACATGACGCTTGGCATTCAGGCCAAAGAGTTCACTCTTGGTTTTTCATGCTCTTCAAGTGCCTTTTGGCAAACTCCAGGTGGGCTGTCATGTGCCTTTTTACAGAGGAGCGGCTTCCGTCTGGCCACTCTACCATACATGCCTGATTGGTGGAGTGCTACAGAGCTTGTTCTTCTGCAAGGTTCTCCTCTATCTACACAGAGAAATGCTGGAGCTCTTTTAGAGTAACAATCGGGTTCTTGGTCACCTCCCAAAGGCCCTTCTCTCACTCTAGGAAGAGTCCTGGCTGTTGCAAACTTCTATTTACGGATGATGGCGGCAACTGTGCTATTTCGGACCTTTAATGCTGCAGAAATTGTTTCTGTACCCTTCCCCACATCTGTGCCTCAAGACAATCCTGTCTCTGAGGTCTACAGACAATTCCTTGGACTTAATGGCTTGGATTGTGCTCTAACATGCACTGTTAACTGTGGGACCTTATATAGACAGGTGTGTGCCTTTCAAATCATGTCCAATCAGCTGGATTTACCACAGATAGACTCTAATCAAGTTGTAAAAACATCTCAAGGATGATCAGTGGAAACAGGATACACCTGAGCTCAATTCTGAGCATCATTGCAAAGGCTGTGAATACCTGTGAATGTACATGTGATTTTTTGTCATGTCGGTTTTTATTTTATTAAGATTTCAAAGAAACTTCTTTCGCTTTGTTATTATGGTGTATTGTTTGTAGAATTTCGAGGAACATAATGATTTTAATTAATTTTGGAAAAAGTCTGTAACATAAAATGTGGAAAAAGTGAAGAGCAGTGAACACTTTCCGGATGTGTCAGGTCGATCCAAGTCAAGAAGCTTTTATTGTCATTTTAACCATATAAAGCTGATGCAGTACACCGTAAAATTTTATCAGAATAAACTTATATACGACGACACACAGTATAAGTATATGTGTGTCGTGTGTATTACGTAAAGTTCAGGCTTTCAGACTTTAACACAAAACAGCACAGCACTACAGTAGTGATTCTTGATTAGTCTTATTCTAAGGGGTCCTACAGTAGCAAGAGTTTCAACTACAAAAATTACACGTGCTTATTTGCTGTTAATTACATTTAGGGATTTGCGTGCACCTATTACAATTGCATTAAATATTAAATTACACACCTTAAATATGACATCAAATACATGTAATTGTGTGTATTTTGTGGGGTTTTTTTTATTTTTATGCTGTAAACTTAACACATCTGTTTTCTCATTTTTTTTTTTTTTATTTTCCCTCACAGTGCAGTCATTAGTATTTTGTAATGCATGTAGAAAAGTAGTATCCTGAGAACAGTTCTGATGTTTAGCTAAACTTTGACTGCTTGCATATTCAAATGATCAGTCCCTGACTGGTGATTAGTTTTATTAATGCTTGAGAATGTAATTTTTGTGAATGCCTATCTTGCTTATCTTCATTTATAACATGATTTTATCTCAATAAAATAAAGTTTTAGTTCTCATCGGAATCTTTGTAGTATATATATATATATATATATATATATATATATATATATATATATATATATATATATATATATATAGAGAGAGAGAGAGAGAGAGAGAGAGAGAGAGAGAGACACTATATGAACAAATGTTTGTGGACACCTGACCATAAGATTTGTATGTGCTTTTTGAACATCCCATTCCACATTTATTTGCTACTTGTTGTTATAATAACTGCCACACTTTTGGGAAGATGTTCCACTAAGTTTTGGAGCATTGTGTAGAGTGAGGAGGTTGGGGTGCAGTCAGCATACCAGTACATCCCAAAGGTGTTTAATAGGGTTGAGGTCAGACCTCTATAGCAGGCCACTCAAGATCTTCCACTTCAACCATGTAAACCATATTTTCATGGAGCTGGCTTTGTGCACTATCATGCTGAAACAGGTTTGAGTCTCCTAGTTCAAGTAAAATGTAGTGCTATGATGTGTGCAATATCAAATTACATCCTAGAACAGTGCGCCTCATATGGCTGGAAAAGACAGGAATGTTTGCCTCATATTCCTAAGGAGACATAGTAAATTTGAATTCTAAAATGTCAAGCTGTTGTCAAAACATTGTCTCAAATTTTGTTTTTAGTAGCCCTCCTAAGTTGCAGGATATAGCTTCCTGTTTGGTGACTTACCTTGGATTTTATGAATTAAACATCCTTAATATCAAAAATCCGAAAGAAATTGTGACTTCAGGCTTGATATGCTACGATCAGTTTTACTAACTTTTGATTTATAGCAACATGTTTAGTTAAGATTGCATTCATAATGTTGTGAACAATCAAATTTCTTGATTGATAGACAAAAATTGTAGAAGATGCAGCAAAAACCTTTTGAAAAAGCAATGACCGGAATCTATTTTGGTAGTGTTAATAGTGTAAACTACTATTATTACTAAATTATATATTGAATTCTATTATAAAGCCAAGAAGTCTAATGGATAAATTAATTCCAAACTGAGAAAACTGCATCAGTATAATAATAAATAACAATGAATATCTGTATGGTATTTAATGCATAACAATTAAGGTGAATTCTCGGATAGTCTGTCAAAATTGACTAAATAAGATAATGGCTTCTTTCTCCATTAAGCATGCTATTACCACACAAACATCACTGCTATTACCACACAAACATCACAGCCAATGATAATGGAGTGTGATCAGCAATTTTCTGATTCAATTTCCTTTTTAAAAGGAATTATGTAGTAACATAATACCAGATAATGTTCTGTTCATTTGCTTTCTAAAAGGACACCATCATCTAGCCTGGCTGTTGCCACTCTTAATTAAAATGTATTAAAATAAACTAATGTATTTATATTTTAAATTAATATATTTGTCAAATTAAACTTTGCTGTAAAATAATTTTTACATCTTACATCTCACAAATTCTGGTCGCAAGGTTCAAATATATTGTAAAATATCTATTTAATTATAATTTTAATTTCATACAGTAGCATATCCTCATTTATCTTTATATATTGATATACTAATTGTATATACACAGTGTATTAACTTGGATACTGTTGTACATACAGTGTACATACAGTATTTCACATATACACACGTGTGTGTGTGTGTGTGTGTGTGTGTGTGTGTAAATTTATTTGACCTAGCCCAATTTGGAAAAAACTTAAAAAATAAAGAGCAGCCTCATGTCTTTTATTAGAGGTCACTTATATTACATGCATATGACTGTATAGCTTATAGTTTATAGCGTATCAGACATTCCCATTAGGAATTCTATTGCACTAATTATACAAAAAAATATACATTTTTAATTATACAAATAATATATATATTTTTTTGTTTACTTCTCATCTATTCATTAATGCTGTGTTTCGGGAGATATGAAGTACTTTTGTACCTATTTACCACACAATTCCTCAACTACACCATAAGCTTGCATATGAAATATTAATTTTTTATGTCACTTTTATTCCTGTCACTGATTTTGTCATCCTTGTGACATGTGCTCATGAGCAGCACATTTTTATGCCTTTTGGGGCAATACGAAACAATAGTGTGTGTTTCATTGAACGCAAAAAGAGAAAAAAACACAGCTCGGTCTCTCGGTGTGTGTGTGAGAGAGAGAGTGAGAGAATGCATGTGTGCATATGTATGTATGTATGTGTGCGTGTGTGCGTGCTTGTGTGTGCCTGTGTGTTTGTGTGCATGAATTAGGTCTTACCCTTTTATATCTTTGTTCTGCATTTGTGACTGATTTCCTTTGCCAGTTCTATAAAAATGCTGTGGCAGTACACACATACATGTTTGTGTGTGTGTGTGTGAGTGAGCATGTCTTTTCTACATCACATTTATGCTCTAGTAGTAGGCCTTCATTTCTGTGTGAAAATTTTCTGATTTATGCTGGATTTATAGATTTTTTTTGAAAAATTTAGAAAAAATATTGAGTTTTTTTTACATTTCCCATTCATTTCAATGTGGGGTCATATTGACCCCGAAGACCAGAAGTGTAAAAAAATTTTTTACATACCTTCAGAACAACCGAATCAAGCCCAGTTTTTTTGTGTGTGTATAGATAGATTATGTGAGAAAAGTCACAAAATATTATTCCACTCAGATGAAGGGAACCCTTTTTTTTAATCAAGGAAAAGTCGATTGGGGTCATATAGACCCCAAGGACCGATTGAAGGTTAAATACAGCCATTCCGGCGAAGTTGCAGGTTGTAATTTTCCACCTCCAACCTGTAAAAACCATCGAAAACGCTCCTTTAAATACCGACTTACTGTCTTACTCGCTGAGTGGCGTCAAATCAACAGCGCCGGAAATAAGTAGCTTCTCACTTCTCAACTTTAAAAAAGGTTTTACTGTGTGTATATATATATATATATATATATATATATATATATATATATATATATATATATATATATATATATATATATATATATATATTTTTTTTTTTTTAGATTAATCTACATACAGACATATTTACTTGTCAAATCTCAAAAATCGACAAGGGTTTCCTCCTCTTGTTGCTGACAGAGGCGTCCATGTTTTTTTAAATACCACTTACCAAGTCGAGCATGTCGCAGTAGAAAATGACGTAATTCCTAAATGCGTTTACTCAATTGCATAAAAAAAAAAGAAACTGTAATAAAAGTTATTTATATCAGCCAAGGTCTAAATGCTGTTGCTGAGGTTTTTAGTTTGAATATATATATATATATATATATATATATATATATATATATATATATATATATATATATATATATATATATATATATATATATTGTCATGCTCAATTGCGTGTTTTTTCTCCTTCTGTAAATTCTTCTTCTTCTTTCGGCTTCTCCCTTCCCTCTTCTCTCATCACATCCATAAACCTCCTCCTTGGTCTTCCTCTTTTCCTCCTGCCTGGTGGCTCCATCCTTAGCATTCTCCTACCGATATACACCATGTCCCTCCTCTGCACATGTCCAAACCATCTCAATCTCACCTCCCTCACCTTGTCTCCATATATATTTTAAATTTATCAATAACTTTATAAAAAAAAAAAAAAAACTGTGACAAACAATTGCAGGAAATTGGCATAAAGGGAAGTGGTCTTTTTCTTTTAAAAAAAACACACTGTAGACCACAAAGTTAATAAAATAGAAATAATATAAACATTAAAACTATTATTTTTTTCTGTGTGGCCCTGTACAACAGAATTGTGACCTCAGTACCAGTCCATTGCCCAGTGGTTAGGAACCCCTGGTTTAACTTGATAGACACACAAATTAAACAAGAATAGTTCCAGGAAAAGTAAATCTAATTAGCTTATGGAAATGGCACAAGTGCATTCAAAACACAGAAGCATAAACAACTATAATCAGATTAGTCTATTTTCTGCAACCATTTGTTTCAGTTTGTATTTTTTTCTGTGAGCTGCTGGATTTAGTTGATATATAGCTCCAACAAACAGCTAAACTAACAGCTCTTGTTAAGTGTGTGTTATGCCTATAAATTGTATAACTCAATTTTATTCTGAAATGAATGAGGCCACTAGTAGGCTTACCAAACTGCTGAGAGAATAATCCTTTAAGTAGTATCCTTATTGGCCACATTCTACAAACTTTTACACCTTTTTAAGTTTTTATTCCAAGCTCTTACCCTCCCTGAGCACTGTTGTATTGCCCCTTCTCCAATCAAAATAGTAAACTGAAACATTTAAATATGTTTTTTTAATTCAAAATTTGGTGGACCAAAAGTAAATTTAAATATTTGGAAAGAAAGAGCTGCTTACAGGCTTTTGGTTGTTTTGAGCCAGGCAGGATTCGCTGATGAAAATATATGTTTGTTAGAAATCAAACAGTTGCTTACTGTATAATGTCAGCTACTTAAACAGTAATACTGGTATTTAATTTGAATGTGTACTTAAATATATCAAGTCAACTTTTGCAAGCAATGTAAATTAGGGAAAGCCCAACTTGGAGGGGGCCCATGAGCCCACAGGCATTATGACTGGCCATTAGAGCAAGAATTGCTTGTTATTTTAATATTGGATATTTTTCTCTGAAAGTTTCTCTTGAATTTTTTCAACCTGGAGTTAAAAATGTGTTTGTTAAAACATTATGAAATATTTTGCCCCTTTTGTCTAATATTATTTTTACTGCTGGGGTATCTTTATGTAAACTATCTAATTTGTATAGGGCATGAACATTGTTAAAGTTCTGAGACAGTGATGGTTGCAGACCTGAGTTTTATTAAAACAAAAAAGGCAAATATAACATACACATAAACAAAATAACCAGAAACTACTATTGCAAGAAAAATCGTTGTATTGACAGGAAAGCAACACCGAGCATATCTTTTGCACTGTGGTGGTGGAATGAGTGTCCTTTTATATTGTTGCCATGATTGTGTGAGCCCATGTGTAATCATTGGGATGGGAGATGTGAATATGTTCTTTTTTTTTCCAAGGAAATGGTGACTAAGATATTTTACATGTATGCAGACTAATATTTATATTCCATTGAAACTGGGGTCAAAGACAAGAGTCCATAGGAAATGAAAACAAATGTTTTTTTTAGGAGTATATGTTTAGGCAGATATACTTTTAGAAAAGAATACTATTATTATACAGGTCTAATGAGTTAATTTTTGTTATCATACTGTTTGAAATTGTATTGT
Source organism: Silurus aristotelis (assembly GCF_946808225.1). Classification (NCBI taxonomy): domain Eukaryota; kingdom Metazoa; phylum Chordata; class Actinopteri; order Siluriformes; family Siluridae; genus Silurus; species Silurus aristotelis. Next base: position 24,389,139 of record NC_139575.1, on the reverse strand, counting down.
TTAATTTTAATTTAATGGATTACACAAAAAACTTTTTTTTATTGTAATGTTTATTGTACAGTTATTTGTTTATTGTAATTAAAGAAAAGGGAAAAATCTAACTGTGGCTATACTATACAGCCAACTATAAGTCTATTTGTATCTTTTTCAGAATTTTCACAATTAATTATGTGTCGAAGCTTCTAGCTCTCTAGTCCTATTGAATTTACAAGTTTAGCATTTGTTTGGTGTATAGGTACATATAAAATATAATCTACTGGGATTATTTATTAACTGATTTGAACAGTATACATAAAAAAAATACTAGGTTCAATGTACTATGACAAATTCAGTGTTTACCAATCTGATGAGTAATGTGGATTTTTGTTGGAAGTGTAATGTGTAATAACTATTGTACTGTGTAAATAAATATAGATGAACACATTATGATTGTTTTTAAAGAAGTATGTCACAGAATACAGAAGGCATGTGTTATAGCCTTTTACTACGAAACGGCTAAACACTTGCTTGAAACAACAGGTCTTAGAACATTTTCAAGTGAAAAATATTTTGTTTTTAACAACAACAAAAAAAAACCCCAGTAAATTAAATTGCTTATTAAAGTGATGGTTTTTAAGGCTTTTGAAATCATGGACCCTTCCATTTAGAGGCTACACGAAGTTCCTTCTGCCACCTGGTTGACAGTAGAGAGAAGAATGTTTTATGATTTATTGTCACATTCTTAGCCAGAGGGATGGTGAGATCAGTTAAGCTGTGTTAGATGTTCAAGGAGAACAAGTTGTAGAGCAGGGCTTGATAATTGCCTTCATATGTATATACACACACACACACACACACACACACACACACACACACACACACACACACATATATATATATATATATATATATATATATATATATATATATATATATATATATATATATTAAATATATATATATATTAAATATATATATATATATATATATATATATATATATATATATATATATATATATATATATATATATATATACTAAATTACTTCATTACTATGTAAAGAAGGATAGAAATCCAACAAGTGATGGCCTGCTATTTGAAAACATTGATACAAACATTATTAGGCAATATTAGGTATTAACATTTACAAAATATTTGCAAAAATACAAGGTAAAATTTAATCACTCAATTTTACCTGGCCAAAAGTTATCATCTGACCAATAATCTATAATCTATAAACTGATAAAAAAAAAAATGTTTTCTCTACAATGACTTTGAATGACTCAACTTTTAGATTTCTATTCAAATTTGTGCATGTTTTTACAAAAGGAAGGGTTAGATGTTAGTTTAATGCTTATCTACATATCTGTTTCTACATTACAAATTATTAAAACCATATCTTTCTGTCATTTTCTATGACTTGATCTGGATTTTATTGAAATGGACAGTAAAATTTTAGTCATGAAATGCAATTCTCTTTATCAGCTTATTTGAAATAAACACATTGGTTTATACAGGCACAGTCTAGTGTATTTGAAGAAATTCCATGTGTACCTATTTTGAAATTAACTTGCCAATGGGCCTGAGGAATTTCCGTGCATTATAAGGATCAAGATATTCTGAGCAAAAGGAGAAATCCCAAAAGTCGAGGAAACAAACAAAGGAAGTAATTTAATAAAACATGGCATTGATCCATGCATTCATAGTTAAACAATCTCCTGTAAATAACCGAAGAGACAAAACAATGTTAATTGTGAAACAAGTTATTATTTATTTTTTCGAGTGTAATCCTGTTTATTTCAATCTCACAAAACTTTTGTTTTTTGGCGAGTTAACCTGAAAACATCCATGATATTTAGCACAGTGGGCTTTGATGTTTATCTAAGGTAAATGTCAACTATGTAAAGCATGGTCAAAACAACAAAAAACAATGGGGAAAATTGTCAATAGTTTAATGATATAGTCTGAAATTGCAGTACAGTTATAAGTGCCTTGATATAGATGTATATAAATAGATGTAGAATTATTACCATAATCATTAAAAAAAAAATCATAACACAATGAAATAGGGGGAGGGTGAACCTTGCATTTATTTTCTACAAGTTGGCTCTGCATGAAGCAATGAACAGGTTCATTGTATGATTGTTAGACATCTTAAATTAAATCTCCAATCAGTCTATACTTTCGAATGGTAATCTATGTTAATCAATTTTTTATGTGAAATGCAGCATTTCATGAATGAGATTCTACTTGTTTGTAATAACTAAAATTATTAGGTTGAATAGTTTTTTAAAGACATAACAACTGTGTGGCTGCTGTGAAAACCTGTCAGCTGAAATCACTGTTTGACTTTTTTGTTTACTTGTTTCTGCCAGTAATATACATTGATATCCACTAAGTAACCTCTACTAAAAGGTTCCTAACCGTGATTTGGCTCCTTTCTGTTCTGGTCTTTGTTTCACAAAGAGGATTCATAAATACAGTATAATTCTATAAAGATGCCAAAAGATGGCAAAAACTCTGAAAACTAAGTGCACTTGTTTTATCATTTGACCCAGTTTTTGGATAGTGGACATGAACAAAAGCCCAAACAGTTTATAGTGTTGCGACATTTATATATTGACGCCTTCTAATATGTGTTGTTAATTTTATGACAGATCTTCTGAAAACTCTGCTCAAAAGCAAATGTTATAAAGGAATCCTATATAAAAAAAAATAACAATCAATAAATTAAATTCACTTTACACAAATACATATGTACATTATTATGCACAAAACCATAGTTAGACAACAAACGTAAAAATAATGTAACTGTGCTCAGTATTCACAACTCATGTTTATAATTTTATGTTAAATATCATACAATTTACTGTTTAACTTTGATCTAATCTCTTAATTCAGACTGATATTGTAGCGTTCCTAATCTTTATCTCTCTTGCAAGTTTCCATGATGACTGAATGGGCACCTTTGCCTTCTGTAAGACTTTGTGCCTGTGCCACTGTTCCAAGCAGTCCAGAGCATCAGGAAAACTTGTGCTCTCAAACTTGTTAGCAAACATGCTGTTTTTCTCAATTATCCAGGGTACATCCTCAACACTGTAGATGCAGATATCCCTGACATAATGTCCTGTGGGGAAAAATACCATGTTTTTTTGGATAAGATTAATAACATGAATTATATGTAAATTCTAGACAAAAACTTCTCACATATACAATGTTTGCAAAAAGATTATTTTTAGAAAGGGCTTTAGACAGAGGCTTATCAAAGTTTTGTACTGTAAGCTGTCATACCATTACAACCTTGATGTGCTGTCCCTTTTTGGTCGCTCCATTTAATGGCGCGAATGTTACCTTCCCAGCCACCCTCTACCTTACTGCCAGGGGCCTCTGTGGAAAATTTGAACATTGCAATAGCAGTTAATATGTTCGTTATAATCCATTTTTGTTAATTGCCTACATGTTCTGGCTTTTCACACAGTTCCACCAGCACTGGTTGCATTTGCGAATGCTGAGACCTCGCCTAATAATTTGAATGTCTGAGAAGTTTGATCTTACCTTTCACATGGTTAAGCGTTACCCAGAAATGTTCATCAGGGCTGTAGGTATCCCTAGACCATTCCAATAGTACTTTGGCCACTGTGCTGTTAAGGACATATTCCACAAATTCTCTTTTTAGACTGTAGTAGGCTGTGCCAAAGTAGATCTCCAGGTTGTGTGGAGCAGGGGTCTTTTTGTGACTTTTACTCAAGGCTACCACATATTGACCTGTGACTTCCTTGTGTTGTATTTCAGTCCTGTATCGCATGTAAGTTGGCTGTTTAATACCTGGAGTCATATTATTATCTATCCATTCTTTATCTTGCATATACCAGACCAGCTCCAGGTTGCTCATGACAGGAAAATCCTGGCCACACAGGTTTATCACTTTTTTCCATTTGACTGAAGACTTCACCAGGTCCTCCATACAGTTAATGTCAGCCTTCAGACGGGAAAATCCTGCATAGGTCACTGTCTCGCTAACTGAGGATAGAAAGACATTTGGAAAACAGTCTGCCAATCTCTCAACACTTACTCTGTAGTCTTTTGGAGCTTTGGCATCTATGTGAATACAGTAAACATTGTGTGGTGCATAAATGGCTCTGAGCAGACGTACAAACATCTCCAGGTCTTTGTGAATAGTGATGATGAAGGCCAGAGGGTAGTCTTCCTCTTCTTTGCTCAGGGTCTTCATAATAAAGTGAAACTTGTGTTGCATATGGGAGCAGTTTAGTGGACCATTGAAGTAGCTAAAGTTCTGACATTCTGTTGTTTCCCAACTTGTGTAAGTGGTGGTAGGTGGCAAAACTTTACAGTTTTCTGGGAATGGACGGCAGCTCAAAGAGCGGTGCAGTGGCCTTTGAGCATAAGGTTTGCCCTTAAGATAAATGACTGAGCAAATTAAGATGCTGATTCCAAGGCAGAGAAGAAAACTCCATTTGGCACTCTCAAGCTGGAGCATAGTCCACCATGAAGCAGACCAGTCTATGTAGGAAAATTTGTAGACAGAATTAAGTAAAAATTAGGAAGTTAATTGAAAGGTATGCAAATTGCTGCCTAAATACACTGTAATTAAAAATGGGTTCTATTACTCTCTTAATCTCAGTGCTCTTGCTTTTTCTATGAGATAGAATTCTTTCAGACATGCTATAAACAAGATAAGACAAGTTTTCAGTCTAATCTTTTGGTCTCTTGTTATTAAAAAATATTGTGAAAGAAGGTGTCCATTTTCATATAACATTTAAACCTGTTAATACTGGTTGTTTTCAAGTTGAATCATATCTCAAATTTGTATTAAAATGTAAAAAGGTATTAGGAGTCTCTTAAACAAAGCAGTAACTGATCGCTTATCTGTCAAAATGAGCAGAAATGACAGAAATAGGTTTTAAATACTTTAGCAGTATACAGATACTAGCTTGCTCAAAGAATTTTATAAAAAATACAAAATAATACGGTGAAGCTCATCTCACAGCAGGTTTACAGCTATGGTAGCATCTAACCTTTGCTCAAAACAGTGTAAGCTAGTAATTATCGCCTGCACAATTTGGCTTTAATAAACATGATCACATTTTTAATAATATGTGTGCTAATTATTTATGGTAATGAGTAATACATGCAAATTTGCTTCAGGATTTGGAATAGTTTAATAGATTTGTAGTGATTTATAAGTGTAGATTCATTCATTCATTTTCTCCCGCTTATCCGTAATTCGGGTCGCGGGGGCAGCAGTCTAAGCAGACCCCCACCTCCGACTGCTGCCCAATCCTCACAGCACCGTCCCTTACGGTCCCTCCTGCAGGTGGTGAGCCCACGGGAAGGCGGCCCCACGTCACTCCGACGTCACGGACCTTGATATTTTCCCCGTAAGGGACCCCCGGAGCATAGAGGGTTAAGGGCCTTGCTCAAGGGCTCAAGAGTGGCAGCTTGGCGATACCGGGGCTTGAACCCCAGACCTTCCGATCGGCAACCCAGACCCTTAACCGCTGGAGCCACCACTCCCCCCTATATAAGTGTAGATTGGTTCATTAATGTGCTGTATTAGAAAAAATAAATAAACGTTGTTTTAAATATAAATTTTAATAATTTAGCACTGACTGCTAAAAGAAATTGTCTATTGTTTTAATGGTACTAATTATTTGAAAGTAGTTAACCTTGAACACCTGGTAGTTACTGTAAAACCTAGTACATATGCGCACAAGGTGTAAAAAAAAATATGTGACAGGTTTAAACCAAATCATATTAAAAATGTACAATGTTTTCTAGCCCTAAGGAATAAGCATTATTACTCTTCACATGGTTGACAAGTCTGTATTATTGCCATTATCATTCTGTCATTATTATTGTTGTCAGGTCTTGACCGAGCAGCCTGATGTCCCATTTGCCTGTGGGTCGACTACTAAAGTATATCATCAAGTTCTATTATTCTCATTTGTTATCCCTTTTTGTTTGCCTGCCTTTCAGAGTCGGCAGGAAATATTATCCAATACCCTCATGCAAATTTTACATTATATTGTTATTAAAAGCAGGTGATGCCCAGTGATGTTTTACACAAATACGTTTCTCTTTGCATAATTGCTGTCAGAAGAACAATCATACATACAATATAAATGCACATGCTCATTCGTCTAAGAGACTGATAATAAAATTCGTTTATTTCTTTAAACCTAAGGCACAGGACCCAACTAGGCTGTTTTCCCTCCCTTTAAAATAGTAAAGGATGAGTGCCTGAGTGGAAATTAATAATATTTCATTTTAATTTGAACCTTATTCTACTAAGGTCTATTTATTTCGCTTAAGTTAGAATTTAAAATAATAATTTATAAAATGTTTGCGTCAATGTGCTTTGACCTGCAAAAGATTTCCATAATGGAGCCACACACATTAACTCTATTGACTTAGTGCAGGTTTTCACATATCCCCATTCACCACATGACTTAATACATCAACCAAAAAGGCCTCCTACCTTTTAGCTGCAGCAGAGTCATCAAATAAGGTTAACCATTAAGTCTGACTTCCAGAAAGGTCTGTTCTACCATGACCTTAGCTAAATGCATGCTGCCTGAGACAGAGGAGAGTCATGCCTCCTGGACTGCCATTTAGTAGCTGGTGTGTGCTGTAAGAGCTGCCGACACACACTGCATGCAGATAGCGGTGTTATTGAAGCTCTTGTTTCTGCTGCTGTGTAATCAGAGTGCGATCCTCTCTTCTCTGTGTGACTGGCTGCTTGGCTGCTCAGCTACATTCCCCATGTGATACAACGAGAGAGCTCACCAGAGAGAGACATAGCGATTTAGAGGCTGAGCTTGCCTAGCAACTACTCATGACTCTCTCTCTCTCTCCCTCTCCCTCACCCTCTCTCTCTTTAATTCTCCTCCCCTCTCTTCTCTAATGTACTTCCCCCTAGACTGATTCTATCACCCAGTCGCTCTCTTTTGGTTTTATTTTTACTTGCATTTGTGTCTTTTCTTTGCACCCATTGTTTCTTCCTTTTTACTATTTTTTTTTTTTTAAAGCCCCTAGTCATAGAATTAAGTGTTTTTTTAATCTGTGGTTGAATCCCTGGTGTTGAGGATGTTCTAAGCCCTTGGGTGTAGCTTCTTTGTGAGCTCTTCTGAGTTAACCTAAGATATTAGTTCTCTTGTGTTGGCCTAGATTATAGATAGACAGCTCTACGAGACAGTTATTCGATTTTGTTTCTAGTAAAATGATGAATGTAATTGCTGTTTGCCTCGTTGGTCTTCCCAGATATGATAAGTTGGAAACACACTAGAGAATTTAGAGGAAGTTTCGTGTGGTGCACGGGTTCAGTCAGTGTCATAAGAGCCTTAGTAATTACTCTGTGGTTCTTAAGTCAGCACTTATGCAAGGCTTGGGAATGCTCTGCCAGTAAGGTGCATTACAGACTGTATTACTATTATTATTGTTGTTGTTGTGATTCACTCTCAAGTTTTCATGACACAGACACCACATCAGTACTTCTAATTTAATCTAGCAGTTCATATCTAAGAGTGTTTTGCTTCAAACTGTCTAATGTCTAAACTGATTTATGAAGATGAAATTACTGTAAATGTATTGTTTTGTTTTGCAAAAAAATTGTAAACAGTAAACAGCTTTGGGAAGATGTTTATCTGCAATTTTAAAAACATTTTAGGTCAGTCTGAAATGTATATACTGAGTATTGTATAATGTAGCATCTCTTTTTTAAAAGAAAAAACAAACCTCTTCTTTTTTTAAACTGAAGAAATCTTGCAGTGATTATTTGTTTTCTTGAGATTTAATTTCCATCTTAAAGCAAAAATTGAGCATGAATTGTCAATAACAGTAATAAGAAACCACATATTTTCAGCACTAATTCATGCTAGATAAAATCTGTGATAGGTTTTCTAATAAAAATTGGACCACCAAGTAAGATTTTTTTTTTTTATAATTTTGACCTAATGTTAACTTGCAACAGAGATTCTCACTAAAACTACAATCTGTGGCATGAGATTTTTTACTCTTCGGTAGTAGGACTAAAGAAACTGACACTGATGATGTTGATTATTGTAAATGTAATTATTCTATAACTGTAAACATATAATAGGAGGCTTAATTCTAAGCTTTGCTAGTTACTTTAAACATTGTGATGAGAGCAAATATCTTACCTTCGTATATCTGAGGAAGCGTGCAGTTGCCCTTTTATTAGCTTGCTATAAAGGGCTTTGCAACTGCGCATTCAGTTCTGATGAAAGTAGCTCACATCCTCTGCAAACAGAAACCACAATAACCACTTTTTCTTTTACGAGTTCTGCAAAAATATAGCATTTACATCCTTTCTGAAACTTTTTTCTCTGCTTGTGTTTCTGACTATAATACTCAACATCCGTCTAAGCTGAGTTTTGCCTTTCATACAAGGTAGATTTAAATATTGACGAAATCATTAAATAATTTTTTTTAATTAAAAATGGCATAGCTGACATTTTAAATTGGCAATGCTGCATACTTTGTAACTCTATTATTCCAAAAGGTAGACTATATGGCCAGAATTTTGTAGACATCTGAACATCACACTTATATAGTATGTGCTTCATGTACATCTCATTCCATATTTAGTCCCTCGTTTGCTATTATTATCTGCCCCCACTCTTCTGAAAAGACACATTTGAAGCATTGAAGCATTGCTGTGGGGATTCCGGGGGTCAAGCTAGTTCTTCCAAACCTACCCTGGAAAGCCATGCCCCCTATTTTAAGATGAAGGGCATTGTCATATTGGGCCCCAAGTTCTAGTAAAGAGCAAATGTAATGCTGTATCATACAAAGACTTTATATACAACTGTGTGCTTTTAACAATTTAAATTGACCTACCTATGGGTGTGATGGTCAGGTTTTCACATTCTTCTGTCAATATTGAGTGGGGGTAGTAGAGTACTGGCAGAATCCTGGCAAATTATCAGCTCTTTCAGACATTTTAAGTATTTTCTAACTGCTTTTGCATTTCTTATATCTATTGGCTGCACCCTCACTTCAGGACGTTATTTTAAACAAACCATTTCCAGTGAGTTTTGCTTTTTGTTTTCCTGTACTCTGGGAAACAGGACATGGACAACAGCAAGAACTTCCTTGGGCCTCATTCGGACTAATATTGGCCCCCTCTGTAAATATGGTTCAACAATTTAAACAATTAAGGGTTTTTTTGTAGGTTTTTAAGAGTTTAATTTTATTAAGTTTATCTTCATAATAGAACAAAAATGTTTAATTATTGTGTTTAATGTAGGAGAGTGAATACCAGGAAGGCAGCAGGACCAGATGGCATCACAGGTTTCACAGGTAGTCACAGGTTACAGGTAGTGTTCACTGAGATATTCAACCTTTCCCTGGAACAGTCTGTTGTCCCCTCATGCTTCAAACAGTCCACCATTGTTACTGTCCCGAAAAAATTCCAGCGCGCCTGCCTCAACGACTATCGGCCTGTAGCCCTGACCTCAGTAGTGATGAAGTGCTTTGAGATACTTGTCAGAGACTTCATCACTGCATCACTACCAGACACACTGGATCCTCTACAGTTCGCATACCGCCAGAACCGCTCTACTGACGATGCCATTGCTCATCTTCTTCACACTACGATGGACCTGCACTACAGAAAAAGGAATTATGCAAAAATGCTATTTGTGGACTACAGTTCAGCGTTCAACACCATAATTCCCTCCACGCTCACCTCTAAGTTGGAGGCAGACTACAAACAGTATGGGTGGCCGAACACACCTCATCCACCCTCACCCTCAGCACTGGAGCTCCCCAGGGTTGTGTTCTGAGCCCCCTACTGTACTCACTGTACACATATGACTGTGTGGCCACTTCCAACTCCACCACCATCATCAAGTTTGCTTGTGGTGGGCCTGATCTCTAACAATGATGAGACGGCCTACCTATAGGAGATTAAAAACCTGGAACGATGGTGCCAGGAGAACAATCTTCTCCTGAAAGTCAGCAAGACTAAGGAGTTGATAGTGGACTTCAGCACGAAGCAGGATCGGTCATACCAACCAGTAAACATCAACAGGACCCCAGTGGAGAGAGTGGACAGTTTCCGGTACCTAGGTGTTCACATCAAACAGGACATGTCTTGGTCCTGCCATATCAGCACCCTGGTAAAGAAGGCCCCGGAGCGTCTGTACCACCTGAGATGCTTAAGGGACTTTAAACTACCCTCTCAGGTGCTAAGGACCTTTTACACTTGCACCATTGAGAGCGTTCTGACTGGTAGCATCACTTCCTGGTTCAGGAACAGCACTATGCAGGACAGACAAGCCCTCCAGAGGGTGGTGCGGTCTGCTGACTGTACCATCCACACCGTGCTCCCTAACCTGCAGGCCATCTACAGCACACAGTGCAGGATCAGGGCCAGGAAGATTGTGAAGGACCTCAGCCATCCCACAAATGTACTATTTTCTTTGTTGTGTTCAGGGAAGCGCTTCCGCTCCTTGAAAGCAAATGCAGAGAGAATGAGAAGGAGCTTCTTCTTGCAGGCCATTGGGAGACCCAGGATCGAGTACTAGACCTCCCTCTCCATCGTCACTTATTTCGGCACTTTTTTCTTTGCACTACGACACTTTAACTCTGGACTGTCACTTCGACTCTGGACTTGAACAGCACAGTGCCACTTTATATGACCATACTGCCCATGGACACTTTAAGGACAATCACACTAAATCACTTTATGGCAGATACTGGAAGAACAAATTACTCATTAATGTATATATGTATATTTTCATATATTTTATATAGTTTATACTTTTTATTTATCTACCTTTTTTCTGTTTTTTTATCCTTAATTCTATTCCTTTTATACTTAAATGCTAAACAGTCACACAAAGCATTTCATTGCATGCTATACTCTTTATGTATGTGTATGTAACAAATAAAATTTGATTTGATTTCAATGCAAGTGTGATTTAAAAGAGAATAACAACAAAAAAAATTTGATGCAGCTCACTGGCAAGTGGCGCTATAGTGAGCTATTTTTAGAAAAGGCCCACGGGCGACTCATGTCGTCTTAGCGGGCAACCATGTTGGTGACCACTGGTCTAAAGGCTCAAATTTTAAAGGGTTTGGCATGCATTACTGCCTTTTGTCCACCAGATGTCCCAAATGTTTCCCCTTAAATATTGCCACCATGCTTCGTCAATTATGATGTGGTATAAAACATTTTCGAGACTACTTTTTGTTACATGCCAACGGTTTTATTTTGGCCAATAAAACTGGGCAAATCTGCCACAGAGACGTTTGATACAATTTGAAAATTTTACGACGATCCTGCAACAGCGGTGGACATAATTGTAATTCGTTACTGTACTTTAATAGTTTTTTTTTATGTTTCTGTACCTTACTCTAGTATTTCTGTTTAGGAAGTCTTTTACTTTAACTTTACTACATTACAAAATCAAATATCTTTTTACTTAACTACATTTTGCTAAATCAGTTGATCTTTTTTATTTATAAGTGGATGAAAACATACCTGGTCAAGCATGCAGGAAGCTACCAATCAGAGTAGAGTGCACACTGCTTTAAATTTGTTTTGATTGGCGCTTAGCATTGGTGGATTTAGGCAGCCCCCCATGCCTGACGGGCAGTCACTGCAAAAAAAAATAAAAATAAATATCTACGCAAATCAATTGGCCTTTTTGAACTGTTCCTTTACCATAACATTAACTCATTTGATTAAGTAAACAATGTTTGATAGCAACAGCTTTTCTTTGGCCAAGTCGTGAAATAAATCTGACATACGCAACCAGTTAACAAATTAAGTATTCACATACAATATCCCTGTGATCTCCCAGATGAAGTTTAGTTTTAAAGTAACTAATAATTTAATGTGTAAAAGTTTGCAAATGACTCATCATTGTATCCTTATTTAGTTACTTGGTGTTTGGTAATGAAGGACTACTTTGCATCAGCAACACTGACTCAATGACAAACAAGTCATTCATAAGAAGACACTTAATAGCACCTGTTTTTATAGCAACTAGTTTCTAACTAATTAATTATTTAATTGTAATCATAAATATAATATATTATACATCAGGTAGTCATTTATGCAATTGCATGCAAACTCATGATCCTATTAAGCAGCTACTTCAATAAGGGTACAATATTCAGCAATTGAATATTGATTTATCAACCATTGGATAACTATTTGAAAGCTGGCAGCCTCCACATTTCTCACCTTGACCACCTTCATCCATATTAATAAATGTTCTGTTCTGATCTTAACAAGTCCGGGCAAACTACTGAGTAGGCACCAATCAGAGGCTACATTTTTATGATGCCATCATGTAGACTTTTACAGTATTTTGAAACTACAAAACATGAAAATATTTTGATACAAAATATGAAGACAAGTCAAGAGTATGGAGCCATTATGAAACCATTTTCTTCAACCCTATCAAATGCAAATTACAAAATCTTATTTTATATTTGAAATATGTATTTGAAATACATTTATCATAAATACTGCCCATCCCTGGTCATGAGGTAAATCTTTATGCTTTTTGACCAAATTACTCGACAGTTCATAGGAACCGTGCATGGCAGTATTTGATAAGTGCTTTTCGGTAGGTCTGATGGCCTGCCAGTGGTGACTTCTACCAGAAGTAGTCCAGTCTCATGAACACAAGGTAGTAAATAAACTCTTAGGAGTCTTTTATTTATACAAATAAACAAATTCTTCATGTCATAAAGATGAGTCATTTAGGCCCACAATATAAGAAGGAATTAATAGTCAGTTGTCAAGATCTACTGTAAGGTTACATTTGTTGTCAGACAGTATGATCCAAGAGTTCTCCTTGGAGATCACTAGATATTGATATGGAGATGCAACTCCATGTATAATACAGCTATTTAGTTTTGTTAGGTTTAAGTTTCAGATGGCAGACTGCATTGACATGAGATCTACCAGACAGGGTAATGTTGATGTGTAAAGCGAATTAATGTAGGTTGAAGACAAAAGCCAGAGGGTCAGGTCAAAAGAGTGCATGAGGCTATGTGGATGATAGTTAACTAACACCATGGAATTGATATAACAGGACAATAAAATGGGACAGTGGAAGAAGTGTGAAGTTTCTCAGACAGTGTCAAGCCTGTGCCACAACATTTGCCAGTTTATATTGTAGTCTGAAAGAAAGCAGAAGCAGAGGAGAAAGCAATAGCTTTTGCCAAATTCCCAAGAGTGGTCCAGCTTTCATTCATTGTCCTAAAGTGGAGAGAGGGAAGAGAAGTTAAATCTGTAATAAAGTCAGTTTTCTGAACTGTGGATTGGTAGTTCCAAAGTCCACCTATCACCACTGTTCTAAACACTTATGTGTAGATGAACTATAGATAAAGAAATAAGCATGCGCTGGACAACTGGCACAGGTTTTTACTGACATTTTTAACTTGTCATTGGCCCAAGCCACAGTACCTACATGCCTGAAGACCACTACCATTATACCAGTGCCTAAGCACTCAGCCGCTGAATGCCTGAATGACTTTCGCCCAGTTGCACTCACCCCTATCGCTATGAAGTGCTTTGAGAAACTGATCCTGAATCACTTCACTGCGGGCCTACCACCTACACTGGACCCACACCAGTTTGCCTATCGCCCGAACAGGTCAACAGAGGATGCAGTTTCCACAGCTCTTCATTCAGCCCTCACCTGGATAAAAGCAACACATACATCAGAATGCTGTTCATTGACTTTAGCTCTGTGTTCAATACAGTCCTCCCCACTGTACTGATCACTAAGCTCAGTGAACTGGGTATCTGCACCTCCACTTGCAGATGGATTCTGGACTTTCTCACCAACAGACCTCAATCTGTCAGGTTGGGTAACCAGGTATCCTCTACCCTCATTCTGAACACTGGCATCCCTCAGGGCTGTGTTCTGAGCCCACTGCTCTACTCCCTGTTCACCCACGATTGTGCTCTTCTGTATAACTCCAACATCTTCATAAAGTATGCAGATGACACCACCGTGGTTGGCCAGATCGACAACAACAACGAAAAGGCCTACAGGGAAGAGATCCGTAATCTAGCAGCGTGGTGTGCCAACAACAACCTGACTCTCAACGCTACAAAGACCAAAGAGCTCATTGTGGACTTTCGGAAATCCAACAGCAGGAGACATCTACCTGTCAGCATCAATGGAACTGAGGTAGAACGAGTCTCCAGCTTTAAGTTCCTGGGAGTTCACATCTCTGAGGATTTGACATGGCAGCAGAACACTTCAGCTCTGGTAAAAAAAAGCACAACAGCGCCTGTACTTCTTGAGAAGTCTCAAGAAATCTCATCTGTCCCCGGGGATTTTAACGAGCTTCTACCGCTGCATCATTGAGAGCATCCTGACCAACTCCATCACTGTATGGTACGGAGGCTCTACTGTGAGTGAACGAAAAGCCCTGCAAAGGGTGGTCAAAACCGGATCACTGGCACCCAACTACCTGCCATTGAGCACCTTCACCACAGCAGATGTGTGCGCAGAGCTCACAATATTATCAAGGACTCTTCACATCCAAGTCATAAACTGTTTAACCTCCTTCCATCACGAAGGAGATACAGGAACTTGCGCACCAGAGCCAGCAGGTTCAGGGACAGCTTTTTTTCATCCACCATCACACTACTGAACTCTACACTACACCGCTAAATCACTACAAAACAAACACAAAACAAAACACTGTATATAACCTCTGTTCTATACATGTACTTATTACATAGTATATCTTTTACTCCTCATTACATCTGCACTATTTTTATCTGTGTATCTTTATATCATTACTGTACATTCTGCCCAACATTTCATTCATTTGTGTATATAACCTGTGTTATATATATATATATATATATATATATATATATATATATATATATATATATATATATATATATATATATATATATATTTATATATAGTAGACTGTTTATTCGACTTGTACTATAAATTGATGTCCACACATCTCTGCACTGTTACTGCCTTTGTATTTATTCACTTTACATATGTTTACATATTATCACTATTACTTGCTGTAAATATACCATATATTTATTTGCACTTTTGCACGACTGTTACATTTTGCACTTCTGATAGATGCCAAACTGCATTTCGTTGCTGTGTACCTGTACTATGCAATGACAATAAAGTTGTATCTATCTATCTATCTATCTATCTATCTATCTATCTATCTATCTATCTATCTATCTATCTATCTATCTATCTATCTATCTATCTATCTATAATTACTCTTAAGTTCAATAGTCCCTGAGCATGGAGTAAAGGGTTCACTCAGAGCATGGAGTAGTAGACTGAGACCCACAAATTCATCTCTTATTATACAAAAGGCCAGATGCCAATGTTAGTTTCTCTCAAACATGCTTTAAATAGCCACATGATTGGTGATAAGTGGGCAAAAGCACCCTCTAGTGGAAATAGATGATCTATTTGCCAACATTTTGTTTAAGATGCCATTAAGTTTTTTCTTCTTAGACATTTGCCATATTTTTAAACTGTGTTTTGTAGCTACAATACGTAATTTTTTTAAACAGCTACTTTGTTAGGCAGAAATCGTGCCTGATTGCATATTTATACCTTATTTTGTTGTTTTATTCAATTACTCTATAAAGATATTGTAATGTATAAAATAAGATTTGATTAGAACTTGTGAATATTTGGGCTTTTGGCTCTGTTTATCTTCTGATGGAAGTGGTGTTCTTTAGGATGGCAGTGTCCCTATCCACAGGGTTCAACAAATGGTTTATATACTTACATGGTTTATATGGTCATGTGCTACACCAGGGGTGTTAAACTCAATCAAACTGGGGGCCAAAACTCAAAGCACACTGGAGGACGCGGGCCGAACAGGACAAACATTTATTGAACACACTAAAACTATTTTTTTTTTACATAAATATAAATAAAAACAGACAGGAATATTATTCCAGAATAAATCAACTTAAACTTTAAACAACTTAAAATATTTTGCTCTTCATAAACATATCTCCTGTTAAGCACCAGACGTCTCACACCTTCATCATGCAGCTCTTCAGAAACGCTCCCTCAGTAAATAAACGGCTGATATGCCTCTGATTTCTCCTCTGCTTTCACTCCAGCTTTACTTTGTGATTTTGCTTTGGTGAAATACATCTGCTAAAATGTCAGATTCTTCTTTAACTCTTCTACTTTCTGTATCTTCTGCTCTGCATTCAGGTTTTTCAGCTGGTCCTGATGTTTTGTCTCGTAGGTACATCTTAGATTCAATTCCTTAATTACAGCCATATTCGCTCCACAAATAAGACACACGTGTTTACCGCCAGTGTCAGTAAACATCTACTCAGAATCCCATCGCTTTTAAAAGACTCTGTTTTCAGAATCAACTTTTCTCTTCACTACTGTGAGGCGCTGTTTCACAATAACTTTACAATAGGGTTAACAGAAGCTCGACTTGATTGACGCTGGAATGTTCCCAGGTCGCCTAGCGTTCGGTAAGGCAGCTGACGCGCTGCATTATGGGATCTGTAGTTTGTGTTATCAGCACTTCATATAGCCGGGCCATTATTAACAATAATAATAGATCTATATAAAATCGGCATGCAGGCCAGATGTAATTGTACATTGGGCCAGATGTGGCCCGCGGGCCTTGAGTTTGACACGTGTGCTACACTATCATTATATGTGTTGACAGAATTAGACCCCTCTTTGCTGTTTTAAATTTCAAGCTTCTGAGAAGGCTTTTCACTAGATCTTGTGTTGAGGGGATTTGTACTCATTATCCAGACTGTAAGTGAGGTCAAGCACTGATGTCAGGCAAAGTGCAGTTAGTGTTCAAAGTGCAGTTAGTGTACACGTCGTTAAGAAGCTCACTTTGTACACAGGGACACTGTCATTATAAAACAGGTTTGGAACTCTTAGTTTCAGTGGAGGAAAAAAAATGTTTCTGTCCCACTTTTGGTCTGTTTGAATCTGGCCACCCCAGTGTTATGGTCAGGTGTGCACATACTTTCAGCCATATAGTGTATAGCTGTCTCACAGTCATCAGGTTTCAACTTGAATTGATTATTTCCGATAGAACAACTTCATTGTGTCTTGGCTTGAATAAAGGTGATCAGTTCACTCTAGGGGACAAGTGAACCCAAACGACCATACACTATTCACACTGCTCTGACTCACCTGGCAAATAGCAATTTATGCAAATAGCATTTACTACCTCCACAATTGTTTAACAACAATATTCCATCAAAGCTGATCTGCAAACTCTCCAGTCTTGGTACTAGTACTGCAACTTGACTCTTTACTTCTTGACCAACAAACCTCATTCTTTTTCATTTTCAGGGAAGTTCTGATATGTACACTGCTGCACAAAATGTCTCATGAACTCTCTTAAGCAATGCTCTTAACTGCAGCAACTAACCTGTCTTCACCTTATATTAAACAACTTGCACTGTGCTGCAATTATTATAACTATAATACAAGCCAAATTCCAGAAATGTTGTGATCTTTTTTTTAATTTGAATAAAATGAAAACTAAAAGACTTTCAAATCACATGGGCCAATATTGTATTCACAATAGAACATAGAGAACATAACAAATGTATAAACTGAGAAATTGTACACTTTTCTGCACAAAATGAGCTCATTTTAAATTCGATGTCTGCTACAGGTTTTAAAAAAGTTGGCAACAAATGGCTGAAAAAGCCAGAAATGTAAAAAATATTTAGCTGGATGAACATCTGTTAACTAATCAAGTTCATTGACATCAGGTCTGTAACATGTTTAGCTATAAAAGGGATGTCTTAGAGAGGCAGTTTCTCAGAAGTAAAGATGGGCAGAGGCTCTCCAAATCTGTGAATGAGTGCGTAAAAAGATTGTGGAATACTTTAAAAACAACCTCAACCACATCAAATTGCAAAGGCTTTACAAATCTCATCATCTACAGCAGTGGTCCCCATCCCCTGGGCCGTGGACTGGAACCAGTCCATGGGCCAATTGGTACCGGGCCCCACAGAAAGAATACATAACTTTATAACCTTATTTCCGTTTAATTTTTTATCTGATTCTGAACGATGTTTTATTTTGGAAAATTACCGGATTCTCTCCGCCACATCTGTCTATGACTCACTCTTGATGCATGTCTTACCTACAGCCACTACCTTCTTAAAGGGGCTGCTCCGGCTGGTAACACATAATACACAGTGGATTCACGTTCATTATTATATTTAGAAAATACCAGTTTTTATGCTGGTCTTATCATTTTATTTTCTATTTATCCGCCACACCTTAAAGGGCGGTCCATTAAAAAATATTGTCTTACATTAAACCGGTCCGTGGCGCAAAAAAGGTTGGGGACCACTAATCTTCAGTACATAGCATCATCAAAATATTCAGAGAGACTGGAGAAATCTTGGTGTGTAAGGGACTAGGCCGAAGACCTTTGTTGGATGCCCATGGTCTTCCGACCCCGTTTGACGGCACTGCATCATTCATCGGCATGATTGTTTCATTGACATTACTAAATGGGCCCAGGAATACTTCCAGAAGCCACTGTTGGTAAACATAATCTGCCATGCTAGCTGCAGATGCTAACTAAAGCTCTATCATTCAAAAAGGAAGCCATATGTAAACATGGTCCAGAAGCGCCGTCGTGTCCTGTGGGCCAAGGCTTATTTAAAATGGACTGTTTCAAAGTGGAAGAGTGTTCTATGGTCAGACAAGTCCAAAATTGTCAACATCTGTCCAAAAATGTCCAAATTTGATATTCTTGTTGGAAATCATGGACTCCGTGTCCTCCAGGCTAAAGAGAAGGGAGATCTTCCAGCATGTTATCAGCGTTCGGTTTAAAAGCCAGCATCTCTTATGGTATGGGAGTGCATAAGTGCATAAGGTATGGGCAGCTGACATGTTTTGGAAGGCACTTTAAATGCTGAAAGGTATATAAAGGTTTTAGAGCAACATATGCTCCCCTCCAGATGATGTCTATTTCAGGGAAAGCCTTGTGTGTTTTAGCAGGACAATGCAAAACCACATACTGCAGCTATTAAAATAGCATGGCTTTGTAGAAGAAGAGTCTTGGTGCTAAATTGGCCTGCCTGCAGTCCAAATCTTTCACCTATAGAGAACATTAAACAAAAACACGCCAAAGATGACCACAAACTCTTCAGCAGCTGGAAACCTATATCAGACAAGAATAGGACCAGATTCCAACAGCAAAACTCCATAAACTCATAACCTAAATGCCAGAAGTCTTTGAACTGTTTTAAAAAGAAGAGGCTATGCTACACCATGGTAAACATGCCCCCATGCCAACTTTTTTGAGACCTATCTATGTTCTATTGTGAATAAAATATTGGCATCATTATCTAATTTATCTGATATTTGCAGATCTGCATTTACTACAAACCCAATTCCAAAAAACAGATGCAACAGATACAGAAAACTGCATCTACAATTCGTAGAACAATTTTGTTCCTCTATGTCAAATTGCAAAGACTAAATATATCACAATATAAAGAACATAATATCAAAAGATTCTGAGAATCCGAAAAAATTTCTGTGCACAAGGGACAAGGGTGAAAATCAATATTGGATGCCTGTGATCTTTGGGCTCTCGAACAGCATTTAATTAAAAACAGGCATGATTCTGTAATGGAAATAACCTCAGAAATACCTCCAGTAATCATTGTTCTGTGAACACATTTTGCCATGCCATCCACAAATGCAAAGAAGTAGCCACATGTAAATATGAACCCAGAAATATCACCATCTGTTCTAGGCCAAAATGTATTTAAAATAGACTGAGGCAAAGTGGAAAACTGTATTGTGATTTGAAATTCTTTTAGGAAACCATTGACACCATGACCTTTAGACTAAAGAGCAGAGGCACCAACTGACTTGTTATCAGCACTTAGTTGAAAAGCCTTTATCTCTGAAGGTATGGGCATGCATTAATGCCTACGGAATAGTAGCTTTCATATATGAAAAGGCACTATTAGTGCTTCAGAGCATCGTATGCTTCCAACCACAAAATGTCTTTTTCATGAAAAGCCTTGCATATTTTATCAAGATTATGTTAAACCACATACCATATCTAGTAGAAAATTCCAGGTGCTGAACTGACCTGTCTGTAGACCAGACTAGGACTTTAACTAACAATTATTTTGATAATCAATTAATCGCATGACTATTTTTTGATTAATCGGAATTAATTTGATAAAAATAAATCTGAAATTTATTTTTGTTTATTCTAACTATATAAAACCTTAATTCAGGGTATTTATGTATAAAAGGGTACTTAAATATGCAAAAGCCACATAATGAGTTAAACTATCTTTAATTTTGAAATTTTAAAGCATATAGCGGCTGCTCATGTAGTCCACTGTATTGTCATTTTTGTTTTTCAGTTTTCTGCCTTTAATAGAGTTTCGTGGGAGTCATTAAATAAACATCGGACGCACTTTGAATGCTCTTGACAATTCACAGGTTGTTAATGATAACCACTAATACATGAGTACAAAGAAAATCAGAAACTTCAACATTTTTAATTTAGGTTTGTTTAAGAACCTTAGTAAATGATTTCTAAATTAGACTCAATTATTATAATGAAGGGATTTGGGAAGCTTATATTTTGACTCATAATAAGTCACACACAGGAATTCCCACTCCAGGTTTTTATCTTTCTTCACCTGGAACTGATCTCTCTAGTTCATATGTAATAAGCAGGAGACTATGGTTGGCTGTTTAGTGTCTCTAGGTTAAGTGTTTGCCTTAGCACAAGGTCTCCTGGGTGAGGCTCTGCTAGGGCTGCTCTCTTTCTGCTCTGGGATTAGCACAGTCTCATTCCTGCAGCAGCCGTTCAGTGTGCCGGCTGGGTTATCTGCCTCATTGGCAGAATAAAAATAAAGCTTTAAGGACGGCTCTGAAAACCGAGCAATGTTAAACAACACACACCACGTACAATGGCTCTGTGTACATTTATGTTGCCCAGAGACGATGATGTATATCACTTTACCAAATGCAGATTATTGTTTCTGAAAGCAAACGCAGACGTGTAGGTTTCAAATGAGAAGTCCTGGGTAGAGTTGTGTTTAGGCAAATGGCAGGGGCTTTTCTCTAAATCTAGGTAGAAGAAAAACTAAAGTCTAGGCTAAGGGCCAGTATCAGGCTCACTGGCAGTGTTGGCATGTATATAAAAGTCATATCCACTTAGAAAAGAACTTTAAACTGGCTTTTCTATTTAGGAAGCAACAACATGGCCTTGATGTGTGCTCCTTTTCATCATCTCTTGGCTGGTGATCAGAATTGTTTGTGTAAATAATATTTTTATTTGGACACTGGACCTCCTTGAGTGTTTAAAAGCTCTGGCATGGAGAAGCTGGTGTTGGATCTGTGATGATCGCAAATGTTGAGCTCAGTAGCTCCTAGTTTTATAACCACAAATGACTGTATAAGACTGTAGAAAGAACATTACTCATAATCTTACACTCCAGTGCTCATGTTAGTTCTCACTCTCCAGTGTTCTGTATTGTTTAAAGATTTATGATCACACTCTTGATGTACACCAAATGAGGAAAGTTCCCTTTTTAAATCTGGTTCCTCTAAGGTTTCTTCCTCATAATATCTAAGAGAGTTTTTCCTTACCACAGTCACCATGGCTGCTCATCAGGAATAAATACACATCGTTCATCTTCACTGTTAATTTCTGTAAAGCTGCTTTGAGACAATGTCTGTTGTGAAAAGCGCTATAGAAATAAACTTGACCTGACCTGACCTCTCTGAGTGAAGTCGCACAGGTTATTTATGCGGGGTCCCTAAAGCGAGAATTGCTAAACTTGATGAAACAAGACATTGCGGAGATCCTTAAAACCGAACTCCAAAGGGGCACTGTGTTGTGGCATTTGTCCACAATAAGAGCTGACCTACAATCAGTAAAAACACAACTAGCATACGATAAAGTTACTGTGGACGCTGAACTGGCTACACTGGGTACAGTGCAGGAAATGGGGAATCATTCTCGGTCTGTACTGAGGATATAGTTGAGCTTAAGAACAAGCTCACATACTTTACCACCTATTTTGTCTCATTGTAAAACAAGTGTGAGGACCTTAAATCTTGGTCGCGACGAAATAACATTAGGATAGTCAGGATTCCTGAGGACACTGTCACCAACACTACAGCTGTCGTCATGTTGCATAGAAAAGCTTTAAAACTGGAATGGAATGTACCGTGACTGGGTACATAAAACATCCAGCCGAAACATGGATAGCGACCATGCACCATTATTACCGTGTTTCATTATTATAGTGACTATGTGAATGTTCTACGGCATGCGAGAGAGAGTTGACAGGTTGCTGTTGAAGAAATTAAGATCTCCGTTTTCCCCGACCATACTCTCAAGGTGTAGAAGGCAGAAGGCACAGACATTCATTTCATTAGCTGGAATATACGCGGCATGAGTAGCCCACCTAAACGTGGTAGTTTTTAGCCATTTGAAACAGCACTTTCATTCTAACTTTAATTCCAAATCAAGAGGAGTTGCTATTTTAATTACTGATTAATTTAACCACTGATGGAAACATCTACGCACCTAACTTTGATGACATTAAATTCTTCAACAGATTACACAGACTATATTTTCATAAATAGTATTTTAATATAGGACCATGCACCATTATTTTTGGATATTCAGTTGCCCACACATAGATCCATCCCCCCTTTGGCGGTTTAATCTTCTTGTTGGAAGATACATTTTGTGAGTTTGTCTCCAATTCTATTGAGAAGCTTCTCCTTTTCAATCACAATTAATTCACATGTTCCTTACTCTGGGAGTCACTGAAGGCTTTCCTCAGGGGCAGATTATTTCATTCTCTTCACATTCAATAAAAAGCATAAGGCCAGGCTTGTAGAACTTACTTCTGCTATTGGTATCCTTGACCAAGAGTGCTCACCCAGTCCTTCCCCAGAACTGTTTTAAAAACGCTTTAACCTTAAGACAGAATTTGATTACATCTCCACTAAAGACGTAGAGTGACTGTTATTGCAGACACGTAGCACTTACTATGAACATGGGGAAAAAAATAATCCTATTGGCTCACCAGTTGAAACGTCAATCTCCCTCACATTTGATACATACATTTAATAATGTCAATGTAACTTTTACAGATCCAATAGAAATTAATGCTGCATTTAAATCATTTTATACTTCTGTGTATAAATTAGCTGATACTACTATCAGTTTCTGGCCGTCTTGATTACCCTAACATTAATTCTGACTGTGTACGGGAACTGGATGCCCCATTCTCCCTTGAAAAAAAAATTAAATTCTCAATTAAAGCAGTACAATAAATCCCCGGGCCCTGATGGGTTTTCTAGAGTTTTTTTTAATATTGCTTAATTGGCACTTCTACTTCTGTTGATGTTTAAGGAATCCTTGGAAAATGGTTTGCTACTACCCTGACTGAAGCTTCAATAGCTCTTCTTCTAAATAGTGATAAAGTTCCAACTTTATGTGGTTCCTATAGTCCCTTATCTTTGTTAAATGCTGATGTAAAGGTTCTGGAAAAAACAGCTTTGCATTCAAAAAATGGCCCAGAATTATTTCTGATGAACAAAACGTTTTTTATCAAGGGACGTCATTAATTTTTTGAGACTCGTTCCTCTTTTATCTATTATTCACTCTACACATTTCGAGAAGGTACCTGATGGTGATCTCAGTAGACACAGAGAAAGTATTTGATAGGGCAGAGTGGAAGTATTTATTTGCTGTATTAAAAAAATAGGTTTTGGTAATAAATGTATTAGTTGGGTAAAATTACTTTACACATCATCACTAAACAGAATTTAAACGAACAATGTGCGAACAGATTTTCAGAATTTTCACTGGAAAGTAGAACACATCAAGGCTGCCCTTTATCTCCATTCCTATTTGCTCTGGCCATTAGCCATATCATTGAGATCCTCTGCTTTATTTAAGGGTGTCATAAGGAATGGTGTTAAACATCGATTATCACTGTATGCACATGATTTATTGATCTATGTATCTATGTAATCACTCCCTCTGGATTTAGGTATCTTGGTATCAATGTGATACATTCTCAGGTCTTTTGTCTGAAAATTTTACCCCACTCATAACCAAAATGAAGTCTGATCTTCAGAGATGGAATAGCCTGCCTTTGTCTCTAATTGGGAAAATGTATGCTATTAAAATGCATGTTATGCCTACAATCTATGTTTTTGTTTCTAACAATTCCCTAATTCCTACCTCAGCACTTCTTTGACTCATTCAGGGGTGTCAAACTCAGGCCCGGGGGCCAAATCTGGCCCGCGGTGTAATTATATTTGGCCCTCGAGATCATGGCCGCAGGAAGTGGGGGTGCTGGGGGTGCTGCAGCACCCCCTATTGGCGAGAGAGAGATTTAAAAAAAAATGTAGGCCTATTAAAAATATTTTGCACAATTTATAAATTCCTTATGAATATTTTAGGAAATGATTTTGACACACGTAGGCTATTAAGTGTATTTGGATTTGAATTTAATTATTTTGAGGCCTAATCAAAACAGGTTCGGAAGGTTCGCACCTATGATCTACCTGAAGAAAGAAAGTGGATAGAAGGAAGAGACAACTGGATGTCGGCCACTATACAAAATGAAATAAATCAAATTCTCTTTAATAGCCTACAGTTTGTGCTTGTTATTAATTAGACATATGATAATTGGTAAGGCAAGACATGTTCATTTGTAAAGCGCGTTTCACACGCGCAGGTGATTTTAGTTTCGCTTTCTCTGGCAGCGCGCAAACATAGCCCAAATGCCTTGCCCTTGTGGAAGATAAAATTAGCTCTTCGTACCTTTTACAACAACATGAAGATATCAGAAAAGGAGATCGGTGGTCTCTTTCCTGCTCGTGTTTCATTCCACATTCATTCCACATCCCTCTCAAAGCGCAGAGCGGTGGGCTATAACGCGTCTTTGTGTGGAAATATAAAACTGTTTTTTTTTTTTTTGTTTGTTTTTTTAAATGGATTCAACTTTATTATATTATGTAAGTTACCAGTATTTACTGATATTTATTTCAATGCTTTACAGGCTTTAGTGTGTTTTTTCTTTTTTTTTATTTATTTAAAAAAAAAACCCCAACCACTGCAACACCGCCGGTATTTGGTCCATTACCACCGCCAAAAAAAACTGCCATCGTCACAGCCCTATGTATTTATTTTTAAAATGTATTCTAAATAGGCCCATAGGCTCACAGGTTTTTTGTCCAAAAAAAAAATAATAAAAGAATTCACAGCACCCCCTGTTCAAAATTACTTCCAGCGGCCCTGCGCGAGATCATATCAAATGTGTATTAAAGCTGGCCCGCCCGTATATAGCTCATACACCGCTTATACTACAAATCCCAGAATGCTTTGTTAGCGCGTCAGTCGAGACCGCTGAGAAGCTACGCGTACTCAGCGCTGAATTTACTCCGCGATTTGCCGATTTTAAAACCCAGAAATGCGGATTTGAACTGCTCAGTAATCCGTTTGTGGTTGACGTGGAAAGCGCAGCAACCAACCTCCAAATGGAGCTGATTGAACTCCAGTGTAGAGACACACTCAAGTCAAAGTACGACTCTGTGTGTGCTGCACAGTTTCCATGTTTCTTTCCCGACACACTGCTCCAACTCCGTGCCCAAGCTGCTCAAACGCTCTTTATGTTTGGCAGCACATCTGTGTGAGTAACTGTTCTCTTTGATGAAGATGAACAAAAAACCACTCAGGAGTCTCACTGATGAACATCTTCACTCAATCCTCAGCTCAGCTCAGAGCCTAAACCCAGACATTGATGCACGTGCATATAAGAAGAGATGCAGATATCTGACTTCAACCAATCAGAGTAAATCAGAGTGTAGAAACTGAGCTTGAATGAATGTTGTCTTTATGCACTTTTTCTACTTCAAGGCATGAACTGATTACAGTTGAAAGATTGCTTTTTTAATTAAAGGAAATTATTATTATTTTTTGGTTGTTTTTTTGTTTAAGATTTACATTAAAAAGTAATTCGAAATGCTACAGATAGAGAGAGACATAATAAAAAACAAATACCACTGATGTGTGTTTTATTTCAAATTTAATTTCTCATGTGTTTATAATATTAAACTTAGGTTGTATTAGATTCAATGTTTATAAAAAACTAAAGTATGAAATATGAAATGGTTAAAAATTACACATCTGGAGAGATGGAAAACATGCACAATTGCAGTTAATTTTTATAAGATTGACTGCAATTGAAATAAATGCAAGAAATATTGAGTTTGGCCCGTGACCAGTTTTTAATTTTGGCCCACTGTGAATTTGAGTTTGACACCCCTGCATTAGACAAAGTTATTAATTCTGTTATTTAAACAGAGGGATCTCCCACAGTGTGTAAATACATTTTTTACAGATGTAAGCCCAGCGGTGGTCTGGTGCTACCAGATTTTCATTCGTTTTATTATTGGGCAACTCACATTCATAAGATACGGTACTGATTCACCTAATTTAGCATGGTGAAGCATTCATATATGTTACCAATAAAAAGATTTGGCAAAAAACAAAACAAAAAAATAAATAAACAGATTTTTTTCAATAATGAAGATATGAGCATCTAGAATATATAATTAATTTAATGCTGTATAATAATTAAATAATTGATCAAAAATTAAATATACAAACATTAAAAACAAGCATTTGAACGTAGTAAAACCGCAGTAAATCACGTTTGAAAACAGATATTAAAAGAGAATAGAATGGAGAAATGCAGCAAGCTAACAGACTAAAAAAAAAAAAAAAAAAAAAGGAAGAAAAAAAATGCATTGGTGTACAAATACATAAGCATTCACTGAAAACCACAACAGTATATATACATGTTTACTGTTACTGTTATTTGCTGTCTTTAGATTTAGTGTTTGTTTGCAACATTTTAATTTAATCCATCACTACTGTATTTTGCACTACCTAATGCTCACGAGTCACAACAGAAGATATCAGTTGAATAAACCATACTATTTTCACATGATGAGGATTATACAGTTTTTGCTTTCTGTGCTGATGTTTCGCTTTCCTTTCTGACACCATTGTGTTTTCTTTTCACATGCTTGTGCATGACTGTGGTACTTGCCTGCTACACAAGCTCAGCTTTGCATAACTTGCAGGTTACAGTCTTCTTTGTTGCATTTAATATAAGATGCTCACATGCCTTGCGTTTAATATTAATTTGCTCCCATGCCTGGAATGACTTGGGACGAACATTTTTTCCTGCTGCCGGTTGACCCTGTACTCTCCGCCATTTTAGAATCAACTGTGTCATCTCACACTAAACCATAAATTGAGTAGCCCAACTAATCGATAATTCAGTGTGACAACGAATTTCATACGTACTCATACTTTGACAATGACAACCAAGTAAAACATAATCTTGAAATGTCCCCAATTGTCTGTGATAACTTTTAGATTTATTTGAAGATGCCAGTGTACTTATGTAAAGTTTGGACTTGGCCCATCAGATACACTCATGATCTGGATGCAGTTCATATTAGTCACCAGTAGAGAGCAGTACAGTACTGATTCTCAGGAGTGTCCAGTCCTGAAATAATAGCAGACGAGTTTCTGCGAACTACTGAAACAAAACCAAATAGATTTGAAGTGTTGTACACTTAGCACGTATTTGTCCGGATTTAAACCACAAAAACAATGAATGTTTATGGGCTAATTTTTTGTTGATTCGCATTTGAGGATCAATGAATAGTTGTACAAATGGCAAAAAAGAAAAAAAAAGAAAACAAAAACCTTGCCACAATGTGTGTATTCTGTTTTATTTCAAGTGCCGAAGCGTAATTACGTTTGACTTGTTGGCCATGCAGTCATTAACTTTTGCTAAACCCTTTTCTTTCTTTTTCATCAGATTTTCCTCTGTGCAACGCTTCAGTAAGAAGTGTAATAGATTAGTAGCTTGGGAACAGTTCCAAGCGTATACAGTTTCCAAACAAATAAGCTTTGATTCTTGGATATTTTGATGATCACGTCCATGACACGAAACACAGAATTTTAGTCAATTCTGTCTTACTCATGCTGGGAAAATGTTTTGCGTGATTGTCATCATTTAATCTTTTTTTTTAATGATTATATATTTTAGCCCAAATAAAAAATAAACTTCTGTCGGGATGTGTATATGCGAATTTATTAATAATACATCATTGGGAATTAAGAGTGAAGAGAATTCATGTTACGGTTTTATAATATATTCGATATAATATATTATAAAATAATATTATTCTATATAATCATTGCCATCTGCACCTCAGACATCCAATATGTGACTTTACTGATATTTATTTATTTATTTATTTATTTATTTATTTATTTATTTATCATTTGAACTCATTCACGTGAAAAATGTGCTCTTTAATTAACAACATTGCAAAATACTGCCAATACTTGTTTATTTAAAGAGAAAACCAATCTTTGGCTTCACCGGCCTTGCAGCACTGAGCACGTCTTGAATAATGATTATAGTAAAACCGCTGAAATCAAACACACTGGGATAAATAACACGGCTCACGTGTTCACGGGTCGTCGCTTTTTGACCACGTGTCTCTCCTGATTTGAATGAGGCAACGCATTCGTCATTTGGACCTATTAGCTCTGCTTACGGTCTTTACGGGCTGCGCTCAGGTGGTGCAGGTTTTTGCGCATGCGCACGCCGAGAAGACGGCAGTCAGGTGTAGTCAGCGATAACGCGCACTTGTGATCTCAGGCATTCGCTGTTACTCGGAAGGGACTAGGGACTGTACAGAGATCTCTGCAGATGTCGTTATTGGAGAGGCTGGACTGGCGGGTAAGTTATTTTCCTTATTATTAAGTTATTTTATTGATTTTTATTTTACATCAGTAACAGAAAATGCAGGGCTACTAATCCGAGTGCTGTTCAATTCAGAAGTTTTATTTGTTACCCAGAGCATCCCTTGTTGAGATTAAGCTGCTACCTGTTCTAATCAGTATGAAATGTTTACACAGTTCAACGAAGCCACATTGAATATACTATTTTTAGTTTCTTAAATAATAATAATAATAATAATAATAATAATAATAATAATAATAATAATAATATACAAGCTGAATATTGATAACTTTTTATTGATTCGATTTGCGTTCGGATTTTGCACATTAAGTAGCCTATTTACGAACACACGCCTGGATATGGGTTTAATTCATGGCTGAGAGAGACCTGCTATTTTATATATATATAAAAATCTGACACAAAAAAATATACACAATGTAGGCAATAGAATTATAAGGTAACATTTTTAAATATTAGATTGCAGCCAATTTCCAGTTTGTGCCTTAGAATTATATATCCTGGTGTCCCGGACAGAATTTTGAATTTCTTAAATAAAATTTGCCTCGTAATCTTTCCATTGATTATATTATTTTGATGAGATTAAATTGCTTGTGAAGAAAAAAAGGAAAACAAATCTTTTGTAAAGAAACACAATTTGTTTGCCACAATTAGAACCCAGTCAGGCCCAAAGCCTTCTGTGCTGCGCTGCTAATGCAACATGAACATGCTAAGGCATTTATAATTATGTATAATATTACAATTTAAGATTGATATATATATATGAGTTTGCTAATTACAAATCATGGTTACAATTAAAGCCGTTAATAAGAAATAATTAGCAAATAGTGATAATAATTGCTGAGAGCCCAAACCCGCTGCTAAGGTTTTATATGTATTTATTATATATATATATATATATATATATATATATATATATATATATATATATATATATATATATATATATATATATAAATATATAATTTC
This sequence comes from Silurus aristotelis, assembly GCF_946808225.1. Taxonomy (NCBI): domain Eukaryota; kingdom Metazoa; phylum Chordata; class Actinopteri; order Siluriformes; family Siluridae; genus Silurus; species Silurus aristotelis. The sequence goes on along the minus strand of NC_139575.1, from coordinate 24,359,281 downwards.
TTTTACATTTTCTAACAATTGTTGAAAAAAATTCTTACAACTGAGTCAGTAAAGATTTTAATATCATATATACATAAAAACCGGAGTGCCAAATCGCCTTAAATGTATAGATTAATTGTTGCTTCCAATCTGTAAGTATTCGTTAATCACACAACTCTTTTATCCAATATTGCACTTTAGAAAAAAAAGGGTTCAAAATGGTTTTAAAGTTGCAATTTTTATAATAGGAAAATTGACTTTAACTGGAAAATATTATTAGAGAAAACGTCTGTGTAATTGTAAATACGGCCTAACTAAGAACTAAATCATTAAGAAACAAACGACACTACTTGATTAGAAGCAGTTGTAAAATTATTATTATTAGTAGTAACAATTATAATAATAATAAATATAATGAAAAGTTAAAGTGCAGAAAGAGATTATTTGATATTCTGCAGCTTGGAAAGTAAGCGAAAGTCGCCACAGAGGCCGCGGAAAAGCAGCTCGGCCAAAAGCAGTAATTAAGATGAAAGAGAGGATCTCTGGTGCTTAGTGGATAAGTGAAGGCTGATCGGCGTTTAAGCTCAGGATACTCCGAGTTTAAAGCAGTTCAGAAGACTTACTGGAAACCAGCACGCATATTGTTTTTTACACTTAAATAACAACAACAACAACAACAACAACAACAAGAACAACATCAACAACAACAACAATACAAACTAATTATATATATTTATACTAACAACAGCAGAAACAACAATTATAATAATAATGATAGTAATTATGATAATGATGATATTATTATCATTATTATTATAATAATAATAATAATAATATTATTATTATTATTTTATGGCTAAGGAGCCATTGTGTATTATACCAACGTATATAATAATAATAATAATAATAATAATAATAATAATAATAATAATAATAATAATAATAATAATGGTGATGGTGAGCTTATAAACAATATAACAAAAGACTATTTAGTCTAAAATATTTACATTTTGTTTTTATATAATAATAAATATATATAAGGCATTCCAATGTTTTCCTTTTCTTGAAGTTTTATCGAATATAAAATGGAAGCTTAGACTGATGAATAGGCGGACAGCGCACTGATTGGTCCGTTGTTTCTGCACCAACCAATTGGCCAGGACATTAGCGAGTCCACCCGGCGAAGTCCCCGCCCACACGCGATGTCTATGCAAATATAGTGGCGACGCTTCCAACAGGACAAACGAGTAGAGCACAGGACAGGCTTTCGTCCGTCAGAGGGAGTCCACTGGCTTAGTTTTAGAACTTTGTAGTTTGTTTGTTTTTTTTCTTCTTCATCTTCTTTTTTTTTTTTAAATATATCTTTCTCCCCCGGTACGTGAGCACTTGGAAGCGTCGGTGTGAACTTTTCTATTTGTAATTTTCTGCGGGGGTTCAGTTCCTCAGTGCTGATTGAGTAAATCCTTCTCTCTCCCGAGACGCGGCGGCTCCGTGTTCCCGAGTTGATGCATTTCTTCACTGGGTGTAGTGTGCTCCATGGACTAAAGTGTATAGGCGAAGAGCGTTTATCTTGTCCCGACTTCGTGTATAAAAGCCTCTAAGGTTTGCATTGTGTGAAAGACGGGAAAAAAAATAAAAGAAAAATGTTGTGGAAGTTGGCAGATAACGTGAAGTACGAAGAGGATTGCGAGGTAAGTCAAGCGAACGTCTTGCGCAAGCGATGATTTCCTGTTTCGCATTAAATATTTAAACAGCTCTACATTTATAGCAAAGCAACTACTAAACGTTTCCTTAGAAAAAAAAAAAAATGACGCGCCAGAAAGCTGCATGTTCACGTGCCTCTTTTTTTAAACCTGCGCAATACTTGTGACCGTTTTGGCGCACAATTTTCAAGATCTGAAGACAGCCTAAAAATAATCGTTGACATTTAAAAAATCCAATTTTTGCATTATACCATTTAAATAACCCTTTGCATTAGTTCAAAATCCTAATTGACTTCAATCCTTTTTGTGATTTCCTTACTTATGAAGTAGATTTGGTAGCTCTATACAAACCTCACCAGCAGCCTAACAAATATATAAATATATATATAAATAACTAAATTATTCGGCATCCCCAGCAGCCTAATTAAACTCATTTCGATTTAACACCACCGAAATTTAATTAGCACGTTCCGTATTGTAAATGAATAATGGCCCTCTGGATCACTCGGCTATTGACACAGCACATGGTGATAGCTGGCTCGGTGTCGCGCGCGCTTTGTCCACACTGACAGCAATACTGCAAGCCCTTCAGCTCCACAAAGCACCTTTAACAATAATCACACGCTGACCAGAGGCCTGCATTATGTACCGTAACGGCATCCTTGATTTCTTCTCTGTGGGACAAATTATTCTGTGCTTAAATGTGTTCTTTGAAAAGAAAAGAAGGAAGTAAGAAAGAAAAACACATCATCATGGCACAAGCTCTGTCTTTTCGACACGGATGTGATTTAAAATCAATTTAAATAAAAATCAGTATAAAAAAAAAAAAAATTAAATAAAGTTTTTTGGTGGGCAGGTATGAAAGTGTTTTTTTTAAATAACAAATAATGTGGGTTTTATTGCTCGTGGATAAAAAAATTTATTTTACTATTTTTAATATTATTATTATTATTATTATTATTATTATTATTATTATTATTATTATTATTATGCACATCTAAATGATCATTATCTCAAATTCCTTCAGCAGAGGTCCTCTAATTCGACATACAATATCAAAACTCTTTCCTTGCATATCTTAGTATATCTTGTTGGACAATAGTGTCCAACGATGACATTGTGGCATTGTGGCAGTACCAGGACTTGTTGTCCTGGCGTTCTGACCAGGAGCTCAAGCAATCATCACTGAGCCACTAGCTGATATATTTTTTGCGCTTTGGTATATAAGTTATAGCTCCACATAATTGCATACCTTTAAATTCATTTTTAAGTTGACATTAATAAAACTTGTACACTTCAGCAGGAGAGGCACGATGGCAACAGCAATGGAAATTCACGTCTACCGCATCATCCAGTGGTTAGTCAGCCCCTCTACAGTCCAGCGCCTTCTCTGTCACACTCAACCGGCTCTGACTTTCAACCACCATACTTCCCTCCTCCCTACCAACCACTACCATACACCCAGCCGAACGACCCTTACTCTCATCTAGGCGATCCATTCAACATCAATTCTATTCACCAGTCCCCGACGTCTAATCAGCAACAGCCATGGCTTGGTCGTCAAAACCAAGATGGGATCGGAACACATGCCCGCAGTGGATTTGCCACTCAGATTCTAGGCTTAGACAGTGGATCATCGAGTGTTCGTAGGGATGGCATCCGACGGCCAGACTTGCTACCTCCACATGTCCATGGACTTGAGTCAACAATGGGCGAGAATATGGGACTGCATGAAATGGGGCAAGGACTTGATGATGTCCAAGTGAGTGTTCTTTAGCCAAGTGGTCAGTATATCAGGCCTTGCTTTTCCATAAATTATTGCTTAACTGGAGTGCAATTATTTAACCAGACACACATACACACATATAATATGAGACAGAATTTTTTTTAATGCATATAAGAGAAAATGCTATAATTTCTATAAAATTTTGTCTGTTGTTTCAGCATGTGGATGACCACAGTATTGTAACTGCTGACCAGACAGTCATCAAGAAAGGTTGGTTCAGTTTTCTTACCTTGCTGAATGCCAGTCTTTTCTGTCTGTTTCACTCTTTTATTAAAACAGGAACAAGGTCATGCGATATCGAATAATGACTTTTGGTTGCTCCATTAATAATATATATATTTTAAAAAAGCAGTACTGCACTTTAATATCAGGGATATGCATGGATGCACATAATACACTTATGTCCTGAAGTACTTCACCCAGCCCAGATGCATTGCACAATGCAAGCGTGAATAAGAAAAGTTGAGGAAGCTCTGGTTTAAACTTCAACACTAATCCTCTTGGCCATGTGCTCCATTTAACTAATCTGGGTTTGATCCTCGCGGCATTGTAGTTCTCGTTCAGGCTGAATGGAAAGTCAGCAGGAGGAATCTTCTCAAAATGGCACACAGACTGACAAGTTGCGGAATGCTCTGCTGGCTCAGATAGGAGAGGCCTAGGCCATCTTTGTTGTCTAAGCTTAATTCTTTTTGCTTTTTGAATTGGCGTTGAGTGCTGTCAGAGTTTAGCGCCTCAGTAAACTCACGCAAAAGCAGAAAATGTGAAACAACAGCACTTGGGGTGGGGCACCTTTGAGACAAACACAGTTTGCTCAGTCATTTTTGTTGTGACAGAAACAATTTTAAGTAAGCGTACAGAGATATTTTTTGGAGGTCTTGCTGTAGACTGAATATTTAAACTGATATTTAGCTCAAATGTCATTCATCTAAATGTTTCTCATAATACTTCACAAAGATGAGCTGATATAATCAGCTAGTAAATGATGCAATTAAAGTTTTATTTAAGTAAAAGTAAAACTTATTTTGCCCAAATTAGGATAATACAATGACGGAATACAACAAAATGTAGCACAACGTATCGTGAAAAGGAGAAGTATGAAAACTATGAGTGCCCAACTAGTCATTTATATGTGATTATGTTGCTATGAATACTGGTATAAGTGGTAATACTGAATATGGTGGTAGCTTTTATTAAAAACTAAACAAATGAAACCAGACTAAATCAACCTGATAAAAAGACCTGTGTTTTAGGAATGGGAAAGGACACATCAGTCTTTGAGATTTTCTAAAATGTGTTTTCATTCAAGTGTCTGCTTCATGCGAAATTCTCAACGCAAGCCCAGTTGACAGTCAGTAATTTGGACTGTAAAAAGACAGTAATTTTAACTCTGTAGCTTCTTGACAAATTCACATTCGCACCAATATTTAAAAAAAGAAAAGCAGTGCAGTGTTGGCTTTAGTGGTTAACAGAAGTTTTGGTTTTATTATCCAAAATGACTTCTTTTAACTATCTGAGTCAATGATCTTAGCTTGGGTACTGAATGGAACTTTTAGGGATGAGCATAGCCACCACAGACAATATTAAAGTAAATGAGAGGCTTTAGTTGTTTTAAGCCATTTAAATCAAAGCAGGGTGAACGGTTTTGACAGAAATTGAAGGCCTCTTCAGTTTGATGACGTGGTGGTAAACTATAGAAATCTGTAGCTAGAGTATGAGTATGTTCAGCTTTCAGATGAGGTGCATTTTGGCCATGGTTACAGTGTTGTGTATTAAAAAAATTATTATTTAAATGATATGATGCATAGCACTTTGATGATGATTGAAGTGCAGTTTTAGATGAATGATAAGACAGTAGTTAAACATATGAATAGCTAAGCATTGACAGAGAGCTGTGGTGCCTTAGCGACACTAGTAATAAACAACAGTCGTAAAAAAAGGATAATTATTTTAGATAATATAACCTGATATTGTAACATATATTCTGGTAATGTTTTGTATGAATATAGTAAGCCCACCTGCTTATTGCAATAATAATATTGTATTTTATAACCATGAAAAATGCCAACGTTTATGTTTTCCCACAATTATCTAGCATACGGTAATGGCCTTGTAATGCACTGTATGCATTATGATCTGCTTAGTATTCCTTACAGTTACGGCCAATAAGTGGAAATGTAGTTGCCGAAAATGTGTTAAAAGTGAGGCAGATGAGCCTGTTTGTGTGTAAACTTAAAGACGCAGCAAAAGTGTTTAACAGCAGTTTGTCAGTAAGGACAATGTCTGTTTCTCATTGCAAATGCTGACTTGCAAAACAACAGCGTTATATAAAATAACAGCAAAAAAATGCAATCAAAGGGGAAAAATATTAAGTGATTAGAGAAAAGAAGATTATGACATGCTGGATGATAATGAGTGACCTTAACACTATGAGAGCACAGTATAACCATGTTGCTATTTTATTTAATACATTTGTATTGTTTGTTTGTTTGTTTGTTTGTTTACTAGTTATTTATTTTACTGTTTATTTAATGGTTATTTTGATAGTGTTAAATGTGGCCAATTACAAGCCAATATTTGATTCCTGTCATTTCAGTAGGGCAAGGGGCACACTTCTCCTCAAGGGATAGCAAGCTGACTGGTTCTTTGCATGCGCTTGCAGTGTCCAGTAGTGCTGAACTATGAGTCAGTTACAGACATCTTTTGGATTGTTGGGATTCAAACTCGGGTCCAATCAACACAGCACGGCCCTTTTATGCAGTTACACTGGTCGGCAGTCACATGATACTCCAAAAAAAAAGTATTGTGTTATAATTCCCAACAACATGTTGTCAGCATATGTTTATTTTGCAGACTTGTAATACACAATGAATAGAATACCGCATTTCACATAGAACCGTTGCACATTAGGTGTATTGTTTTCTGTTGCATATTTGATTATGGATACCATATGGTTTATGGACATAATAATAGATATGTATTTTGTTCCAAATGACCAGCCATCTGTGATTCTTATGTCTTATCTGTTTTATTTGTTTTGTTTTGTTTTGTTTTGCTGGTAAGGCCAATGGCATGAGTAATGAGTAATGCCTGCTTCACTGGCAGACATCTGGTTTATTTTTTTCTTTATTTTTTATTTTTTTGCAGACTATGACATGGAGTTAAATCTTAGTCTGCTACTTTCCCTCCATAGCAATGCTTCGTTAGTACTAGAGCTTGTTAACAGGTAGAGAAAGTAAGAGCAGGATGATGGAATTAATGGCTTATGCTAAGCAATAATTTGTGACTTATGTGTGGTGGTTGGTGTGTAGGATAATGCATGTCTGTTTCTCATTAAAAAGTTTGCTTCAGAGAACTTCAGAGACCACACTGTCTTCACATAAGAACATCACTTTTTAATTATACTGAGTATACATCCTTTTGAGATGAGTAAAATTAAATATTTATTTCCCCCCTTACTGCTTCTTGTTTGCTGGCAATCGATTCGCTTTCACTGTAATGATCAGGTGCTTGGAAACACAAATAGTAGCAAAAAAATTAGCATGCATGCAGTATTGAAGTGAGGTTATGTGAGGGTTTGGATTCTACTGGAAGTTTACTTGTGAAAGCCCCAAAACATTTCGCAGCTGGACTTTACAGTTTAAAAGTGAACATATCTAATATGTACAGGAAACCTGACAGACAATCACCCTGACAGACTCTGATTCGGTGACCAATAATGAGCAGATAAATAAAAGATGGCCTAATGACAATCTGAAAAATCTAGCATTTCTGGTATTTTTAATATTGCTGATTCCTCCGTGCAGGACCGTTGACTCATCCTAAGGGCAACCCCATAGGTGTTCCTTTCCAGAGGGAGTCCTTGCTGGGCATGGTTTCCAATCCGACAGAAGTGTTCTGTTCTGTCCCCGGTCGACTCTCTCTGCTCAGCTCCACCTCTAAGTACAAAGTGACTGTAGCCGAGGTTCAGAGACGGTTATCCCCACCTGAGTGTCTAAACGCCTCCCTGCTTGGTGGGGTACTACGCAGGTGAGACATGCTTCTAAACAGTCACTAATCAAATAAATATACAAGGGCTAAGTTTAAGACTGTTTTCTCTTATGTTATGTTGTGACATAACATAAGTCAAATATACACCCGTACACTTATACATTGTGTTTGTGTGAGCTGGGTGTAAAACAGCACTCTGAAATAACATACTACAGGATGATCTTCCCTGGATGTCTTAGTGTTTGTGCCTGATCTTAAAAGTGACTGATCTTAATAATAAGTATTAAGTTGCTGTATGTGAAATGAAGATCTGAGATTATCAGACTCTTCCTGTCAAACGATTTGGTGCACTTGCTCAGAGAGGGGTTTTCTTTCTTTTATATGGAAAACACCATAAAATAACCCAAATTATACAATAAGTAAAAAAACCACTACGTCAAGACAATTAAATATTCTTAATATTTGCTCCCGATTAAGCTTTATCTTCTCAAACAGCATTGAACATGAAGGTTGAAGTTTCCCAAACAGACTGAACTTTTACTCTGTGTCTGCTATGCAACATCCCATCCTTAGCTTCAGTTACTAGGATTTATTATTTTAGTTCTTTCTGTTATTTTTTAACAAACACTGCATTTTAAGCATTATGTTTTGTCAAATAGTAATACAATGATGATGCATTACCACTATCATGGGAAAATTAGGTACAGTTTTTACAGTAGTTGAGTTAAAAACACACACCTACACACACACTTAATCATTGCCTGGATCCAAACAATTTACATAATGGACATTGTAGCAAAATTAACTTCAGCTAGGTAACCAAAAGAAAACCGGTTGATTATTTCAAGGACATATTTTTCATCCTCGCAATGGGTTAAACACACACACACACACACACACACACACACACACACACACACACACACACACACACACACACACACACACACACACATACACACACACACACATTTGTACACACTCTCGAACATATTATTAAGTAGGTCATTAAAAGTTTGATGGGGGGTAGGGGGGTATTCGCAGAAGCAGGGTGCTCACTCCTCCCCAATGATGCGTCTCTTTCTTACTCACCAATGTAGAGAACAACGCCAAGCCTCCAAGTCTAGTCATGCCTGAAGCAGGTCAATTAAGTGGGGAATGTATGTGAGTGTGTGTGTGTGTGTGTGTGTGTGTGTGTGTGTGTGTGTGTGTGTGTGTGTGTGTGTCTGTGTGTGTGTGTGTGTGTGTGTGTGTGTGTGCGTGCGTACGCATGTTTTGTGTGAATTATCACTGAAGAAGCTCTGGAGCTGTTACTATTAGCTGTTTTAGTCACATATTTAGTTAACTAACCATCTGGTTAATTTAGTTATTTGACATAACTTTTTTTATCCCACAGGGCTAAATCAAAGAATGGTGGGAGATCACTCAGAGAGAAGTTGGATAAGATTGGGCTAAACTTGCCAGCAGGTCGCAGGAAGGCGGCGAACGTTACTTTGCTAACAGCGCTTGTAGAAGGTATTTGAAGAACTACGAAAAACTACGGCATTTGAATCTTATCTATTTTATTTTTGTGTGTGTTTTTTTACCCATTTTTGTCTCTCAACAGTCCTCTCATAAACATAATGTCTAAAACTTCTAGTCAGAGTTTAATTTAGCTTACACTTTGTCTCTGAAACACATTTTTTATTGCCTTTCTAGTTTCTATTAGATTTTAAGCATGATGAAAGAGTTCACACCACCTGAAAGGATGTTCGCGTTGACAGTTTTAAGATAAGCAAAGCAGCTGCCTAAAACCTGAAGAGCAAGAAATGACTCATAAAACCCAGGCCTATAAATTCCAAAGGATCTTCTACATTTCAGCTATTTATCATGTTAGACAATGACAAGTACTGGCATAGCAACCTCAAGTATTCTCTTCTATCATAAATTACTAACCTGGTATTTTTTTCCACAGTTCCACACTACAAATTAAACTTAAGGGCATGCGCTAACAAAGGCTTTCATTTCATGATACTTTATATCCAGAATTACCTTTTGTAAAAGAATATTCAAGCCCTGAGTCAGAGAGCTGTTAATACATGGATCATGTGTGTTATTGCCCTCAGCTATATGGAATCTTTTTCTTTGCTGGATTGTTGTCATTTTCAACATTAATAGGAACAGGAACATGACTGGAAGGCTGTTATTTGGAGAATTCTGAATTGGGGCTTGTTATCATGTGTTTGCTAGCCAAGAGGGGAAGCTGACCTTAAAGATGGAGACTATCTGTGTGTATTGTTAGACATAATGACTATGTGTAGCCTATCAATAAGAGCCTCTGTTGGGTGTTAGAGATTGTTTACTGCCTTCAGCTACATTAAAGCTATTAAACACATGCAATGTGACCACTCCTCCCTCCCCAAGACAAACTGTGACTAATTTTGTCTAGGTCTTTGTGATCTTATTTGAATTATTAATGGAAGTCTTGGGTTAATGTGTCACTAATTAAGTAGCATTGGTTAAAAGAGTCATATGTATCTGACTCACCTGTGATTAATGTCTGCAGGTGAGGCTGTACACCTGGCCCGAGACTTTGGTTATGTCTGTGAGACAGAGTTTCCAGCTAAGGCGGTGGCTGAATATTTGGGAAGACCCCATGTTGAACGTAACGAGATCAACACGCGCAAGAACATGCTTCTGGCTGCGAAGTAAGTTACATCCTAAACTTCCATTTGTCACATTACAAACAAACTGCTAATCATTGTACTGTTCAATGTATCCTGCTGAACATTGTGTACTGTTTTGGTGATTAGAAAAGTTTTTGGAGAGTTTTAAAAATATATATTTTTTGTTAAAGTTGAAGAAATTAAATTTAACCATAGCACAGTTATTAAATATAGCACTTGATAATTTGAGTGTAATATCCACCTGAATCTGATCACTGTTTTAATAAAGTGTGTCCTTCAGGCAGAATGTTTGGGAAGAAAATTTTGCTACCTTTTCCACAACCTGGAGCGTCCTATGATTTTTATTCCCGGTTACGAGTGTCCATGGTTACCAAAAAATTTAAGAATCATTGCTTTTAAGGGTTTTCTTAACCATCCAACAGTTATATATTTTATATAAAAAAGGAAATATTAATTATCTTAGTATTATATGAAAATAATATTTATACAATTTAATGCAATTGTAATGCAATGCTATTGTATGGTAGTAGACACACTTTATACACCTGGGGATCTTTATAAGTGCCGTTGGCAGGTGTGTATGTGTGTGCACAGGTGTTTCTGTACATGGGGCTTGATGTTCACAAAAATATTTTTTGGTTCATGTTTACAAAGATGTGTTATCACACTGTCAAGACAGTTGTAACTAACACATTTTGTACTTAATACATACCTGCTATTTGTTTACAAAGGCAAATATGCAAGGAGTTCACAGACCTCCTGACCCAGGATCGCAGTCCACTAGGCAACTCACGACCAGTTCCCATCCTGGACCCAGGCATCCAAGGCTGCTTGACCCACTTCAGTCTAATCACACACGGCTTTGGCTCACCAGCCATCTGCGCTGCCATGACCTCCCTGCAAAACTACCTCAATGAGGCTCTAAAGCAGGTGGACAAAATGTACCTTAATGCACCTGGAGATTCCTCACAAAGCTCCTCAGATGGAAGCAGTAAAACTATGGACAAGATGGACAAGCACAGAAAGTGAGGTGTCCAAGATGTGATGGAACATTCTAACAATCTTTGAGGACCACAGAGCGTGCGGTGTCTCATCACCTTCACAGAGAGGCTCGGTATCCCTTTTTGCATATTTGGGTCTTCCACAGAGGTTTTCCTTTTTGTTCCTCTGAGTAACATCTCTACCAGCATCTCTAGACATATGCTCAGCCAAAAAGAAATGGAGGGAGCATTTTTTTCCTCTTTTTTTTAACCAGATACCATTTCAAGAGTTCATATGTGGATTTTAGCTTTTTGTTGTTTTTTTCATGAAGAGGAAGTCCCAAATTTTTTATGTCATCTTCTTTAGTGCTGACCCTCTATACAACATGCAGAGGACATGTGATCCACTTTGAGAGAATAAGTAGCTTTTTGCTTGACTTCATTTGGATGCAGTGTTATTATACTTCTGTCTGTGGGAGTATTGTTCACATGAATGAGTGTTATGTATGTCTCTATTCTCTTCAACTAAGTTTAGAAATAATTCCCCCTAAAGGCACTGAAATATTTGTCAAGTGACAATTTGGGCTAAATACAATAAGTTCTTTTAGGGGTGTTTTTTTTAGTGTCTTTATTAGCTTTACACCAAAAGTTCACCGATTAAGATCACAATGTTGAACAAATTTGCCCCAGTTAAGAACACTGGCCACCTGCATAATCTTTTTATCCATATCCAACAGTTTTCCTTGATGATCAGATAAATGCATGTGTGTTTTGTGTGATATTATACATGTTTTCTGTAAATACAGTATGTCTTTTTATACTTTTAGATTAAATGGACTAGAAAATTTGCCTCCACTTATCTTGCCCTAAATGTAAATATTTTCTAATTTATGTTGTAATTTAATGGGATTTGTAAATACTGGTACAATTCTGGTGTATGGTTTTGCTTTCGGAAAAGACGTCTTAATCTTTCTATAAATAGATTAGTTTTTTATCATATAGTAGTTAAGCCTTGGGGATTGTTTTCTTTTCATATATGTGTAAAAGCCTTTTAAAGCTTTAGGATAAAGAAGAATAAAAAGACATCACTGTTCATAGTTGCACTTGTTAAGTCTTCTCATTTATGTGGTCAGATCACTGGTACACTCTAATACACATGCACACACACTTCTGCTAGTGAGGCATCTGGGTAAAAGCCAGTTTAAGTGTAAATAAGAGCAATCGTTGAAAAATAGTACTTGTAGTAAAAGTGCTTGCAAATTACAAGTGTTTTTTTTTGTTGTTGTTTTTTTTACATATCTAAACCATAAGAAATACTAAATAGCAGATGTTTCAGAAAACCTTGTGACCACTCTAATCAAACAAAAGATCCTGCATGCACATGCCTTGCATGGATCCCCCATAGTTTGTTTATTCATCGCTTACAAACACAGTTCCGTATTTTCACGTCTCACCTTACCGTGCTGCAAATGGGTGTGACAGCAAAACTGATGAGTATGAGAGATAAGTTCCTGCCTGTATTTTATTTTATTGTAGTTTCAAATGCTGATTCGTTCTGGGTGCTTTACTACAGGAGAATTAGCTGTTAACCAATGTTTCCCAGAAAGTTAAATATTTTCAGAGACTTCTAGCTTTTCTGAAAGCAACTTTGCTTTGTAAAATTGCTTGTGGAAGATGGCATTCTGGATGCACCAGCTCATAAAAGCTCAGCTGGATGCACCAGCTCATAAAACATGTTTACGATTTTGTCGTAGATCTTTACAAATCCACTATTATTACAGCTCACCTATGATTATCACAGTTATTCATTGTGCCTTCTTATATCTTCCTCTTTTCACATCAAATATGTGTGCATGTGTGCATGTGTGTGTGTGTGTGTGTGTGTGTGTGTGTGTGTGTGTGTGTGTGTGTGTGAGAATGTGATTCATGTGACTGACAAGTGTGAGCTTCTCCCTCAGAACCTGATGGACCGGCCATGTGGCTTTTGCTGCTGAGCTTTGGCTGCCTGTAACCGCCTTTGCTTGATTCTTTTTTTGTGCAAGGCTGAAAGATGAGCCATTCTAACTTTCATAAGACTAGTTTTGATGACTGACTGCCAATGGTCATGGCATTCATTTCCTCTTTCACCTAAAAGGTGTCAACCGATGGGTTTTTGAAACAGCGCATACTGCTCTTCTTGCTTACTCCTTCTTGCTTACATTTTCAGGCAAGATCATTCTCACATGTTTTCTCTCTGTGTATTAAAATACCTTCCATTGCATTTAGTTTTCCATAATGAAGATATAAATAACTAATTTTAGAGCTCATTTTTCTAAATATATTTTGTGGTGCCGACACTTGGCCCTACAGTATATGAGGGTTCTTTATATATTTAAAGCTCACAGAGTACATGAAAAGGTGAACATTTGAAAAGATCATATAAGATTAGCGCAAATAGATTTAGCTTCACTGTTATTAAGCAGAGTACAAGTACAAAGCCAACAAAATGCAGTTTCACATTTTTAGAAAATAAGAAATGTATATATTTTTAATGGATTCTTTTTTTACTGACTGACTCATAACTCCTTTTTCTTACATAACTGCTCCTCAATCAGCAAAGTAGCAATATCATACCAAAAAACACACAGAAAAACACACAAGCATGGATATATATATATATATATATATATATATATATATATATATATATATATATATATATATATATATATATATATATATATATATATATATATATGTAATTGAATCTATGCTACTCAATTAATTTCCTCCTATTAATGATTCTTAGATTAATAGTGAGTTAATTTGTATTTAATCTTCTTATTTAATACAATTAATATATTATATACAGTTGATGTAATGGTGCATAAGTTCAGCAGAATGATTAGGACCAGTTTTCACCTCCTGCAGCCTTAGCATTTTGCTTGAACAATCAATGAAAGTACACTTGTTCGAAATTTACTGTTTTCACGAGTATTAGTAAAGTCAGTTACTGATGTTGAGTGAGGAGGCTGAGATCAGAATTCTACAGCAGGCCACTAGCAGTCTCAAGCCAGGTGTCCCAATACTTTTGCTCATGTAATGATGCATATATTTTATGTTTTTTTGACTCCAAAAAATGTCAATTTTATTATTATAACTTTCAAATCCACAAAGGTTAACCCCATAAATGTGGCTGACTGTAATGCACTATAGTATATTTAGTAATGAATATTTTGTTATGTAATGAATAATTCATAGTCAATTTTAATTATAATGTTTTATCACGATTATCAACATTAATGTGATAATCCTGATATCTTGCATTTCTACAAAGATATAGTATCTCTCCTGTTTCATTATGCATTAATTATGCACTAATCTGCATAATTAGGTTCTTAATGAGTCTCTGGTCTTATTATGATGTGCAGAGTCAGCTGTCATGTCGTGTTTGTTTTAGCATAAATTACACTTAATATTACACTTGTTTATTGCTACTCCATTGTAGGCTATCGGAAGCCATGTGTTTGATTCCCCCTGTTTATTTCATTTGATTGGTACAAAAGGTATTAGTTTTGTAGGTGGTTTATTAATAGAAATAACAGAACACCACTGACATGCATGAAAGGTGTAAGCAAACAAATGACTGCAGATTATTATCATCAATATTGTGAAGATCCGAAAAAAAATATATACCTATATTTTTGTTGTTGTAAGGGTTTTTGCCACACCTCTGGAAGAAGGCATGCAGTGTCGAGTCTTACACAGCCTGGTTTACATTAGGAGTCATTTGCAGTAACACTAATAGGAACAGAAACTCCAAACCGCTGTAACCACTCTGAAATTCCTTCAGATTAAACAGGCTTTATCATATGTCCATCAGCACATACAAGCTTACGGTGTTTGTACAGTTGAAAGTCAAGCCAGAACTCGTGCCATGCTTTGACATGCATATGGTACACAGCGTGGTTATACCTGGCTGGATTCGTGGGGGCAGGGGTGCATTGTTGTTAAGTTGCTTTCTGGCCAACGAAACAGTGGGGGGCATGGCAGGGGGTGGTTTGTGTGTACAAAGAATCTGAATAACGAGAGCATAAAAACAAGCACGGGGGTGGGGTGAACATGTAAGCCTTGGAGAAAATGTGGAAGGAATTAATATAAATTACAGACAGTTGAGTGAGATTGTACCCATGTTGTTTGTTTTATATCTGGTATTCAGAGAGAAGGAAAGAGATGAAGAGTAGGTGCTGGGAAAGATGAGGCATGATATCATAAAGCAACTCCTTGTTTTGTCCTTTTTTGTGTCATTCTGTGGGAATGATGTGGCCTGTTTCTCTTTCTCTTAGGCTAGCCACCCAAACACCCCCCCCCCCCCCCCGCTCTCTTCACTTGCAAAATCCTTCCAATTAGGCTGACGAAGCCACAAAATCCATGCCGAGGCTTCGCTCCTTCATGGTAGACGGCAGATGTCTGTTTCTGAGGGAATAGTTCCACCCGTTCAATAGGATCAACATAGAGATGAATCTATTGCTCTACAAACAAAAAAGGAAGTCATCCCTGATCCACATAGTAAGGACTTTTCACATTGGAGTACTGCCTGTTCTTTGCTACTAAATAAGGAAGCAAATTTAAAAATGGTGTATGCATCAGACTTAATTAAAAGCATATGCCCTTTGTAAAGAATGTACAGGCAGCCACCAGTGTGTCTAACTAAATGACTACACTCAAAAAAATGCAGTGTAGGTTCTTGCTTGCAAAACAAAAACCCTTAAATCAGTTTACATTTTCTTCACTGCCGCAAAATCTGTTACTGAACATATATTCTAATCATGTGATGTCAGAACAATAGGCCAACCGAAATGAGTGTTATAATAACATAATCATTATCACTCATTCTTTGTAGTTCCCTAAACAAGCTTTATAGCTGTATATAGGTATTTTAGATGTAACCAAGCAGAAAATGTATTCTTAACAGCTACAAATTAAATGTGCACTGTTTGCTTTGTCTTTTGTTTTATGAAAGATTGCCAGAAAGATTCTCAGGACATTGGGATCGCATGGGTCTCAGTGAAAAAAGTCAGAGCAGTAAGTTTTTATTTTCATGCAGGTGCAAGTTAGCTGTCAGATAGACTGTACACACCTATTGTTGAGACGAGTATTTAACTTGAATGAAGTGGTTGAGGTTGAGGTTTTTGTTTTGTTTTTTCAGTCAGAATTCACACACCATGCTCCCAGTGCTGATATTTTACAGCTTGTTCCAGTGTTTTTTGGGGACATAATAGAATTCATATTTGATAATAAAAAAATCTTCTGGCTATGCCATGCCACTTTGTGTTTAAAACTGAACACAGATGTGCAAATTTAGGAACACTAAACAAATGCAGATAGGCATTGTGCTATAGCCAAAGTGTCTGTGTACCATCTGTCAAAAGTTCCTTTTCCTATTCCAGTGAGTGGATTATGGAGGGGCTGCATGATGCTGTCAACAAAATGAATCACACCATTTTTCTCAGAGGGCTTATGTTGAATGTTTTGCGTCACTCATCCTTTTTGTGTTTTTTTTAATTGTTGACTGTCATTCCTGAAAGTAAACTGGCAGAAAAAATAAGGGGTTTATTTTTTAAAAACTGACTTTTTAAAAACCACATTGTAGGGTGAATGGTGTGCATTTATCCCTGATGAGCAGCCATGGCGACTGTGGCAAGGAAACACTCCCTTCGGATGTTATGAGGAAGAAACCTTGAGAGGAACCAGACTCAAAAGGGGAACCTATCCTCATTTGGGTGACATCAAGAGTGTGATTATAAATCTTTAAACAATACAGAACACTAAAGAGTGAGAAATAACATGAGCACTGGAATGTAAGATTATGAGTAATGATCTTTCTACAGTCTTTTACAGTCATTTGTGGTTATAAAACTAGGAGCTACTGAGCAACTCATAAAATAGCTCAACATTTGCGATCATCGTAGACTCAACACCAGCTTTTCCATGCCAGAGCTTTTAAACACTCAAATAGGTCCAATGTGGAAACTCCAATTGGCGCTGGTATGTCTCTTGATGGTTTGGGATGTTTGCGGGGTCGGCATCTACTTCTTTTAAGGTCCACCAACTTGATAAAGTGGGACATGACTGGGGCTGGAGCAACCTCAGGATGCCTCGGTATGGGTAGAGAAAGAAAAGCAGTGGAGAGGAATTAGCATAGCTGCTGTTCATGATATTAGCAGCACAACATCATATAAATCAGACTCCGCCTGATCTCCTGAAATCCTAAAGGTCAATTGTAGGATATAAATGTGGGTCTGATTGTTGCCTTTTTTCACTATAACTAGCATTGGTAGCATTAAATGCCAATATTTTGTATATATATATATATATATATATATATATATATATATATATATATATATATATATATATATACATATATATATATATATATATATATATATATATATATGTTTATATATTTTTTTATCTATAATGATATATTCGACAGAATATAAAAAAATTTCAGTGTGTGAGCTGCATTGAACACCAATAAGGGGACAACATAAGATTATGTAAAACAAACAGAAAAGCTGCAAATATGATAGTGACATTAATGATGCATAAACAAACGTCCTAATGGTCAGATAATATCCTTATTATCTCAAGCTCAATTTAAAGAAGGTTTCTGTTTATACAACCCTGCTTTCTGCATGAGCCCTGGTCTCCCTGAGTGATTTACAGAGCATAGTTTTTAGCTATAATTGCAATTCTATCGTTAAAAGAGCTTCATCATAGATATATAATCTGACAACGAGAACAGATTCAATTGTTCAACCATGGTTTTATTAATATCATCATATACAGTGTGACAACTACTACAACTCTAACATCACAAGTCTTTTTTCCAACTTTAACCAACATGGCTTTTGCAGGTGTGGTTATAATCTAGCCTAAACAAAAACATTTCTGTATAATTTCTGTCATAGTGACTGATGTCTTTTCTGGGGGAATTAAAACAATAATGAGAAAAGACACCAATAATTGATCGATATCTTGTGGTGCAGCTTGACACTGTATTATTCATACATCTTATGTTGAAATGCCAACTGTCAAATTTTTTATTACTCATTAGATATCACACCGTTGCTAAATACATAGCACATTAAGTCTCAGTCTCGGGGACTTCATGTACTTCAAAATGTGCAGGAAACTG
This sequence comes from Silurus aristotelis, assembly GCF_946808225.1. Lineage (NCBI taxonomy): Eukaryota > Metazoa > Chordata > Actinopteri > Siluriformes > Siluridae > Silurus > Silurus aristotelis. Next base: position 24,340,997 of record NC_139575.1, on the reverse strand, counting down.
AGCTTCTCATTAGCCTGAGAAATACAAATGATCTTATCAAAAAAATTCAATACAATTGTTTTGCATTGTTTTTTAGAATTTATCTCACTCAATGTTTACTGTCAGAATGTTGCAGATTGACAGTGCGTACTACATTGAATAACTCTGTACACGGCAGACTTGTCCCTGTCGCAACATACTGCTCTTTAATAAGAAACATGTCTCTAAGTGCTACAAGTACCTGCATGCATTAACAGCTAAGCAGGCGGAAAGCCATCTTTTGCCTTGACTGTAAATTCTCAATTTGAGTTTTGCTCCACACTCAAGTGGAGGCCTGTGGAGCTGCTTTGGTAAAGGATTACATGTATTTACAGGCAACTAAACGGTGAGCATGCTCAAGTGAGTTTATGTCCAAAAACATGTATGGTTGTACAAACAAATCCAACAAATGCTTCCAGATGTATTTGTTTTACAACTTTACAAATACTATAAAAGTGGGATGAAGACCTGCTCATTTTTCCCGCTTAAACTTTCTCCAAATAGTCATATTGTGGATGTTGTTTAGCTGCTGAAATCTTACCACTAGTCTAAATGATTTTTTATAACACAAGAGTTCGCCACCTCAAATATTTATGCAATATTATAACTAGTAGGCTGGTCTTCACTTTCACCTTTATTTGGTGATGTTTTATTTGTGAACACAGATGAAGACAGAAAGCGAGCAAGAGAGAAAGAGAGAGAGAGAGAGAGAGAGAGAGAGAGAGAGAGAGAGAGAGAGAGAGAGAGAGAGAGAGAGAGAGAGAGAGAGAAGAAGAGAGAGAGGGAGAGAGAATGAAAGAGAGGTGCCTGAAGGCAAAGACTAGCATTTATGGTTCAGCTAAAGGTAAAACTCATTACTTGGCCTGGTGTCACTAAACAGCTGTCCTACATGGCTCAGGGGTTGTTAGACTCAAGTGACAGCACAAGCTACAAGAAAATGAGCCTACACTTTGGACACCCTGGCTACACTGTAGTTTACTTAAACTAAGCAATCTTAACTACAAAAAAATAGCTCCCGTGTTAAGTTCAGCAACAAATTAAAAAAAGACAATTTGACAGTGGTAGTAAACACGAGGATGATGAAATCAGCTTCAATGTGACACAACGTAGTGCATTCATGAAAACCTCAATAAAAATAGCAGCCGCTCAAGACGAAGACCATCTGAGCATAGTCGTATAAAAAAACAAATAAGCTACACAGCAGCATAAGATGCCGTCTAGTGTAGCTATCATGTCATGTCTGAAAATCTGAATGGGGTTTCTCAGACAATAAGTGTTTCCAGTCTAGAGTGAATCATAGCCCAACCACACTCATTTCCTGCACGTGTTTATCTAGAAAAAAAAAAAAAAAAAAACAGGGGGAGATGCAAGCTGCCTGGACTTGTTTGTAACACACAAGATGGAGGGAAGAAGAGCTGAGTGAAGAACTAAGTGTCTTCCTAAATCATGCTTGTTTTGGGAGACATAGAAAAAAGTGAACAATTCAAACCAGAAATCATTGTGGCACTGATTATCTCACAGTGGATCGTGCTTAAATGCTCTTTGCTAAATAATAATAGTTCAGGGCAGCAGGGATACAGTTGCATGTTCATGAGTCTCCACTGGGAACTTGACGCATGAGGTAGACACTCAGTAGTCACCTCAAAGATCTCACCGGCAGGCTTTCAGACTTCACATTAACTTAGTCCTACTTAAACAACAAAAAAATAATCTACTGTAGACATGTTCAATTGTTACCGTTCAAGAACTTGAACATCACGCATGTCAGTGTACCATACTGGACGCTGTTAACTAAACAGTGTAATCTGAATCTGGAGCATTCTTTTCATGATCCGGAGGAAGGTTCGTGTCTGCCGCTCTTTAGCCTGCTGCTCTTTATCTGTTTTTGGCTTATTTTGCAGGAGGATTCACAGTGTTTACAGTAGACTCTGGCTATGTTCCAGAGTAAAGATCTGAACATAAAGAAGCTGCTCACTGACGAAACTTGTCAGTGTCACCTTGTCAAAGACCAATCTTCTTTACACAACAGCAAGCAAGAAAGAGTCACCAAAATGGAGAAAAATTACTCCAGCCTATTAAGCCTATCACAATTTAATAATGTGTGCCTGCTGTTTATCTTCGGAATAATCAGCACTTGGCCCGGATCTTCTTTGGAGCTAAAGTTTTGGATAATACTTCTCATATGCTGCACAAAAGTTTGGTCATAGGCAAAAAAGTAAAAACAAAGTTGAATTGACAGGTGAGTATAAAAACAAATAATTGCAAATCACACACACACACACATACACACACACACACACACACACACACACACACACACACACACACACACACACACACACACACACACACACACACACACACGTGACTTGTTTTAGGTAAACCTTCAATTCTAAACATTTTAGGAGTAGAATGTTTCAGCAAGACTTAAGAAATGAGATTATAAATATATAAAAATAAACTTCAGCTTTAAACAATGATGATACAGATATCAGCCAAATAAGTACAATAATATAAAAATGGAATCAGAAAATAGTAGACATGAAGTAATAATTTTGCTGACAGAATATTTTTGTTAATAGTGAGAGAGAATTCTTAATATGTATTTATTTTACCTCAAGCATTTAGATAACTGTTAAATACAAACATACACCCTGTCCAGGAATTTGTGTGTATATTTGGATGTGTGTGAGTGTGTAACGGGTTGCAGCCAGTCGCATTGTATGACGTGTCTGACCCGGGGCAAAATGATTTATTCCGTTACAGATTTAGGCCAGGTTTTTGTGACTATACTTGAATTCCTATAATGAAAATATTTTGAAATCTGATTCCACAGAAATGAGACTAACAATCTGATGACCGATATGACAAAAAGAAATCATGAAATATGAGAAGGCTACTGATACATTGACATGTCTACAGCATTGTTTTTTTTATTTTAAATGATCGGTAAGACATTGCTCTTGTTTCACAAGCTAGAGTGACTGCTACAAATTTAGAACAAGTTTGGGTTGGCAAGCATAGCAGTTTTACTTAAAATAATAACAAGATGAACCCAAAAATATTTCTTTTAACTAATGACTTGGTTCCTAGTATTAATAAAGTCATCAATTGCAGCTTTTTTTTCACTTAATCCTTTTTCAGAATTAAACCAGCAAGCCAACATTCTGCAATAATCATTTAAATCATACATAAAAAATGTTTTTTCTGTTTGAAGGGGCAGTCTGAGCTATCACTATGTGGATGAAAGCATGCCTCATAATTTTCCTCTTTATATTCTTTATACAGTACAATATGTATTGGTAAATCATGACACTTTTGTTTGTATTTTAGATATCTAAGATACTAGATCTATAAGAATTAATGTAAACATAGCAAAAATAAAAAATAAACAAAGAAAAACAAAAAAAAACACTGAAAATGCACCAAAAAGGGGGTTGAGTTGAGAGCCCTGCCCACCTGTCTCTCCTGGCTTTCATAATGCTAAACAACTGTGCTGATGACAAACTTTGCAGAAAGGAATGAGAGCTTACATTTTATTGTATAGGGTGAACTGAGAGAGAGAGGGAGAATGTGTGTGTGTGAGAGAAAGAGCAGGAGGAAGAGGAGTCACTGGAACTGAAATGCTCTCGAGACAGACCTGCTCTTTTTGTCCCGAAGGAACAAATTCATACATACTTTAAATATAATTTTTTAAATGCACTTTCCGAATTCTCTTCCTTTTTCCAACAAGAACCAGTTGCCTATCCCACTAGAGGAAATGAAGCAGTTACTTGTAATTTGCTAACATTATCAATGTCACTATTATTAATTACTATTTTTCTTTTTCTAATCTCCAATCTTTCATATGGCCACCATGTGATAAAGTTTTTTTTATGATGATTTAGCACTACCATAGCTCTGAATGTGAAATGAGAGAGAGAGAGAGAGAGAGAGAAAGAGAGAGAGAGAGAGAGAGAGAGAAAGAGAGAGAAAACAAACAAACAAACAGATGGTATTGGGATGAAAATGGCTAATAGAATTACTGCAAGGAATCTTTTTAAAGACCTAACAATCTATATGTACAAAAGCATAAACAAAAGCAGAAGTTCTGTAGTTATTGCAATCGAGACATTATTGATATTTCCAACTGCACTAGCACTAGGGTGTAACCAAAAGGGGCTGAGGTGTATACTGCAAGGTAAGCCATGATTTACATGCCTTTACTCAATGTTTTAATCACCTGACAGGTTGCTTCAAACTGAAGTTGTTTTTCTAAGCAATAAATCAAATGTGTATTATGTGAGCATAGTGATGCCAGTCAGGTTTTCTCATACCCAACTAAAAGTCAATGCATAATTTGTTGCTCTAGGTTTGAAAAATGCTGAGTCTTTGAGCAATTACTCTTTAAGTTTAATATTCAGTATATGTAATAATACACTTTTGTCACTGTGCTTGTTCTCAAGACAGCTTTGTCTCAACAATTTTAAGTCTGGAATCAGTTGTTGGTAATGTCCTTCAACTTACTTGTGCACTTAAGCGCACAAACTAGAATTTCAGGTTTTGAAGTCGCAAGTCCCTCCCTGCAGCTGCCGTTTTCCTATGCATGCAGTGTTGTTTAATGTTTGCTCTTAAAGTATTAAAAGAAGAAAACAAAAACCAATAATGTGTTCAGTGATGCATTCCTATTCTAAATTATATGATTGGAAACGTTGGTGTTATATACAATATTTTCCTATCAACATGTATATTATGTGGACCACAGTATACTGTACAGGAAACTACATGCTGATTTGCAGTGAGCTTATAGATTTGTGTGCAACAAAAATAAAACTTATATTATATTAAAATGTAGGTAATCTTAACTTTACAGACAGTTAAGATCAGACAAGAAGTTGCATCTTGTGAATTCGAATTTGCATGAACCAAATTTAGATTTATCAAAACGCTTTATCTCAGACACACAACACAGTGACACAACACAATGACAGGTTTAAAAGAATGAGGTGTGTCTTTGTCATGAATGTCATCATGTGGAGCAATCAAGGTGTTGGGAAAGTGTTCATCAGTTGTGGTGACAGAGACGGTATGCTGAGAGGAGAACACGGTTTATTTATTCCATCTAGTTACACAGAAAGAGAGAGAAAGAGCTGAAAGGCAAGTAGGGGCGTGCAGTGCTCTCTGAAATCTACCCCCTTTATTTCTAATGGCAGGACCACAGCACAACTGCTGCTAATATTTCCCCTGGTTGAGGTTTTTTGAATAATCTCAGCTAATAATTATTCATGAAATGAATGAGGCATATTGGAATGACCTCTCTCTAACAACTGCACTTTTACTTGACTTTTAGTGAAAATCCTATGCTTCTCCTATATGTTCTAAACCATATACAATATATTGTTTCCCTTTTACTCAGAATAAAGATCTTTTGTACTGTGATATAGTACTCTTAGCTTTATAGCTCAACTACACTGATTTTACAACAGGCAGGAAAAAAATGTGGTTTAGAAGACAGTTACCAGAAAAAAAAATAGGGGCTGTGTTTCAACATGTCAAAATGAAAGCTGATGAATACATCCAGAGTGCTAAATAAGATATAATATATTCCTTTTTAGTGTTTATTAATCTTTTGTGTCTATTGACATACAAATAAGCAAATCAACATAAAATGGATATACAAATGCACAGAATTATCTTGAGTGGGACTGTATATTGTTCACAATGCTTTCTGTACAATCTCCTTTTGTTTTTTAAAATTAAACCCCTTTGTAGTTTATTGACAGTGGCGATTTAACTCTGATTTATATTTTCAGAGAAAAGTATGTTTAAGTACATTTCTGATGATCCTGAATATTAATATTTATGTACAATTTTACTTTGAAACCTCCGGAGTCTGGAAAACGGATGATCTAAGTTTTTCATCCACACCAGCACCTCTGAGGTGAACGTCTTTTTTCCATTACTTTTCTATATTGACTCACAACAATCTTAATCCTTTTTATCCACCAGCATGGCGGCTTAAGTTTGTTTGCCTGACTTGGCACAAACATTTTACTAACATGTGATGCTAGGCTAGGCTAAGATGATCTAACCACCACCCAACTACTATTATCAGTGAATGGCAAGAAGGAGAAGTGGTTGAAAGAGAAAGACAGAGATAGAAAAAAGAGAGAGAGGTGGGAGAGGGCACATTGAGCAGCATGCGTGTGTGTAAACATCCTGCAGGCAATGGGAGTTATCCTGGGAAATATTTATCTTAGCTGGTAACGCAAAGAGGCAGCCAAAGCCTTAATCTGGCCTTTAGCTATTTTCTCTGAGAAAAATCTGACAAAAGAGGGGGAGCATATGGATGGGGAGGGATGGAGAGGGCAAATGACCGAGGTTGCAAAGGATAGCTGGTGATAGAGAAAGAGAGAGAGAGAGAGAGAGAGAGAGAGAGAGAGAGAGAGAGAGAGAGAGAGAGAGAGCACGAGAAGGCAAAAGGGAGTAAAGGATTTGTGATGGATAAATAGATGTGGACAGGAATGCCTTGATGGTGATGGGATGGGGAGAGGGTGAAAATCCAGCATGGGGAAGAGATGGATATGGCAGTGGAAGACCTGTAGGGTACAGACAAGGGTGGAGACGAGGGCATGAGGTTTAAGGTGAGGGAAACAGAGAAAAGATTGAAACTTGCGGTCATATGGGTATAAGCAGAGAAGGCAAAAGTACACACATAGTTTACTCAAGTAGAAGTACAGATAATCATGTTTTAAAAGACTCTGGTAAAAGTTAAAGTACTGACACTTTTTCACTCATGTTAAAGTAAAGAAGTATGACATATACTTAAGTAAAAAGTAGCCATTACCACTTCCTGTTTAAGTGTCATGCTGGTAACTTGACCTCACCTCAAATGTATATATCAATACAAAAGAATTTCAAATTTTGTCTGAATCTAATAAATGTGTCCAGGATGAACAACCACTATATATAACACAAGCAGAGCAAAGATGATGAGGTTGGTCAGGTGATAAAAAAAGGTTGATGAGCTGAAAACATCACTCAATGAGAAGAAAAAATATTGATCATATCCCCAAATAGATTAAAACTAAAGTAACGAGCCTAGTTAAAAATGTAAGAAGTAGAAAGAACAGATATTTGTGTAAAAAAATCTATTGGGTGAAAGTTAAAAGTTTTCAGAAAAATAAATGTTGAAGAACAGTAACAAAGTGTTTGTTCTTCGCTACTTGCCATCTCTGGGTGTACGTTTGCATCTTTATTAGGGGTGTTGCATAGTGGGTTTATGGCATGTTTTATATATTTTTGTAGTGACTTATAGTGCTGTCCCCAAGAGAATTATTTAAAACAAGACTCGTTTATCACTGATGTTTAGGTTACACATTTAGGTATATATATAGTATTAATTAACTAAATTTATAATGATGTCAATAAAAGGTTCTCACAAGCATTGACATTGCATAAAATATTTTTGAAAGTAATTCTAATGAATTTGCAATTGAGTCTTAAAAACACATTTTATATATATATATATATATATATATATATATATATATATATATATATATATATATATATATATATATATATATATAATTTTTTTTTTTTATCAATATCTTGCACTTTTTTTGGCTAATTTGTTAGTGAAAAATGTGCATGTAACACTTTATGAGTGCTCTGGAACCATTTTAATACAAAGCATTCAATTACATACCCTTCTAAGAAGTAGATACCATAATAAAGTACTGGAGGGAACATCTCTACCTACCATCTTACCTTTTGAGACGTGTGATTGCATCTTATCCCATAACGCTATAACGCTTTTTTTTATGCACATTCTACAACATTTTAAAGCACCATAAAGTTATTTCACATACTTTAAGATAGACAAAATAAGATTGCTTAAAAAGTACAGCAACAAAATATCTTAGTTAACCTGATAACTGAGATATACCTATGCTTCTTGTATCCACCTTATTCACTCTATTATTTTGCATAATAATATGCAATATGCTTCTGTGAAAGATCTGTTCAGAGCCAATACTCCAGTCTTTCTGTGCACAGCCAATGTTTAACCAGGTCTCCACCTGCTTGTCCGTCTATGTTAATTGTCATTTGAGATGACTCCTCCCTTTTGATCATCAGAATTCATGTGTCTAGGCATCCAGTTTAATGCAGGATGTATGCATGTGATTTTTGGAGGGTGGGGATTAAGGAAAAACTGCTTAAGGGTTGTTTTTTTTTTATCTATTTCAAAGTTAAAACAGTATCATCAGCTAACTCCAAAGACACATTTAACTATTCAACTAATGACTAATGTTAATTTAAGAAAATAAATGTCGGATAAGCCGGATTGTGTCTGTTTGATGTGGTAGAGACAGTAAGTGTGAGCTGTGGTGGAAGGGCAAAAAGACTGTGGTCATGTGAGCTTATCTCAGCTTATCTCAGGGCTGAGCAGTGGAAATAATTGCAGACAGAAACCTGCACAGCACACACCTGGACCACTTCAGTAGTAAAATGCATGAATAGTGCAACAGTACACACCGAACAAACTGAAGTTTTGCAGCTGCAGTTAAATGAACTGAATGGGACTCATGCTGTTGGTATGTCTGGTATGGAGGCATTAATATAGAGACCACATGTAAAGGAAAAACATCTACTCTGTAAATACTAAATAAGGTAAATTCCTTACTTGCTAAAGCTGTCTTTTTCTAAATATACGAATAAAAGGCATAGATTGATAAACCTTTAGACACCTTTAGTTAATAGAACAATTTTTCTTCTGTTTATACCAATCACAGAATCAAAATTTGAATAAATTCAAAGTGTGTCCTGTGTACTGTAGCAGCACAACCAACCTCTTGTATTTTTTTATTTGGAATGACAGCCCAATCAGTCTCATCAATATGATCTCAGGGGTTTTTTTTCTCTCTACTGGCACGCTACAAAGAATTAACAAACACATCCTGTCTTTCAAAAGGGTTACAGAGGTTAAGCACTGACAAAAAATTACTTTGTGGTGTGTGGAAACATCATAAATATAGTCTAATTGATTATTATGTTTATTATAAGTGCAATAAACCAAATATAAGATTATTAAACCTATTGTTTGCCTCAAGCTTGAAATAATGCTGATATAAGGGCAGATGGATAATTTCTTAAAAAAAAAAAAAAAAAAAAAAAAAAAATGACGAGTAAGAATGTTTATAATCTTCTTTATTGCAATATATATTCTTTTCCTATTCCTATTATAATAGAATAAGTAATACTACTATTCTAAATTATTTAGAAGATATTTAAGCTATTTACACTTGTTGCAGTGATATTATGTGTATGGTATGTATATATTCCATAACAATTATAAAAAGTCTGATTGTAAGGTAAGTATATATGCTTAGATAAACAATGCTTTCTTTTTGATGTTTAAATAACAGTGACAAAGTATTTTTTATACAAAAATCGTTCCATTGTGTCATGGTTAGGTAGGATGTCATTTTTGCCTTTTCAATGTAAGATTTTATATCTGCAATATGCTTGTTGTAGGGAGTATAAATCAGTTAATAACCAATACACGATGTAATGATTTGGCAGTTGCTTTTTTACCTTGCACTATGTTAACATCCATCTTTTACATTTTGTAAAAAAGGGTCTAGAACTAGAGTTCAATTGTGTCCTGTTTGGCACGTTCAGATTTCTTCTTTACAATCAGACCAAAAGGCTGCTAAACAGCAGTGTGCTTTGACAGAAAGAAAATTGAGGGCATGTTGTAGCAGGTAGAGTTATACAGGGTCCAATAACTAAAAACAGCAAAAGTGAAATGACATGGCACTGCTTTTTGCAATATTGGCATTTTACTGAGGCAATTTCTTTTACCTGGGGAAATTTTTGTTCTGACTCAATAGCATTCCTTTCCACCATTTTAAGTACATACACAAGAAATAGTGCATTTGATCAACTCTTTATACTATGAGAAAAATAAGAACAACAGCGTGAACCGTGGATTATGCATGCGCCCGTGGTGCTGGAAAGGGCAAATTACATTGCTGTCTCTTCTACTGAGCATCAGCCTGACACACACACTGTCACGTCCTTCCCCAAAGTGCAGTCTAACTCTACACACACACACACACACACACATACATGCACACACACACACACACACACACACACACACACACACACACACACACACACACACACACACACACACACATCTCTGATCTATTTGTCTAGGTGAAACGTTATGTGCTCAGGATATTTTAATGCCACATCCTGACATCTATGCAAAATATTCCTTTTAATTCTTTTTGAAACATTTTAACGTTTTAAGAACATCTCAAATTACAACAAACTTAAAAATGTATCCCCTCCCTCTGACCGTCAGAGATGAAGGTTAAGATTAATTAAACAATTAGCTGAACAACACGCTTTATTAAGAGCCCCAGCCAGTGCCTTGGGAGACACACTTCTCAGTTAAGAGGCCATGGGCTCAGTAAGGGCAGGAGGGCACATTCTGAGCTTTGTGAGAAAGAGCAAGCTTTTAATCAAATTATCATTATCCCTACCATAATGATTATGGTTTGTGTTCAGACCTTGCCTTGAGCATGAATCAGACAACAGTAATGTGAGTGAAGGAAATGACACATTTACACTCACACACATACACATGAAGAAGTGTAAATCCCAACACATAAAGTTGAACAGAAAATCGGCTTACACATGTTGAGGCTTATATGCATGACTGCAAATGAAATACTGTGTATATAAGAGAGTGGTGTAAAAGAGGGTGTGCCTACAAATTCTTTGTGATATGCTGCTACAGTGTCCTTACGGAAATTCAGTGATTATTGTTTAAAACGGCAAATTTCACAGCATATTGTATATATAATAAGAAAAATAATGTTTTATTTCTGTTTCTTTCATGGCATCTTTTTGAGGTCAACTTTAAACTTAATAATAAATGCAAAATAAATAGTCATGAATGTAATCTCCCATCTAATGCTTAAATCAGATACATGAAAACATGCAACTACAAGGAGTGATAATATATAGTTCCCTTATATTTACTGTGTTCCTGCTCCCCCTTCTTTCTTTCTCTCTCTCTCTCTCTCTCTCTCTCTCTCTCTCTCTCTCTCTCTCTCTCTCTCTCTCTCTCTCTCTCTCTCTCTCTCTCTCTCTCTCTTTCTCTCACTCCCAGCGGCATGTCTGCTCTCAGTCTCCTCTACATCTGCAAGTGATCTCCTCCAGCCCTGAAACACTCTTTTACCCCTGAGAAAAAAAGAAGAAAGGAGGGGGAAAAAAGAAAGAAAGGGGAAAACAGAGAGTTTACTGCATCCTGGCACATCCTGCATTAATGAGAAACCCCCCATCTGTCCCCAGCAGGACAGACAGAGAAAGAGGGACGGTCGTGCCAAGCAACGGAAAAGAGGACTGAGTGAGATGGGGGTTTGCTGCACTGACCCTTCTGTATGGCAGCTTCTCATTAGCTTAAGCTAGGGAAGCTTGTTAACCTTGCTAATCGAAACGGGAACTAGGATAAAGCCCTGGAATTTACTGCCAGCTTGTCTTACATCAAAGGACACTGGGTAGTTGTACTCTGTGTGTTCATGTGTGTGTCTGCATTATGGAGTAAATTTGATTACATGTACTGAACATAAAGACACACAAAAGAAACTTAGCATAACACTTTCTTTCTTTCTTTCTTTCTTTCTTTCTTTCTTTCTTTCTTTCTTTCTTTCTTTCTTTCTTTCTTTCTTTCTTTCTAACCGTTATTTGCTAATTGGTGGAAATGTCATAAAAAAACTTTTTGAACCAACTTAAATTGACTATTTTTGCCATGCCGATTCTTTGAACTAATTACATATCACAGGGTAGGTGCTCAACACCATTAGGACATAAGCAGTGCTAGGAGAAATATGATTTGTTTCTATTTGTTCATTAGCTACTACTACTGTATGTTGATGGTAGAAATTTTGAATAAAACCACTGTCAACTTGTTCTCATAATCTCACTTTTACTAGTAAATTTGTCACTGACTCTAAAAAAGGACAATGCTGTATTTTTCAGTAAAAAAATTTGCAATGGCAGGTTAGCAAAGAATTACTCATAATTAGCTATCTGCTTATGTCAGCTCTCGCCCTTAACCACAGAAGCTGGACTGACTTCTTTCTTGTTCACTCCACCTCTTTGCGCCTGTGTGTATGTAAAACTGGACCAAGTTTTGTAGACATACTGCTACAATCCATCACAAGTGTAAATTGTCAGAAACAAAAAAAAGAAAAAAAAAACAAGCACACATTTCAGAAGGATGAAACAATCATCTTATAAAATGATTTCAGATATTTCACATTAAATGGTATGTTATTTGAGGGTACTGCTGTAATAAACTACCCCACTCTAAATAGAGCCTAATGATTCCACAGTCAAGATGCCCATAACCTAAATATTGAGTATTCTTCTGAATCCATTTGTCTCTGGTTGATGTTTGTTACAGAGTGTACAAGGAAAATACATTTTCGGGGGGTATATAATCCAGGTGCAATAATTCATCATCCATACTAGGTTTGGATGTCAGCTATTATTTAAATACAACGTTCCAATAGACAATTTGCAGCAATTGCAGAATTTATGTCTTTTTCCTTCTCCATTGAGCTTCATTACACTAAAACAAAGATACAGTGTACAGTGCAGGAGCCTCCCATAACTGACAGCCCATTACCAAGCCTGCAGCAACTTGCCTTGTTTACCTTAGGCATGTAGCTTCTCTGCCACGACTGTCAATTTTCCATTTCACACTGTTTCCCATGCCTCACTTTCCCTTACCATTCGGAGCAATTTAGCACTGTCAGCCTTGATCATTAGGAATGTGGTTCGATATGAGTAACTGACCCTTTATCGCACACTCACTGGAACCATGTGCATTTAAATAACCCTAAAACATTGTGGGAATTGCTGGCAGGAAAAGAGCAGGGAGTGGCTTGTTGCTGGTGTGTAAGATGGAAGATCCTCAGGTGCGGAAAGAAACTCGGTAGAGAGGAACGTGTAAATCCATGAAGTGAGTGCATCTTGTTGCCTTATGGGATTGCATCCGTCACTGGTACTTAGACTGTACATATAGACTGTTTAAAAAAGGTATAAACACCGTTGACTCAAAAATGTGTTTTATTGTATCACATAACCCCCTCCTTTACTCCACCACACACAGACACAGGCACACACACACACACACACACACACACACACACACACACACACACACACACACACACACACACACACACACACACACACACACACACACACACTAATTCAAAAGACCCCAGGTTTCATGTATCCCCTGTAAATCCATTAAGTAACTTAAATACTATCATTGTAGAATTTCCATGACATTATGTACTTTGTCAGGTTTGATACAGAAGCCTTTAGAGACAAGTGTTTCTCCACTATCACAAATGATGAATAGGCAAATTAGCATTGACATCATCCAGCAAGAGGTGCAAATGTCCAGTGTTGAGACCCACTGTGACCTTAATTCTCTCTCTGCTCTCTGGCTGGCTTTTAACAGCTTGTAGATGTCTCACTGGTAAAATAAGACAGTATCATTCTCAGCATGAGCATATTTAACATTGACAGCAGCTTAGCGACATGCATTTTAAACAGGCAGGTTTGTTTTTTCCTGTTAAAAAAAAACTTCCTTGTGTAGATATATTCTCTCTCATAAGAGTGTTATGCTGATGCAATATTCTTAATCTGTGTCCTAATGTACGAGAATCAGAATATGTTTATTAATAAAAACTTCCAAACATTTTAGTAAGCTGCTCTAAATAAGGGCATCTGCAAAATGCTAAAACATTTAAATGTAAACTGAATTTAAATATTGGTGATATAGAATCAATATAGAATTATAGAATTTGTATATGAGCTGTAAACTGAAGCAAGTCAGATGTAAATTTATAAGACAATGATTATAACTTTGCTATCTGGAAGTATGTAGTGTAGCTAGTAGCTACAAATAAATAAATAAATAAATAAATAAATAAATAAATAAATAAATAAATATATAAGTTTGTGTACTCAAGCATGGAAAGATTGGAGTCTGATGAGGAGAAATCAAATCATGTGTGCATAATGTGTGTATCATTTGTTGGCGTTTTTAATTTGTCATATATTTTTAAACTAGGGGTTGAGTTCCTGTCTACTAGAGGGGGAGTGGTGGCTCCAGTGGTTAAGGCGCTGGATTACTGATCGGAAGGTCGGGGGTTCAAGCCCCGGTATTGCCAAGCTGCCACTCTTGGGCCCTTGAGCAAGGCCCTTAACCCTCTGTGTGCTCCAGGGGCGCTGTATCATGGCCGACCCTGCGCTCTGACCCCAGCTTCCAAGCAAGCTGGGATATGCGAAGAACAACATTTCACTGTGCTGTAATGTATATGTGACAAATAAAGTCTATTCTGGCTATTCCATTATTATTATTATACTATACTTTACTACATGTAAAATGACTATTATTATTATTATTATTATTATTATTATTATTATTATTATTATTATTATTATTATGATTGTCATCATGAATATCATAAATTATCTTTATATTTCTTTTAATGCTTTAAGTGTTTTAAATTGCTTTAAATCACATATGCATCATATTAATGTTGAGAACACTGAACTGTGTTGCTTCTATATTCTTGTCATCCTTGAAAGAAGTAAAACACTTACTCCAAATCTTAGTGCTTACCAATTACTGATTCATGTCCGAACCCTACACATTTCTCAACTGTTAATCTAAAGTGCTTGTAGATACACTGACTAACCCCAAACAACTGACTATGAACAGTGTGTGTAATCTACATAATACAGATAATGCTAATATTGGCTTTTTTATTCTACACAGTAAACAATTACTACTACAGGAACTCTGCTATATGGACTTGTGATGGACTTAAATTCATGTGGATGACCAATCCTGAAGAGCGACTGTTCATGAGACTGTTTAAAGAAGTTTCAAGAAGAGTGAAGAGTAAGACATCACTGTTCTCTGAATAGCTTTGCTTTGAGCTTGGAGGAAATTAGAAATGCGTGTGGAGTCTGGAACTCACTTGGTAAATGTCAGTTTCAGCTGGCTACTATTAGCCACAGTGCATCCCACCCTTTAGCATTTAGCTGAGCTGTAAACAGTCCTGGACATAGGCACTCCTCACAAATCCTACTACAACGCTCCATTTCTTAGCATGAATGAGTGTGTGTAAACTAAAATGACCCACGTTTCTTAGACTAGTAAAGCTAAGTTTAATATTTAACCCATGTCTTGTGCTTCATTCACACAGATAACCAAACTAAAAAAAAAAGGTTGTAAAAAAAGGTAACTGTTGTACAAGTCGTTAAAATTTTAAAATAAGCTTTTCACCAGTAAATTCTATTCAGTTCAAATGCTTTCAGAAAATAGAACTTAAAAATTACTAAAACCGTAAGAGCTTTTTGAACATAAAGTAAAAAAGAGTAAAAAAGAGAATATATGCAAGCCTCTGACAAACTCCGAGCTTTTCAGAACCCTGCGCCGACATACTAATCACACACACACACACACACACACACACACACACACACACACACACACACACACACACACACACACACACACACACACACACACTTTTGTTTAGTTTATTAAGAAGACATGTAGATGAGCAGATTAACATCATCTGCATAAATGTAAATGTGCTTGTTTCAATGATGACAGGGGTGTTGGTCAGTTCTTGTCTCCCTGCCCATCTGGTTGAAATTTGTTGTTATTCTCACGAACATTAAGAGTGCAGTACTTGTCAGCTTTCAGCAAAAAAAAAAAAAGCACAATAGCTCACTGTTTCAGTTACATCTCTAATTAATCCCAGACAAACAATAATATGCCATTATTATCGATATACTGTATAACACACAAGAAATTATATATAAATATAAATTCTATATTTTTTAAATATGCTATTGTTATTTTATTTACATATAGGAATGATGGGATTTAACTGAAATTTACACAATTCTTGTATCATCTAAAGTCAGAAACTTCATTTAGTTTACAGGCTTAAGATTTGTTTCATTTACTACAGTTAAATTAGACTAAATTAGCTCAGAAATTCAGAACACAAAAAAGCACATGCTGCCCACTAAAAAGGAAAATTGTGTTCATGATATTTTTTAAGCTATTTTATCATTCTGTAACATTATGTGTGTATGTTTGTATGAATGTATTATGCAACACAATATACATATTGTATTTTTCCTTATATTTCATTCTTATTATTCTTATAATTGCTTTGTTGTTGGAGCCCCTCAACTTGCAGCTTTCACTTATTAGACTTTTTATTCACTGTGTAAACTGTGTAAAAAACCCTAAATCTCTCCCTAAGATAATTAGACAACTCATAATTTAATGTGCAATATTCCACAATTTATCCTTCATCGCATAAGCTCTTTAAATTTTGGCAAATAGCATTTTCTATAGAATCTTAAAGAATTGCTGGCCTGAGTCCTGAGTCCACAAGCCTGTTGGTATAAAGGAAGACAAGTTCTCACCCTTTAAAGGGAGGGTTAAATAAACAGCGTGCTTTTGTTTCACTGCTGCCGGTCCCCTAATAATCCCCACCAGAACCCCTTTAAAAGCAGCTCGCCTTTTGAAAAGGTGCACCTAAGAGAGCCACAATAATGGAGTTTAAAGAGTGTGTTTAAAGCACTTGAATGAACTGAAGGACATTGTGTTAGCAGTATGTGTGCGCATGTGTGTGAGGGCCCTGAGAGCTGTTTGATTCCCTACTGTGGGATTAGTGAAATGCAAACGCAATAATTGCAATGATCTAATGATCCACTCTTGATGGGCTGAGCCAAGCCACTGCCCCCACCATCACCACATTTAAACACACACACACACACACACACACACACACACACACACACACACACACACACACACACACACACACACACACACACACACACACACACACAAACACAAAAATTAAAGTTAGCTATTTGATTGAGAAATTTTGAGAGCGAATGTAAATGCATTATAGTATTTAATTATCTCTATTTTATATTCTCTTTTTCTTTCTTTTCTCTTCACACTGATAATGTTGTAATAAAGTGACTAAACAACAATATTATTATTATATTTTTAAACCATTGAACCAAAATGTATTACAATTATTTCCTTTCAAAACATGGATGACTAAAGATAGAACTGTTTGTTATAAGTCCATGTCTGTCCTTCTATCACCAGTTTTCTGATGTTTTTGTAAACAGCAGGATGTGACACTCTTCATGGCACTGAATTTGACTACAACTGACACCTGTCACCAGCATTTACTGTGAACTACTATTTGTTGGCATCTTAGCCACCTCCAGCATCGCTCGGTGCATAGATGGGTAAACCTTCCTGCGGTGCCCGTTTTTTTAAACCATCACCCCACAAAATTAGGGCAGCCTGAGGTGGGAATGTCCGCTTTTGAGTATAGTATTTTGTGTCCTTCAAAAGCAATGTGAACAGTGTGTGCTCAAAGCCCAAGGATAAAAAAAAATTAAAAAAGAGGGAGAAAAAAGGGATGGGGAGAGAGAGGGAAAAAATATCTTAGACAGTTTTAAAAATTATTATATTCTTAAATTACCTTGGTCTTTGGCAATTTACCCCAAGACCTTTTCCTCATTATGTCATTTGGTTTGCGTGACTGTGTATATTACTTTATTGTATATAATAAACTTTATTATGAACAGGTTGGTGTCCAAATCAAAATGCCACAGCACTTTTACTCCATATGATCTATGAATCTTAATAGACCTCTGTGGCTTGTACAGGGGTAAGAGAAAGCTTTGGAAAAAGAGAGAAGAGAGAGAGAGAGAGAGAGAGAGAGAGAGAGAGAGAGAGAGAGAGAGAGAGAGAGAGAGAGAGAGAGAGAGAGAACTTGTTTGGTTCAGGAATCATTTAACAACTTCCCCTGGAAATTGAAAAAGGAAATAGTTTGGGGATGGATTGCAGCAGGGGGGTAAGCAGAGCCCATATGAATACCAGATGAAACGGACGTGCAGCTGACAGAGAAAGAGAGAGAGGGATAGAGAGAAAGAGAGAGAGTGAGAGAGAGAGCGAGAGAGAGAGAGAGAGAGAGAGAGAGAGAGAGAGAGAGAGAGAGAGAGAGAGAGCGCGAGAGAAAGAGAGAGAGAGAGAGAGAGAGAGAGAGAGAGAGAGAGAGAGAGAGAGCGCGAGAGAGAGGGGGGGGGGGGGGGAGAGAGAGACCTTCAGGGGGTAAGTGGTTGGGAAAAGAGTGCGAGACAGGGATGGTGGAAAGGGTGTTTATGAGGTAATTTACCAAACTCATGTTTTCAACATTTCCACTTGACTTAATTTTTTTTTCTTTGTTATTGACTAATTGCTTCCATCCCTAAGAGACATAGTGGTAAAGTGGTAAAATCTCTTTCTCTCTCTCTCTCTCTCTCTCTCTCTCTCTCTCTCTCTCTCTCTCTCTCTCTCTCTCTCTCTCCCTCTCTCTCTCCCTCTCTCTCTCCTCACACACACACACACACATACACACACACACACACACACACACACACACACACACACACACACACACACACACACACACAAAAACACACACACACACACACACACACACATACATACAAAACAGCTGGCATATTTGTTTTCTTAGCTACTGCCTGATTTATCCATCACCCATTTTATTAATATAATTGTCGAATTCATTCACAGGTGCTTTGTATGTGACACTGCATGTGTTTACGTGAACAAATGACTAAAATAGGTCATAAGGGCGGTCAAATGTAACTGTCCATTAAACGACTTCCAGTGTTCCTTCATTCCCACGGTAAGCAGCCTAAGTAACATTGTTATTTCCTGCAGATTGAACTAAAAGATAAAGAGCAGAAAAGTAGGCACAAGCTGAAGGCTGAAGGCTGAACTCTGCATCCACATCAGATCAGAGCTGCTTTATCATCGAAAAGGGGGCCTGACTTAAATCATTTAATTACATGCTGCTACGTTCTGCTCATGTGGTTGAGCCCTGTTTCCGATGTGCGTGACTGGCCATTATTGACAATGACAGTGACAGTGTTTACTGTACCCCAGCAGAGGATAAAAAGGTGGATTCAATTTAGAATATAAAAACAAAGATCTTTAAATGTTATGTAAAGCAGGCAGGAAGATTTGAAATTGGAGCTTATATGCAAGTCAAAAACATTAAATTATGCTGTAACTAGAAGTGGAACAATAGAGTACATTTTTTATATCGTAATCTTATAGCTTAATATGACTGTTTTTGGTATATCACAATGTCTGCTTTTGAAAAAGAAAGTCATCTGGAGACTAAAGGAAGAGTTCAAGAAATTAATTCATATTGTATATATGAAAACATTATGAATATTTATTTTAATTATGAAACATGATTCTGTACATAGATATAGTAGAATGGCAACAGATTTATTATAGAGATATAATAGTTCTGTTACAGAGCTATTTGAGATTTGCCTGTCACTAATAGTACTATATAATGGTATATTTGGGTTACTGGATCATAGAATATCAGGTGCACACTAAAGAACAAAGAAATAACTATGACATCTCAGGAAAGTACTTCAGTTTAGGCTGATCTGTGGCTTTACACAAGTGTTCTTTGGTTGCCTTTGAAGCCGCCTCTACAGTCCTGAGTCTGGCTCCACTGTGGACCATGGGGTGCCTTAACACAAAGCCAGGAGCTCAGTAGTGGTCCTAATTCTAAACAAACTAATCACTAAATATCCCAAAAGGGCTAAATCTAGCACAAAAAAAAAAACAGTACCATGGGGAAGAGAAAAAGGGATCTATAGTCTTTGAAGGAGATCAGGAGCTGTTAATTTACCTGTAAAGGGCAAAATCAACATTTCATTGGGATTGATTGGTATGTTAAGATCATGTTGTATACTCAAAGTGTCTTTAGTCATTTTTACTTGATAAGTTCATCAAAACTAGTACATTTTACTTGTGCATTTTAACTAGTGCATATAAAAAAATATATTATACTTTATACAACTTTATTTTGAAATGAACTAAGATAATTCCATCTTCTCAGTTTTTGTAGTTTCTTTTCTGTGTATAAAAAATGAGGTGCATGTATTCCAGGCGGGCTTTTTATTCGCTATTAATTTGCCACTATGCAAGCTTTTTACAGTGCCTTATAAATAAAATATATATCTAGGCTTCCTTCTCTTGAACTCTATTAATTACACATACATTAATTGCAAAGAACAGCACACAAACGTTCAGTGGCTGAACATGGTCTATGACTCACACAAACACAGAATCTGCTTTGCATACAACTTAGAAGAAAAGGGCGGGGTTAGAACAGGCAGCAAAGCCACAAACAGGTAGAGGTGTGGGAGTGTGCGCGATGAGTTTACCCATAGATCAAAGGCTCGAGGCACAGAGAAGCTGTCAGAAAATGTCACACACTCCGTTACTGTCTATTACTGGAAGGTCAACTGGAACTCACACACACACACACACACACACACACACACACACACACACACACACACACACACACACACACACACACACACACTGCAAAATGTGCACAGCATACAAAGGCATACTGTTGGAATTTTTTAAGAACTTAAAAAACATGAAAGAGAAGGTAATAGTGCTTTTATGAAACATTATACTAGAATGCTGTCTAGTGTTTGCAAGTTAATTTCTTTCTTTCTTTCTTTCTTTCTTTCTTTCTTTCTTTCTTTCTTTCTTTCTTTCTTTCTTTCTTTCTTTCTTTTTTTCTTTCTTTCTTTCTTTCTTTCTTTCTTTCTTTCTTTCTTTCTTTCTTTCTTTCTTTCTTTCTTTCCTTCCATTTCTTTCCTTCCATTTTATTTTAAATGATCATCACATGCCTATTCATTGCCATTTATGAATCATGTTGAAAAATTTTGTATAAACTCAAACGAATGAACTTACCAGACATATGATCTAAAACCACTAGTTATGCTTGTATAGAGTGTAGTGTAGTACATTTTATTTAAAAATAAAATTTACTAAAAAAAAAAATTTGAATAAGAAGAATTATACTCTACACTCTAATCTGCAGAAAGAGAGAGAGAGAGAGAGAGAGAGAGAGAGAGAGAGAGAGAGAGAGAGAGAGAGAATCTTCTCTGAAGCCTGTAATGGGCACTCCAGTCCAGGATTAAAGCCCTAGGCAAAAGTGCTGTCAGTTTAATTTCCTTGCAGTGTGACAGAACAGGCTTGAGTCCTGAAGGGTGATCCAAATTCAGGTTGAAGAGAACAGACATACACCCACAAAAGCCCACAAAAAATCTTACCACATGTGTATTGCCACCATATTGATTATTGCCTCTGGCTTTAACACCAATTCTGAATTTGGCAGCAGAGCGTAAATCCTCAGAGATAATTAATCTAGTGTAATTACATGAATAAGAAAAGAGAATGCAGATGACTCAAGTATGAAATGACTGAAAGTGTCATCTCAGGTACATTTTTAAGATGTGTGCAGCTTTTACTGTAAAAGTGAAAGGTATCACATTGGTAAAATTACATAGTCAAAATGGATACATAAATAAATAAATACATACATACATACATACATACATACATACATACATACATACATACATACATACAAAAAAGTAATATTAATAATAATAATACAATAGTAATAATAATAAAATGATAATTATACATTTTTGTATTATTATTATTATCATTATTATTATTATTATTATTATTATTATTATTATTATTATTATTATTATTAAAAAACACATTGCATATAGTCTAAAATGCAGAAGATTTATTTAAGATTCATTTGTTTGTTGTTTTATTTATATTTGTTTGTTTAAAGTAACATATCATATTTTACCCATGCAAACTCTAGTAAATTAGATGTTGAGCTGTGGGGAGGCAAACGCTAAACTCTACAAAAGGATTTCGTAGACATTATGAATGCATTTTATATAATACCTGCAATTTTAAAATCAGATTTTGGCACAATTATGTTTTAGTATACTTAACAAATGAGTGCCCCAGGACTTTTGATTTCTTTTTATTTATTGTGTAATTAAACAGCATCTTGGGGATTCCAGAAGCAGAAAACCTATGTGTTGTTCCAAGTTTCAAAACCTTTGGAGACGACTTGTTGCAGATTATATCATTTTTACCCTCTTTATCAAATCAACATACTTTATGATTGCATCTATTCACAAATGTCACAATAATAATAATAATGATAATAATAATAATAATAATAATAATAATAATAATAATAATAATAATAATAATAATAGTAATAATAATAATAATAATAATAATAATAAAAAGCCCAGCACTAAATTTTTCTTTATGTACGGACAATGAGAAATGTGGAGATATTTACACTTGTTTTATTTTTTTTTATTATTATTATTATTTATTCTTCCCGTGGGCTCACCACCTGCAGGAGGGACCGTAAGGGACGGTGCTGTGAGGATTGGGCAGCAGTCGAAGGCGGGGGCCTGCTTAGACTGCTGCCCCCGCGACCCGAATTACGGATTAAGCGGGAGAAAATGAATGAAATGAATATTATTTATTATTATTATTATTATTATTATTATTATTATTATTATTATTATTATTAATACTATCATCATCGTTTGTATTATTAACTTATTTATT
Organism: Silurus aristotelis; assembly: GCF_946808225.1. Classification (NCBI taxonomy): domain Eukaryota; kingdom Metazoa; phylum Chordata; class Actinopteri; order Siluriformes; family Siluridae; genus Silurus; species Silurus aristotelis. Next base: position 24,318,316 of record NC_139575.1, on the reverse strand, counting down.
TATATTTATTAATTTTATTTTAGTAGTAGTAGTTAGTTAAATATTATTGGCACTTACACATATACAGTATAAGCAGGTGCTAGCTTTTCCCCCTCAGCCTACTAAAAAGGCTTTGAAAGCATCGTGATAATGAAATGATGCAGATGGACGGGTGTGTGTTAAACAGTAAAAGTTTCTTCACTCCCATGCGAGCATGATGGGGCATGACCTACTTATCTTATTAATTCACTTAGTCACGCATGCGCAGATGTACTCGGATGTATTTACACTATGTATTTTGTAAAGTATGTTACTGTGTAACTGTCGATTATTGGTTAATAGCAGTATAATATACAGGACTAAGTAGAACCGTGCCAGGGGAAAACAAACCCCCCCCCCCCCCCCCCCAAAAAAAAAAAAAAAAAAAAAAAAAAAAAGATCGGCCCGCTTCTCTGGATCATCCCTACTCTGTTTTGACTTTAAGAGCATTAGGATTAACTGCATCTTCTTCTTTTTTCTTTTCTTTTCTTTTTTTTTTTTTATTAAGGTATGCTTTAAAAGAATCATGAATCACTAAAGCGAGTCAGATCTTGCTGGTGCTGCAGAGTGCACGACCACGGCAGTGAGAAAGAAAGAGACATGGCGCGCCCTCTAGTGTTAAATGCTGAAGAAATATCACATGTTTTTTTTTCTGTGGAATTTAACTCGGTTCCCGTCATTAAGAAACAATATACACAGTTGCGCAAATACACACACACACTCACACACACACACACACTGCCGCTCCCATTTTATTTCAGCTGTTATAAACCTTAAACTAAACATTACATTAATCCAATAAACATTTCTATTTCGTATCAATCAATCAATAAATCAACCAATCAATCAATCAGTTTATAAGAAGCCTTTCTTAACGCAGACAATTCTACTGATACAGAAGTGCTTTTCTATTGTTATTTCTTTTAAATAAAGTCTAATCACCAGAAGACCATTATATAAGATGCCTGATGGCACTTTTGTATATATGTAAAGTGAAAGATTGCATCCAATACCAGTCATTCATATTTTATTAAACTTTTATGACACATTGTACAAATTGTTCACAATATAAGGAACGAAACCATATTTAAATCGCAAATATTGTGTACCAAATTAAAATGAAAATTATTTGTTTCACAATTATTTTTTATACGCATAATTATCAACACATTAGAATTTTCTAATTGACATGCCACGTAAAAAAAAATGCACTTCATGGTAATTAAAGTTTTCCTTTTTTGCTGTTGTTTTTTTTTTTTTTTTTGCATATGTGTGTTTGCATGATTAAGAGGGTCCTTAGGACTTGGAATCCTGCGCCTAAGACGGAGCAAGACCTGGGTTGGGAGAGTGGATTCTACTGCAGCGCTTAATTACTGGCTCCATGGTCTGGCCTATTGTCATTCATAGACGACTGGGCAGGACCTGGAGAACACAGACAACATGCCACACTAAGTGTTGGGTGTGGTGGGTCACTTAGTTCACCATCTCCCTATAATTACCCACAACACCCTCCTCCTTTTCTGCAAACCTGTATGAGGCATGCCGGTCCTGACACAAAAGAAAATAATACAACAAACACCTTGCCACATAATGACGACTCTTCCCTTTCCCCCTTTCTCCTTCACAGTGGGACACTGAGTTTTATGTCTTTACAAGTGTGTATATGCATGTGTGTACATGCATTCACTTGGATAGGTCTTGAAAAAACCTTCTGAAATCAGCACAGTTGCAGTTTAAGCTCCAGTTGAACAGAGTTGCACGTCAATTACTGGTCCAGCATGCCTTTAATGAGCTCTTAAATAATTGTCCATTGTTCCCAAAAAGTTTTTTGTGTTCAGATGTAATGAATCTTTCACTTTTTTAAATCAAGATGACACAACTATCTTCATTACTTTATACACACAGAACTAGATATTTCATTACCTCCTATATTAATCATTGCACTATCCATATGTCATTGTTTGATTAGTGGATAAAACTTACAGAACATCCCGTGTGGTTTTCCTGAAACTTTATATCAAGCATGAAACCTCTTTCTACACCCCTAAGGCTTTTACTTACCAAGTGAGCCCACGCACTATAATTAACTAACTAAAGGTATGAATGTTGCTATAAAAAAATATGGCTCTTTTGCCTCCAGGTTTGCTACACTGATTGGGAGTTTATGTGTATCTTTGTCACTTGATCTAAATTAAATCCTTCCTATTTGGCTCTTTATATCTATACAAAGACTCCTTATAGTCTTACAGGGTATTTTATTAAGGTAGGCATTCATAATGTGTATTTCAATCTGTACTTTCAATCTGTACTTTTCTACTTTCTAAGATTTTCAATCCATGTGCCCAATCTTTGACTATCCACCTTAAAAAACTCACCACAACACAATTAGGATCAGACATTTGCTTTAGATTTAGGCCTGGCCTTGTTTGAAACTCTCATCTGGATGGGATTGCTTTGAAATGCTTAGTTCATAATTCTGCCCGTACTGAAAACAGCACAGTTTAACAATAGGCCTCTGTACAAAGTTTGGATGCACAGGTTTTCCTTTTATTTTTTTCCGGTCTCTGCTGTGGCCGCTGTGTCCAGAAGTGGTGGCACTGCGGGGGAAAGAAGACATTGTATTTTTTTTAAAACCCCCCACACCACCACCACCATTTAATCAGATCTGCCAACCCAAAGGGACAGACTCAGATATGATCCTTTTTAGTGCTTGTTTACCATAAACAACAGGATAGGCATCTGAAGGAAAGATGCCCCAGGGCCATAAGGGTTGGTGAACCTTGAATGAAGGCACTTGGATTACCACTGAATTACTGAATACCTGTGACAATGCATTATGCAAAGGTGAGCAGAGCCAGAAGAGGAGGTCAGTGACGTTTGTTGTTAGTGTGACAGAAGCTAATAAAACAATAGAAAATAAGAAGAGCAAAGAAATAAATATTGGACTTGCAACAGAAAACTGGAGACTGTTCTAGCACATCATGGACATTTACGTCTTAACATGACAACAGTAACTTTGTACACTTAAGCTCTGACTGACAGTTGGATTTTGTTGTTGCATTTTGCTCAAAGAGTCAGCTCTGGTAAAGGTTGGAGACCTTTGAGAGGGAGATCAGGTCAGATTGCCTTGTCTATCAGAGGATGACACGTGAGCCTTAGGGCATGAGCTGAGAAGGGTGAATCTCCTGTTTACCTCCTTTAAATAAAAGTCTGCACACTTTGCCTAGCTAATTCATCAAAATTAGTGTGTGTGCAATGGAAATAATTCTGCATTACACAGTTTAGTTTGGTGTGAATCAAACAAAAAAATTAACACTTTTTATTTTATTCATATTTTTAACTTTTGGTGGAACAGAAAATTAAAAAAAAAATAAAAACATATACGAGTGAAAGCAACAGGAAAAAGGAAATAATAATACAAAATTATAAAATAGAAAAACTTAAAATTTTATTTATATGCAAAAATTCTTTATATACATCTGCAGCTTATGCAACTAATCTAAAAATGTTTTATATGCAAGGAATATTTTTTTTGTTTTTTGTTTTTTTTTACATTATGTTAAGTGTGCTATGCTGACAAACCACCTCAATTATCTAATCATATATAAAGTAAGGTATTTTTATTGCTGCCTTATGTAATTCATGTATGTTTCTAGCTACAGTTAGCTACCTAGCAAGTGCTCCTGGCACATCATTGAAAGTGTTACAGGCTATAGTAGCATTTTAATATATTTGACACTATAAGCAATTACTGCTTAGTGTCAGACTCATCAAAATAATACATCTGGAGTTTTTTATATAAAAAAAACCCAAAAAAACAAAGATCTGTCTAATTATTCCAGCTCACTCAACTAACTAGTGGCGTGCCTTCACGTTTCTGATATTTCCATGAATTTGGCTTGCATCATTTGTAGATTCCTGAAAAATTGAAAGAAGGATACCCATTTGTCTTTACTGTCTCAAATAGTGCTGTTGCTGACTAAGCATTTGGCAGCAGAAATATAGAAACTGCTTTATTTGGATAAGGTTTTAAAATGATTTTTAAAAGATTTGCAAATGTATAATTAATTAATTAATTAATACTTTCTACCCTTGTAGTATATTTAAATATAAATATAATGTATTTATTAAAAATAACTGACAATAAGAGGGTATTATGCATTTTAATACACATATGTCAATACACTGCATTTTGCTGCTGTGTACCTGTACTTTGCAATAACAAAGTTCTATCTATCTATCTATCTATCTATCTATCTATCTATCTATCTATCTATCTATCTATCTATCTATCTATCTATCTATCTATCTATCTATCTATCTATCTATCTATCTATCTATCTATCTATCTATCTATCTAGAGTTAGGGTTAGGGTTAATATTTGCTAAACAAGGACAGTAAGGCAAAAATATTAATGTGTATAAATCCAGAAGGATTTCATAGTTATATAATAGGAATAACATACATCTTTCATTTGCTTCAATGATTGATTTAGCTCTCTTTAAAAATATCAGGTTGCTTTCCTTGAAACCTCCACAACTGACTAAATAATAGCTGTGGCTTATAGTGGTGGGATTTAATTGAAAATGTAGATAATGGGGAAAAATCCACAGATTTAAAGGTTGGCTTAATTTTGTTAACAGTGATGATGAAATGGGACATGTATTCACATCAAGGCATAATTACGGTTTGGCAGGTGTGTTTCAAGACGACGAGCAGAGGCCGAAAACCCGACAGGATGCAAACGATCTTTTCGCCCCGGGCTCTTCCAGCCGTGACGCATTTGCAGCAATTACGACTGTGCTATCCTCTACAGGAGGGGTCAGGTTCTCTGCGCATCAACTAAATATGACAAGAGTGATCCAACAAAAGCAGGCCGACGTGTCAAAACTAGACGAGAAGAGAGGGGGTGTCGGCAAACTTTGAGGTACAAAGACTCTGGGAAACTTAAAAAAAAATGCAACCTCATGTAATTTTCAAAATTACCTTTGAGATTATCCAAGAACACTTTAGATCAAAAAGATGTAAAATGTATATTCCTTGTTTGTTCATATAATTAATCAATAATATTCATTGTACATCATAATCAAATACACTGAAATTCCTGAAGGTCATTTTCAGTTCAGCGTGATTTGGTTTTATCTGCACTTAAGACTTTAAATTGCTGCTCTTCAGAGTTTTACAGCAGTCAAGCCAAACTTTCTCACATATGAGTCTAGAAGAGATGCCAATCTATCAACCTAGGTCTGTAGTAGGCTTGACAAGACTAACCCCCCACCCTTAAATCCAAACCTCATCCATTCCCCAATTGCCTGGGGCTGCCACACGAGAGCATTCCCTTAGTGTCAGTAAAGGACAAACAGCACAGGTGGGAGTTGTAATTAAAATTTTATGTTGACTCTCTTCAGTGTAAATCAACGTAACTGACAGTCTGTAAAAAAACCTAGATATCTATGAAAAGAATCTTAAGAGAGGTTTTGTGAGTGAGGCTTAGTATGTGAAGGCAAGAGTTGGGCATACCTTTGCTTTCTTTTGCAGGTGTAGGGCATTGAATGGAATTAATTGAAGTCTATATATGTATATAATTCCACCTATGTAATAATCCCCATGATTTTACACTATGCACTCTATAACAATCCAATTTCATAGCATGTGTGTGTGTGTGTGTGTGTGTGTGTGTGTGTGTGTGTGTGTGTGTGTGTTTTCACAAGTGCCCTTAGGTAAAGATCACATACATTTCACACATTTTCACGTTTTGGTGCATTTTACCATGTTGAACTCTGAAAAAGCACACGATAACTTAATTCACCACATCACACCATCATCCGAGCAATTTGCGGTCACACATCTAAAAAAAGAAAAGAAATATGTATTTATTAAATATATATTGATATTATTATTATTAGTAAAATAAATAAAATGAGTAAAAATCACCTGCAAAAAAACATGAAAGCCATAAAAATACAACCAATTTGTAACTGTGTGACTGTGTTTTTTCACATGTGAAGTCTTCATGACTTTTCTATAATGGTGGAGTTGCTCCAAAACTTTATTTACACATTTGAATATACTCAAAGTATATTCAAAATGCACCTAAGTTTGATAGTTTTTTTTATAATTTTCTAACAGAACTCAGACATGCCAAGTAGTTTTCTAAGATCAATCAAATGTTACCAGTAAGATATATTTTGTTAAGAAAATTAGAAATTAAATACCTCCATGTTGACGTTGATTAGCAAGCTTCTGTTTGATTCAAAGTCTTCTCTCAGCTACACAGTGTTGACACTGACGAATTTACAATTGAAGGGCCTGAGGCAAACTGCAGAATGCCACTTCACAGGGAATTGTTGGCATGCCTCTCATTTGTCTGAATGCCAAAGTTTTCTTTCTTTTATCAGGAGGGAGGAGTACAGCACACATTATTTCTTTGATTCTTTTTTTACCCCTTTTTCTTACTGCTTTTTCTCATTGAACTTCTTTGACAGGTTTTTACATGCAAATGCATGTGAGATTATTTAAAGAGCCAGAATTGAGGTTGTTGTGTAAGCAATAGTTGTTTTGGCTGTTGAACTTACTGGGAAACCAGGTATCAGAGTGACTGTCTTAAATGTTTGAACGGAGGCATAGTGAATGTGATATTGTCTGTGGGAAATTATCTTTCATTTTTTTAAATATCCAGAAATATCAATTTGACCTTTAAGAAAAAAAGCAGCTTTTGTTTTAATTATTAGAATTTTTTAGACTATAGTGTTAATAAAAAAACAAGAAAGCTTGTGCTGTTATAGGTTATAAGATAATCGTTGGCATTGTGATGTGATGTAGAGTTGATTTAATTTTTTTTATTGAATATTTTGATTGCAGTGGTGGACAGTAAATTCGTTACTGTTCTTTATATAGTGTTTCGCGTATCTGTACTTTACTCAAGTATTTCCTTTTGGGAAGATTTTTATTTTAACTTCATTACATTTCAAAGTCAAATATATTTTATTCTTATCTTTTTTACTCACATACATTTCGCAAATTCAGCCGTTCCTTTTCTTTTATAAGTGGATAAAAACGTACCTGGTCAAGCGCGCAGTAATAACACAAATCAGGGTAGACCGCGCACTATGTTCCCTGGTGGTCTAGTGGTTAGGATGCGGCGCTCTCACCGCTGCGGCCCGGGTTCGATCCCCGGTCAGGGAACCGACCCCAGCCATTAGGGTTGCACAAGCCTTAGTGCCGGTCCCAAGCCCGGATAAATAGGGGTTGCGTTAGGAAGGGCATCCAGCGTAAAAACATGTGCCAAATCAAACAAGCGGATGGTCCGCTGTGGCGACCCCTAATTGGAAAAGCTGAAAGAAAGGGGAGAGCGCACACTGGTTTAAACTTGTTTTGGTTGCCGCTTAGCAGTGGCGGATTTAGGCATTGGCGAAAACGCAAAACAAATTATATATTTTATTATTTTAACCGCTCATTTGCTCTGTCGCTTCAATTATTATATCATGTCACGGTGACTCAACCTGGTCGGGACCCACCACCCGGAGAGGAGGAAAATGAGAGGTGGAGGTTGGGTAATGTCACATCAATAAGCAGAGCTGAATCCAAATTAAAATTATGGGTGACAAAAAAAGGTTTAAACCCTCAGAAGCCCAATTCAGAAAAAATAAAAAAGAAGTAGGCTGATAAAGGTGTGTATGCAGATCATCTCGTTAGTAAAGGCTAATGCATTGAATGAAATAGGCTAATAACTTTATATCACGTAGGTTATGCTGTGTTGATTAATAGGCTTTTATGCATATAACAACAATATTTCTTTTAGCTGCATAACATTATCATTTATAGTATGTAGTTTATCATAATGTGTGTGTACCAACAAAACAATTACAACCTCACTAGTCTAGTTGGATTGTAGATAAACTGGCACTTATTTATTTGGTTACCTTTAATAAAGCCGATGTCATAAAGGTTTTCTGTGATTTTACTGAATAGGTCATGAACTGAGTTCAGTAAGGTGGAATCTCCAGTGCAGCTTAAAGGCTAATTTAAAAGACATATATGTTAAGGATATACATGTATCTTATGACTACAATTAGCCAAGGAGTTGTATGGTTCTTGGTTCTGAGAAATTGTGCACAATGACATGTGAATTTAATGGTGCAATGCAATTAATGCATTAAGGGTGATATTTTTACATGAAAGAGTTTTCAGAAATGTTTCCAAATCCGTGGACTGCTCTGAGAATATGTCTTACTCATCCAGTGATGGTAGCTGATGCAGAGAGGAGCTTTTCAAAGCTGAAACTAATCAATGGGGGAGACGTTGGGTCATGACCTGGTTTGCTCAGTTTGTCATTCATGCTAGAACCGCCATCTACTTAGCACGAACATAAAGTTCAGCATCAGTTCAACATCAAGCAGAACATTTTGAGAGGAATACATTTTGCAAAAAAACCTCTGACTCTAACTTGCCACAGCGTCTGTGGTCTTATTTGTTTCACTCATTAATATCATTCTATTAAAGATTGGTGTGCTAAGAGTAACATTAAAGTCTGTTCATATAAACTGATTTCATTAAGAAAGAGTCTTGTGATAAAAATGCTAATATAATAATTTATTATAGCCATAATAAATCATACTACGTCGATACTTAAGTACATTTATAAGGCAAATACTACTTTTTATTGTTACTCAAGTGATAAATTAAAGGGAGCGCTTTTACTTCTACTGGAGTAATATTTTATATACTGTACATGTGTACAGACTGTTTGTGTACTTTGTCAACCACTGTTTGATAGGTACATTTAGTTTATATTATAATTTGTAAGTTATAGATATATAGATGCTATAAACAGTCATTATCTTAAAAAATTATATTTCTTTCTATTAAAATGGATAAGATAAAAATGCAGTTGGACATGTTAATAAAAAAAAAATAAAAAAAGATGCACCTGCCTTCTGGCCTTACCTTTTCACTGTGTTTGTGTTAATAGGGAATCCTTGGGAGTCCTCAATACTGTAGAATCCTCTGAAGTGCAAGAAGCTGCTACACAAACAATTGTGGAGATCACCCCACATCTCCTCTGAAATCTACTAGTCAAACAGTGGAGCATGTTCAGCATGAGGATACTTCAGCTCTACTGTGATAAAAATGCTACCTGCTGACTACAGTCAGACTTAACAAAAATCTCTGCTCTGTGTCAGGACAGGACTTTTCTTCTATGACATCATTATAATTACTAACATTTTAATCATGTTTTGCTCTGTATTTATTAACCATAATGGTAATCTGTTAAGATCCAATCAATGCACCTTTATCTACAGTCTCTTAGAATGTCCACCTGATGGCACTGATATGATCATGTACTTTAATTTTCTCTTCAAAATGAAGTTATAAGTTCCTGTAGATACAACCTTCATGTACAAAGAAACAGTATATTATACATTTTTGCAATGTTTTTACCTCATTAATGCACCATCTAGACACCCAACCCCCAGGTGTGTGTTTGTATCATGCAGTGTGATGTGTTATTTTATTTACTTCATTCTGTGTAAAAAAAAAAAAAAAAAAGCTCTATGCTGTGAAACAGAGGTGTAAATTATACCTTTTATACATCTCTTTGGGTGTTCCTGTACAACCTGGAACTCTGCACCTTCTGTTCTTGTCACACATTATTGGCCAATGTGAGGTATTGTCCAAGCAGACATCCTGGTTAGGAATGGGAGCCATTGGCCCCTGCCCCTGCTTTCTCCCATCTTTTTATGATTTGCACAGACTATGTGGTATTTGGGACTTTAAGGCATTCAGACACATATGGTCACCTTTCGTCAGTCCATTGTTAGCACAATCCTGTCTGTAGATGAGCCAACATATCACCACTGCCATATTAATCAAATGAAAGACTAAACGGTGATACCATTTCTTTGATCTGAGGTTATTATGATATAAAGCAATCAACGAATCCAACAAGTCAACACCACCCATGTGCTGATTGTGAGTGGATACTGCTGAAGGGCATGGGACCTCGATCTTGTTCTTTTAGCCTCTGTCCCATCTTTTGACATGAGATATAGGGTAAGCACAAATCAGTTGTCAAAGCACAATTTAAAATTAAAATGTTTTTGGTATTGCTTCTGCTGGGCGCAGTACTGCATTCCCACTTGCCCCTACATTTGGAAGCTCAGGTGGATGGACAGCATTCCCAGTATAAATCCCAAAATTGTGTGGAATGCCATCCTCCAAGAATTTGCAACCTCATTTTCTTGGTTTACTGGGGATGAATTGCTTGAATCTGCTCTTGCCCTTAAATGGTACTATTTGTTCATCCACACTTAATGTCTCACACATAGGCAGTTCTTTTAGCTTGGTAAGGATGTGATTTATGAGAGGCCGAATCTTGTATCTTGTATTGTATCAGCCATTCTTGTGAGCTGTAAACTGTTGTTGCAGCAATAAAAAACCTCCCACCACGCAAGAGGCATCACATCAGCAACACATACAACGCAATGTGTTAAAAGAAGTAAAAAACAATAAATAAATAAACACATAAGGGTTTATACTGTGCATAAATACAGTCATGTGATGTCACAATGTGATGACATCAAAACACATTGTCAGCAAAAACATCCTTAGAAACTACCCCCTATTGCACAACGTTGCCCTGAGGCAACAAAAAGAAAAACTTAATTTCTAAAAATGCAAAATAAGCAAAAAATCTTTAGACCATGACAAAAAGCTTCTCCATGCCTTCATACGTGCACATATATTTTAATTTACAGTTAATTTCAATTTAAATAAGATTACCAAAGTAAATAATCTTACCTCGTCCTCACACCATGTGCTCCTGTGACCATGTGGCAGAAAAGGAAGTCCCGCCTTCAAATAATTATGGATACTGACTCCCAGACCTTATTGGATTGTTCTTTGATACTTTTTTACTTTTCTAGTTGATTGCAAAATATTTAAAGAGACATCCATTAGATTTAGGGCTTAAGGAAATATTTTGTTGCCTGAGGGCAACGCTGTGCAGTAGAGGGTTAAATAATAAAATTATTTTGCACTGTGTTCATATAAGTCCTTTTCTGCGTTGCTTCAATAAAAATGGTAATGATAATGTATTGGAAATGCATGATATTATAAACCTTGCAGACTCTTGGTAGTGTGAAATTATATCCCATACTACCAAGATATTTCTCAGTACAAGCATGAGCAGTGTCTAGCAAAGCTATTCTCCAATAGGTTTTCAACCTGGTCGAGGTTTGGTTACTATGAAGTATTTTGAAAGAAATACCTTGTACTAGTTTGACTTTTTCCTCTAAAAAAAAGTCTTCCAAAAGGCAATTCCCAAAAAGGCAATTATTATTATTATTATTATTATTATTATTATTATTATTATTATTATTATTATTATTATTATTATTATTTTTATTAGCTCCACCAAATGATTGTTTACATTTTTCTGCTCCATAAGTTGTCTCCCCAGGGTTTAGAGATAAAGTTCAGAGTTACTCAGCCCTGCCGTCTTAAAACTAAAGTGTTGAAGTATATGAGATACTCAGAGAAGGCGTAGGTTTGGATTAAAGTGGAAAGCTTGTTAGTGTTTCCATTAGAGATGCACTTTGTTTTAGGGTCACTAGAGGGCTTTAAATATTACAAATTGCTCCTTTATTTGTTCTCAAGTTCCAGTTAGCATGAGAAAGCATAAAAACATAAAACCAAAAAAATATTAATTCATAAAAAAAAGAGATTATTGCTGTGAAAAATCACAAAAAAGCAAAAAACTTTTACCATAAATTTTTAGACCTTTTATTAGACAATCTTTCCAACACTACACAGCACACTTTGGGCAAAGTTGATCATATTTATCACATTTTGCAATATTAAAGCATTTCATTAAGGAGGTTAAATCCATATTGTCTTTGTTCAAATAAATACATGAATAATTTTAGTTATTCTTACTCAAGCACTCAAGCATTGTGCTCATTCTGGACAATCCCTGGGCAGACCATGGTTTGTGTGCAAAAATCTGCAACTTTGCCATGATGAACTTATCATATTTAGCAGGTTAAGCCTAAGGTAAGACAATAAATGCTTCTCCTCCTTCTTTCATTGAATTCCAGGCATACAGCTAGAACAGGAAATGAGTTATACACAGCCTAAGAGGACCTCACCAAAATAAGGTGGTGCTTTTAGAGGTGAGACATGTGTCATCCTTCATGAGAATAAAAAGGTTTAGCTAGGCCATGTCAAATGTGTAATAGGCTGGTATGTGACATATATTATCCACAGTTTTGATAAATTAAGACTGATGATTGAACTTAATGAATCAGCTTATTAATATTTCCATCCTAAGACCGATTGTGTTCGAACATCATTTTATTTTATGATTGACAGTGTGCATTTAAGGCTAAATGCACATAATAACTTGATCCTTATCTATAACTTGACATGACTTGCTTGTGAGCTACTTGCCCAATTTTAAGCTCTTAGTTTTGAGTACCGTTAAGTAAACTTTTACTTAAAACTTGCATATGTGAAGGGCCATCTAAATATTTGAAGGCCCCCTAAGGCTGAGCCCCAGATCTCACCCTAAGCTGTATGCCGCAGCCCCCATGCCAAAGGGCCTCTGGTTCCTCTTCTTTGTATAAGAAAGTGTCTTACGTGGTTCTAATAAATCACCTTAACTAATAATGCCTTTCCAATGTGATTCATGACTTTAGTGACAGGTCAAATTACCGGTGTGGATCCCTGGCATGGAATGAGTCGAAATCGAACCGACCTTGTCCTCGGGCGACGGTGAGTGTGTGTGTGTGTGTGTGTGTGTGTGTGTGTGTGTGTGTGTGTGTTTTGAGTTGGGAGAGTTGAGGGTTTGGGGAAATGAGGTAGAGCTATTGCTATTGGTGCAGTAGAGGAGGATAGGAGGACTAAGGAGGCTGCAGCTTCTCTTTCCTTTAAATTTATGTTCTTTCTTTTGTGTGAGAAACAAACAAAAGAGAGCAATAAAGGCTGACTTTTCTTCCTTTTTTCCTTTCCACTTCTCTCTCTCTCTCTCTCTCTCTCTCTCTCTCTCTCTCTCTCTCTCTCTCTCTCTCTCTCGTACGCACGCACACACACACACCACACACACACACACACACATGCTTATTTACTCACTCACTCACTCACTCACTCACTCACTCACTCACTCACTCACCCACTCACTCACTCACTTACCCTACTCACTTATTTGCTTACATAGGTTATGGAGTAGTGCATGTTTATTGACTAGTGCGTGAAACCAGGGATGAATTTATAATCTTTTGACTGTATGCTGTGGTTAAATGCAAATAGCAACTATTTGCAAACGCGTAAAATAAAGACTTACTACATATGCAAACTCCCTGCTAGTTTTATTAGATTTCAAACTATATGACTGAGCTTCGATGCAAGCTTAAATTTAAAGGCTTTGAAGGTAGTTTTTTACAGTCTGAAGTCAGAATGAAAGTACTAATTTTATAGTAAGCACATCCTCTGCCATGATCACATAGTATAGTACTTCAGCACATCATGGCATATTATGAGGATCATAAATAACAGTACATACTTCTGCATTTGATTTCCACAAGTGTTTTTACTAAAATAGTTTGTAAGCAGGAAAATACAAATAATACATTCATTCTTTGAATGAAGGTTGGTGTTACACAAACCTAATGGTGAATAAGGAATTGTTTTTTTTTAATGGGTTTTTTAGCCATCTTCTTTATTTATGCACTGGTAAACCACATGGAAAGATGGTAATGGTTTGCAAAATGCACAATTGAAAACGTATTTTAAATGTTATTGGCAGGCCAAGCCCTTCTTTTTAGTAACAGATATCTGTCAGATTACATTACAGTAAAGAGCTTTTTTCTACATTTGCCAGCATCTCAATGGCCATATGTGCCAGTAATAAGAAAAACACTATCTATCTATCTATCTATCTATCTATCTATCTATCTATCTATCTATCTATCTATCTATCTATCTATCTATCTATCTATCTATCTATCTATCTATCTATCTATCTATCTATCTTGCACAAAGTATTTTTAAAAGGCACAATACACCAGGGTACAGTGCACATCTTTTTTTCTCTGCCTCACCTTTATAAGAGCCTCACATAAGCCCCTAAAGCACCAGTAAGCCAATACATTTCACAGTGTGTAGCATGTTTTTATCTTGTGTGCAATCCCAATGTTCATTCTTCAGTAAATACGTTTGCTGATAGTGTGCATTGCCAAAGCATTTTGGTCACATCTTGCCACAGCTTGATTTCAATTTTAGTTTGAATGACGTTTGGTGAAATTAAAGTGCTGCTTGTTGTGGGTTGCTCTCCAGATGAACTTTATTAGAGCAATCGTTCCAACTGCTTGTTGTTATTGAGGTGGCAATTTTATAAATGGGTTTAAAACTTGATAACACTAAGCATCAACCAATGTGTACATTTCTGACATTGTGATCTTTTGGGGATTAGAGCTGTATGCTTCACAATAAGATGGCTTTCTGAGCCAGATCTTGCAGGTATCAATCATTTTCCTTTTTAAGATCTAAGCAGTTTAGCTTCTCTCTCTTGGTGCTATTAAATCATATGTTCCCTTTCCCACATCTGTGCTTGTGCTTGAACTATGTACTATACATAGTTTAGTGCTAATTACCAGTACACACAAAAACCCTATATGGAGTACATAAAATATAATGTTTTTGTATGCACATTATTATTAAAATTATAAAGTACACAAAAATACACATTAAAATTATAGTATTTAAGTTAATATAGTAGAAAGTAGTGTTATTTTGCTTCTTTATGGCAGAGAATGATTTCTTAAATCATCCCTATATTGTCAAATCTGGAAAGGAAATGTTTTGTAACTGAAAAAGAACCAGCTCTGCTTGGTGTGCTGAGCCAAATGATCTTACTCACTGAAAAGAGCTTGAATTCCCTTGACTACTAGGGAGATTAATGAAATTTGTAAACTGCTTTGTGTTCTATTATCTGTTATTGTGAATATTAACAAGCATCTGTCTCACTGTGTCTCTCTCTCCCAGAATAACTGACAACAAGATTTAAAATGTGAAACAAAATTAAAAGCAGTTTTACACAATAATATATATATTTTTTATGTTTCTTTTCGTTAAAAATATATAATTATGTGTGGTATACAACAATGCAATACTTTATTTTATACAACAATCTGTTCTTTTAAAAGAATAGTGACAATAATTCTGAACTAAACTGTATACAGTATTAATACACTGCGCAGTGCATTAGCATTTCACACCATCAGTCATGTATACTGTGCATAAATATATGTGTGTGTTTGTGTGTGTGTGTGTGTGTGTGTGTGTGTGTGTGTGTGTGTGTGTGTGTGTGTGTGTGTGTGTGTGTGTATTTTCAACATTTGCATCCGCCCTGAGAACCAAGGAAACATGCAAATGAATATGTTAATAGATGTGAGGGCTCACTGCTTCTTTCACATGCACAGTAATCTGGCACTAAACTAGAAATTAGGCCATACCTGCATATTACTATCATCCTCATTTGCAATAGTTACTTTGCATTGAAGGTCTCTTCTGATCTCAGAACAAGCTGTGTGATTGTGTGATTAGGTTTTCATGGTTTGTTGCTTTGATGGATTGTGTGTATAAACTGTGTGAAAAATGTAGAGTGTGCCAGCTGTATATTTGAAGTATATTAGGCAGGACAGTTATGACAGAGTGGCCTCATAAGACCTCTCTTGCTTGAGTTCACAAATTATGGGGTTTCTAAATCAGTCTTAGCTTAGGTAAAACATGAACACTTTGGAAGACTGAAAAACTTGATGTTGCTTGACTAGTGTGCATGCAAAGAAAACACAAGATTAGCAGTAAAGCTTCCTTCAAAGCAATGTAACAAGTTGCATCCTGACTAAAAGACTTAAAGTATATAGTATATAGATATAGGCTATATGGCCTCTCATAATCTTTAACTAATTTGTCTGAGAAATTTTACACAGGTAAGAATGTTCAAATAATTTGTTGTGGGATCTGAACCAAAAGCAATGAGGTCCATGAGGCATCTGAGGAAAGGCCCCAGACTCTGCTTCACCAGTAGGGAAACAACGGTCTTTGTTAAATGGCACATTTCCCACTCACCTTGTTCTAATTACTGCTCATTCTCAGGCACGTCAGTTTAATATACAGAAAACGTGGTTTTACTAAAGTCCCTTTCTCCACTACTCCTCTGGCTGGCTTGTGCGGAAAACTGCTCGGAGTACAAGAGAGCCTCCAGGGCCTTCTGCGGTCTGCTTTCCCACAGTGCAACACAGACTCGCAGTGACAAATCACAGGACTGTACTCTCCCCAGAACAAACACATAGGGACCACAGCCCATGTTTTGATGGATAAAAGTCAGAGTGATCAGGACTGCAGCAGGATGGCAGGTCTGCTGGATGTCCGTGCCACCATGGTTGTTTTGACCACATGTGGGTTTGACTTCAACAGGCTTGCAGCTGTCTCACTGAATTAACATATACTCAGAAGAATTACTGAAGACACAAGTATATTCTTTAAGCATCATTATGCTTATTGTATTCACACCTCTTTGCTGGCACTTACTGAACAGTGACTGAGAGAACTTTTGCTGCTTTTCTTTTGCAAGTTACCCACACAGTTATGAATTATAAAAATAATTAACATTCAAATACAGTATAAATTAGAATAATGCTTCTTTTTTTTAAGTTATATTGAGATTCATATTCTCCTGTATACTTCTTTAATTTACTCCTCTAATTAGATAATAAAGTAATATTAATTACAGATACATTAAAATTATTTTGATTGTCATATAATTCAGAGTATTTGTTGTGAGTGCCATGTGTTTGTGATTAGTGTGTGAGTAAAAAAAAAAAAAAAAAGTTTTGCTTGATCTCATGCGATCAGAACAGATCTAATGGCCTCCAGGCAATGCATCGGTAAGCCACTACAAACAAAACAGCTTTGTTTTTTCATTTTAATCTAACTCAGTTATGGATTGTGAGCACATAATCATGCATAATCAATAACATAAGTGACATCAGAACAACTAACACATTAAAGCTTGCTGTGGGTTCCTTTGCTCTTCCTTATCCCCCTCCTACTGGCCCTTAAATAGACAATGAGAGAAAGAGAGAGAACAGAAACACATTTCCGCTGACTCCTCTGTTCCCAACACTGCCTCTTCTAACAGCTAACCATTGCAACCTAACACACAACTCTGCATCAAAGCCCACAAGGCTTTTTTAGCTTCTACCTCCCAAGAGTTGCTCAAACTCAATAGATGAGTGCATTCTTCTGTGGCATTTGGAGAGAAAACACATTGAGCGATGTCAGGATATTGTGACTGAAAGTCTTTAAAACAGCCCAGAAGACCCCACGATGGCAAATATATCAAAGAAACTAAATTGAAGAACACTTTTTTTCTATTTTGACCATAGATAATGGGATGAGTTCCTACAGTCTTGTTGGCTATAGATTAAGGAAAATAAATATGGCAAATGTAAAGCAGATTAGGTTCTTATTTGGGGAACATACATGTATGCATAGACAGACTGACATAAACACACAAACATACAAACAATTATCTGTAGTTTCAGACAATTTACGTACAACTTTTCAGTTCTGTGGAAATTGTGTAACTCTAATTTTGTGATTGGTTTTAAAATGAAAACAGATTTTATTCTTAAAGGAGACATCCTACCAGGGATTGTATGTTTAATGCTTGCTCTTTAATAGTAAAAATAACATTAGGTGCAAAAATAAAAATGATGTATTCATACAGATTTAATTAGTAATCAAATACAACACAATTCTGGCTAATTGCAGCATAATCACTGTACCTCATCTTTTAGAATATCAGTTGCTGTAGTTCAGCAGGCTGTGCTGTAGTTTGTGTTTTAAAATTGTGATACATGCATCGTTTTATAATTTAATCACCTGCCCTAGCCCTGCTAGAAAAGAGGCTGCTGATGTAACCAATTTCATAATAAACATCAAAGTCCTCTTTATGGCAAATTCAAATAATCCAGTCAGTTGTTATAAGAGGAAGAATAGAGAAAAATATAGAATATATGACTTTTACCTGATTTACTATGCAATCTGCAACTGGCATGATAACGTGTAGCATCTTTTCTTGCAATCTTTTCCTGCAAGAATTCATTTTCTTATCCTAACTAATTTGGCTAAACCAAAATCTACTCTTTATGCTTTGAATTGTTTTCAACTCAGTTAGAAGTTAATAATAGATAATGTAGTTGGGCCCTGTAACAATAACAGTTAAGGATAGTCCGAATGTCCAAGGCTCCTGCATGTCAAGGCGTAGATGTCACTCAATTTAAAATGCGTCACCCAAGTAAGCAGTGACACATGGACACTGGGTGACAAGCGGTACTGGTGTGGTAACTGCAGTTCATAGGTCATTAGCATGCTGAGTGATTTTAAATTTATCTCTTGTAATAGTAGATAACATGAGCAATGGTATATACAGTATGTGCCTTTTAGTGTTTGTGTTGGACCTATATATTTTAACTATTCGTTGAATGACTCCTATGATATTTCCCTTCATGGTGTAGTGTTACATTTTCAGAGTAATAGAAAACCAAGACCCACATTAAAAAGGTGTGAGCCCTGTGACTTAGAGAATAATGTGCATATTCTATCCAAAGTACGAAATATGATAGTTTATTGGTTTCTTTGTGGCAAAAAGTCTTTGGTATGTGTCTCCTTTTATCATTAGCCTGCTCTACTTGTACAATAATCACGAAGATGATAAGCCGAGGATTGACTGGTTGGTCTGAATTACATTGTCTATACTATATCAATTCTACACAAATACATGCAAGACAGTGCTGGAAGAGAGATAAGACTTGTTTAGGGTATTACTACCAAAATGGTAGTCATTCCCTCAATACGTGGTAAGTAAGAAACATTTAAGTAGCACATATGTAGGACTGTGGGAATTGTGGTTATGGTACATGTATTCGTACCGAAAGTCTTCGGTACAGGGCTTTCGGTTCGGTGAACATATGTACCGAATGCAATCCTTTTCACGTGCGAAACATAAAAATTGAGTTCCCTCAGGAACGCATTAAGTGGCAGGAAAACATGAAAACATACACAAAGCTAGGGGTATAAAAAAAGAAACCAAAGTTAGTGCCGTGTCACTGTGGCTACTCACTCTGTACTGGACATAAGATTTGTTTTGCGCATGCATGAAAACGCTAAAGAATCCATAGCACTAGTGTTAGCCGCTGGTTATCGACTAACACTAGCACAATGGGTTTATTAGCGGTTTATGTCCAGCTTCACTCATTTCCCTCAAAATTTGTAAATCCTGACAATTCTGCATATTGAGGAAATAAATGAATGATGGATGGAAGGGTTAGGGTTAAGACATTTGTTAAAGTATGTAAAAAAATTTATTACCCAAATGGGGTCTAACAAATGTAAACTATTAATTAAATTTTTCCATGTATTAAATTTTATTTAATCAATTAAATTTGTGCCAATGTATTTGATTGCTCAATCTAAGCAATATAATAAAACAATTTATTGCATTATTTTGATTAATTCTATTTTATTTTCATAAAATAGTATAAAATATTATTTTATATATTATTTAACCAAGTAGGCATTTTATTTAAAATTGTTTTTAAAATGTAAACTGTTGATGTTCACAACAGTTAATAATGAAAAAAAACTGCAAGGAATTTTAGGTTTTACATTTCCTTCCCCCTAACTGTACCGATATTGAACCAAACTGCGTTTTAAAAACTGAGGTGCGTACCGAACCATGAATTTTGTGTAACTTATGAAGTATAATTCACTAGGCTGGTTTTTGTTTTGCCAGGAAATAACTTAGACAAGGCATCGGTTTCCATTTTTATTCAGTTATTAAATAATGAAATAATGAACCAGTGATTGAAAGAAAACAACACTCATCAGGCTTGTAGAGACATGAAGCAGTAACGGTAAATAAATATTCAGCTTCTTTTCCCAGTGGTGCCTCTTCTT
This sequence comes from Silurus aristotelis, assembly GCF_946808225.1. NCBI lineage: Eukaryota > Metazoa > Chordata > Actinopteri > Siluriformes > Siluridae > Silurus > Silurus aristotelis. The sequence continues at coordinate 24,298,275 of NC_139575.1, read as the reverse complement.
TAAAATTTATAGACAATAACAATTTGATTGACAGGATTGAGTCAGAATTGGTTTTAGAATGGGGCTGTAGCAAATGCTTGCATAGAATTTGAGTTCCACTGAATTCTGAGCCAGTTTTTAGTCTTGAATTTACCAAAAGAAAACAGGGAAGCAAAAAAAATGTTAAAGGGCTTTCACATTTTAATTCTGCCTTTCTGTGACCAGGGCCTTTGCATCACCCATGACCATCCCCTCTCTGTGGATAATGTATCCTAAGTAAGGCACTTTTTTATTTTCTCTTTGACAAGAAGGTTGTTGGCTTGGAGTCTGTGTAAGACATTGATATGTTCAGTGAAGTTGTGTGCAGAATATTTTTGGATGTCATATATACATGCTAGGATGAGTTTATCTAACATGTAACGTGTCTGCATGACAGAGTAGTACAGTGGGTAGCTGTAGAAAATCAGAATCAGAAGGAATTGATTCTGAGCTTGGGCTAGTATCTATGTGGAGTTCTTGGATTGTGGCCAGTCTATAATGTACAATGTTTAGTGAGAAGGAAATCATTTCTTATTCTTCAACAACTGGTGCTTGTGTAGGGCCAGGTTTTCTTCTTTCCATAAATATCTTGCCAAGAGGTATAACTATTTCATTGAGTAAATATTGTGACAGATAGCAGTCTCTACAGGACAGTTCAGTAACTATAGCTCTTCTCCACCCCTAACAAGATTCCGTTCAGAGCTGGATTGTTTCAATCAATTTCTGTAGAAAGTACTACAGGGTAAAATTTGGCTGCTGTGCAGTGTCATTGATTTAGGATTTAAAGGCAGAACAAAAATACTTAACAAAATGATTGTAGGACTGCACAGTCTCAACTATATCTGCACAACTTTTTTTTTAAGTCTTCAGATGAAGTGAGACTTTTAACAGAAATCTTTAGCATTTGTCAGGATTGGCACTACTAATTTATGGAGCTGGTTTATTAGGTTTCCCAAAGTAGTGTAAACAGTGATTAGCTACTCTTGCCTACCTACTATGTGGGCCTGATCTGTGATGGCTTGGAATAGATTGTTGAAACCTGCTGCTTCCATGTCAGAGGCAAGGTCCTGTGTCATGAAGTGCCAAACAGAGTTTCATAAAAAAAAAAAAAAAAAAAAAAAAAAAAAAAAAAAAAAAAAAAAAAGGACTTTAAGAGAAAATAAACAAACAGAATAAGCGATAACACCCAGGAGGTCTGATGATCAGCAAATACATAAACAAGATGACACAAAAAAACAAATAGGTAAACAACAACAACAACAAAACACAGATAATTAAATTAGCAATGAAAGAGTCAATGCACAGCCTTTTGAGATAACAGTAAAGATAAGATAAGATAAGATAAGATAAGATAAGATAAGATAAGATAAGATAAACCTTTATTCGTCCTACAGTGGGGAAATTTCTAAAGCTTTGCATTGACTAATGAATCTAGTGAATCCAGATAACATAAAGATGAGGAACAGGTGTGCATTATCATAAGTCTTGAGATAAGGTGTGTTTTGTAATTGGTTTTTAGAACAGTGTATGGCAGAGGAGCTTGGGAAAGGGAGTTTGTTCCAGCACGTGCTGACACTGACGTGACAGAAGCAGCAAGGCTGAATGTTCTTGGTGTAAGTGACATTAAAACTGTTATCTCCGAAACTGTGTTAAATTATTAGGTTTTATATAAATGAGGATCCATGGGAGTGGTAACTTAGTGGTTAAGAGGTTGGACTTCTGATCAGAAGTTCAAATACCAAGCTGCTATTTCTGGGCCCTAGAACAAGGGCCTTAACCATTCGTTGCTTGCTGGTATAAAAAAAAGGATATTTGTAAGTTGCTGGAAAAGGGTGTCTCTTACATGATGTATATATTCACATTTGATAACAATTTATTATTAGTGTTGATGGGAGCCAAATATATGATCATCATCATCACATTTTTTACTTCCTGTGATGTTTTTCAACCTTCACTTAGGCTTTTAAGGTAATTTGAAGATGAATGTAGTGTACACAAATACTAATCCAGAACCCTGTTTTCAGTTTAAAATACATGTTTTATTCTCACAAGTTAAAAAAAATTCTCACAAAAATGAAGTTTACAACAAAAGAATTTAGGTGGGGAATATAGAGGTTAAATACATAAATCAACATGTTTAAGCTTGATCATTCGTATATTTATATATAGTTCATATACAATTAATATTTTATTTATTTACAGCATATATAAATGTATTTATGTATAACAAGACCATTAATTATTCCAATGTGGAACCCTCAACTTAAAGGTTTTTCATTTAGAAAGGTTTTGAAGCAAAAATTATTCAAGTTAGTAAAAATAAATCCATCTAACAAATTCCTTTTTGTGTATGATTGCACATAACTTTCTGTGCTGCACTTTATACACATAGCATTCACTTTACTTTTGACACGTATGTCTACCTTCATAAAAGATCTGATGTGTTAAGAACTGCCTTATCTTCCTGGCTGATTAAAAGCTCCAGACAGATACCACATCTTTCTTGCTATTTAATTTCTAATTAATTATAGTAATTATAAGTTACCAATGTTTTTTTTCTTTAATGAAATGGGAACACATTAACCGGTCATACTGTAAAATGCAGTGCACAATGATTTTTAGGGGAAACCCCTGAATGATTTTGTGGAGAACCCTGGAACGTTGTGTTGTGGGACTCTTAATTTGCCAAAGAACCCTTAAACTACTTTATTTAAGGCTTGGGTTTTCTGGAAATACAGGCAGGTCCTAACCTAAACAAATTATTTGCATACAGTTAAAACTTGTGCCTGTATAACCTAAAATATAATGTGCAAAAGGTTACATTTCAGCATATATTTCAGTACATTTCTCTCTCTATTTTACAGTTTCCAGCCCCTGTGCTCTATTCTCAATGTTCGCTTATGAGAGATATTCACATACAAGGGCTAAGATATTTGTATTTATGAATATTTGTCAAGATATAATATAGAAAAACAATATCATATACAGATATGTGAATAAGGTTGTGTTGATGCAACATGTCAGTGGGAATTTGTAATGTAAAAAGGTTGATACAATAGCACCATCTTGTGCTCATATGATATATGATGTAATTGAGTAATTTGAGAAAATGTGGTCAAATTGAAGGGACTTATATGTTCATGCCTCTGCATAAAGATTTCTGTGCTCTTTTATATGTTTTTTTTACATGGATTGGTTATGAACGTTTTTATTGTTTAGAAGTGGTTTATTGACAATAATAATAAAAGAGCAATAATTGTTTGAGCATGAGTAGTAGCAGCTGCTAAATGAACAAAAGTTCACAGTTGTATGTGTTTAATATTTTATATAATCTACTGTATGTCTTTCTATACTGTATGTATACATGGATAACACAGGACCCTTACCAGTAATGACAAGATGTGGCCACATGGTGGAAGCATTGATTTACTTTAAACAGAGGAGGGCTTTATGCACACAGACGTTTGTTTATCATTTGCTCTGACAGACTAGAATGCTAGTCTTTTTTTAAATCTCTTTTGAGGATACCTGCTGCTAAGTTTATTTTAACTAAGTATAATAATTACATAATTGTATATTTACAATATTTAATTTATTGCAGCAATGTGTTAGGGTATATGTAAATCTTTCAGCTCTCTATGGCTATAATTAATTCAACATTTATAACATATTTATAAAAAGCACACTTGGGTACACACACAGAGACATATACTAAAACTTTCCATCTTTTTTTACTTTCTAAATAAAGTACCTTGTAATGTAATGCAGTACCTGCATCCATATGGTATATTTTTTTCTTACCCATCTGTGATCAATATCAGACATTATGCCATTTGTCCAGCCCCAGATGGCACAGTTTTTATTTTCAGTGTTACATTTTTTTCTGCCAGAATTACTCTAAAAATAAGTTTTTTTTTTTACCTGAGAAAGGCAAATGACAATAACGAATATACCTGCCATTGCAGTAGACATTCTGATAACGGGCACATACTCTGCTGTGGAATGTTGAGGAATTTCCAGCCTCCATACACCCTGTCTGTTCAGACAACTATTAGATGCTCAAGTCCTTTATTTTACATTCTGGCTCACATGCATTTTACTTCTGGTGTATAGTGTGTGGTATAATGCCAATGAGTGCCTCAGTAATTTTTCTTTGTATGTTTGATAGAATGCGCTACGATACATGTAAGCAGCCTGAGGCTAAAGCACAGGAGTCTGCAGGCTGTTTTAAAATAGGAAGAGCTAACTCGGAGTGGAAAAATGGAAATTTTGCAAATCAGTACAGTTTATATAGTGACCTATTTTACACCAGAATAGATATACGTAAGCCAACCCAGCCATTAGGGGGGCACAAGCCAGTGCACTCTTAGTGCCGGTCCCAAGCCCGGATAAATGGGGAGGGTTGCATTAGGAAGGGCATCCAGCGTAAAACATGTGCCAAATCAAATATGCGGATCACAAATGAGAATTTCATACCGGATCGGTCGAGGCCCGGGTTAACAACGACCGCCACAGGTATCGTTAGCCGACAGGGTACCGGTGGAAATTGGGCTACTGTTGGCCGAAGGAGGAGAAGGAGAGGAGGAAGACGTCTACAGAGACGGCAGGAAAAGGAGCAGTGTAGGAGAGTAGAGGTTCGGGTTGGTACTTTAAATGTTGGTACTATGAGGGGGAAAGGGAGAGAGGTAGCTGATATGATGGAGAGGAGAAAGGTAGTCTGTGTGTTCAGGAGTCCAAGTGGAAAGGGAGTAAGGCCAGGAACATTGGAGGTGGGTTTAAACTGTTTTATCATGGTGTGGATGGGAAGAGAAATGGTGTAGGGGTGATTCTGAAGGAAGAGTACAGTAAGAGTGTAGTGGAGGTGAAGAGAGTTTCTGATAGGGTGATGATCGTTAAGGTGGAAGTTGAAGGGATGATGATAAATGTCATCAGTGCCTATGCTCCACAAGTTAGCTGTGAGATGGAGGAGAAGGAAAGATTCTGGAGTGAATTAGATGAAGTGGTAGATGGTGTACCTAGGAAAGAACGATTGGTGATTGGGGCAGACTTTAATGGGCATGTAGGTGAAGGGAACAGAGGTGATGAGAAGGTGATGGGTAGGTATGGTTTTAAGGAGAGGAATGTGGAAGGGCAGATGGTGGTAGATTTTGCTAAAAGGATGGAAATGGCAGTGGTGAACACGTATTTTAAGAAGAAGCAGGATCATAGGGTGACGTATAAGAGTGGAGGAAGGTGCACACAGGTGGATTATGTTCTGTGTAGGAGATGCAACCTGAAGGAGATTGGAGACTGTAAGGTGTTGGCGGGGGACAGTGTAGCTAGATAGCATCTGATGGTGGTCTGTAGGATGGTTTTGGAGGCGAAGAAGAAGAGGAGGAAAGTAAGGATTGAAAGAAGAATAAGATGGTGGAAACTGAAAGAGGAAGAGTGTAGTGTGAGGTTCAGGAAAGAGGTCAGACAGGGGCTTGGTGGTGGTGAAGAGGTGCCGGATGATTGGGCAATTACTGCAGGAGTGATGAGGGAGGCAGCTAAAAAAGTACTTGGTGTGACATCTGGAAATAGAAAGCAAGACAAGGAGACGTGGTGGTGGAATGATGAAGTGCAGGAGAGCATTAGGGGAAAGAGGTTGGCAAAACAGAAGTGGGATCGACAGAGTGATGAGAAAAGTAGGCAGGAGTACAAGGAGATGCGGCAGCAGGTAAAAAGGGATGTGGCGAAAGCCAAGGAAAAGGCATATGAGGAGCTGTATAAGAGGTTGGACACTAAGGAAGCAGAAAAGGATTTATACCGATTGGCCAGGCAGAGGGACAGAGCTGGGAAGGATGTACTGCAAGTTAGAGCAATAAAGGATGGAGAGGGAAATGTGTTGACTAGTGAGGAGAGTGTGTTGAGAAGATGGAGGGAGTATTTTGAGCAGCTGATGAATGAGGAAAATCAGAGAGAGAGAAGGTTGGAGGATGTGGAGTTGGTGAAGCAGGATGTAGATAGGATTAGTAAGGAGGAAGTGAGAGCATCGATTAAGAGGATGAAGAATGGAAAGTCGGTTGGACCAGATGACATACCGGTAGAAGCGTGGAGATGTTTAGGAGAGATGGCAGTGGAGTTTTTAACCAGATTGTTTAACAGGATTTTGGAAGGTGAGAAGATGCCTGAGGAATGGAGAAGGAGTGTGCTGGTACCGATCTTTAAGCATAAGGAAGATGTGCAGACCTGCAGTAACTACAGGGGAATTAAGTTGATCAGTCACACCATGAAGTTATGGGAAAGAGTAGTGGAAGCCAGGCTGAGAGAAGAGGTGACCATCTGTGAGCAACAGTATGGTTTCATGCAGAGGAAGAGCACCACAGATGCCTTAATTGCTTTGAGGATGTTGATGGAGAAGTATAGAGAAGGACAGAAGAAGCTGCATTGTGTATTTGTGGATTTAGAGAAAGCGTACGACAGGGTGCCAAGAGATGAGTTGTGGTATTGTATGAGGAAGTCTGGTGTGTCAGAGAAGTATGTGAGGGTGGTGCAGGACATGTATGAGGACAGTGTGACGGCAGTGAAGTGTGCAGTAGGTACGACAGACTGGTTCAGGGTGAAGGTTGGACTGCATCAAGGATCGGCCCTGAGCCCTTTCCTGTTTGCAGTGGTGATGGACAGGTTGACGGACGAGGTCAGACAGGAGTCTCCCTGGACTATGATGTTTGCAGATGATATTGTGATTTGTGGTGAGAGTAGAGAGCAGGTTGAGAAGAGCCTGGAGAGGTGGAGATTTGCGCTGGAGAGAAGGGGAATGAAAGTCAGTAGGAGTAAGACAGAGTACATGTGTGTGAATGAGAGGGAGGGCAGTGGAGTGATGCGGTTGCAGGTAGAAGAGGTGGAGAAGGTGGAGGAGTTCAGGTACCTGGGGTCAACAGTGCAAAGTAATGGAGAGTGTGTTAGAGAAGTAAAGAAAAGAGTGCAGGCAGGGTGGAGTGGGTGGAGAAGAGTGACAGGAGTGATTTGTGATAGTAGGGTATCTGCAAGAATGAAAGTTTATAGGACTGTGGTGAGACCTGCGATGTTGTATGGATTAGAGACAGTGGCATTGAGTAAAAGACAGGAGGTGGAGCTGGAGGTAGCAGAGCTGAAGATGTTAAGGTTTTCATTGGGAGTGACGAGGATGGACAAGATTAGAAATGAGTTTATTAGAGGGACAGCACATGTAGGATGTTTTGGTGACAAGGTGAGGGAGGCGAGATTGAGATGGTTTGGACATGTGCAGAGAAGGGACATAAATTATATTGGTAGAAAAATGCTGAAGATGGAGCCACCAGGTAGGAGGAAAAGAGGAAGGCCAAGGAGGAGGTTCATGGATGTGGTGAGGGAAGACATGCAGGTAGTTGGTGTGAAAGAGGCAGATGTAGAAGACAGGGTGGTATGGAAACGGATGATCCGCTGTGGCGACCCCTAATGAGAGCAGCCGAAAGAAGAAGAAGAAGAAGAAGATAGATATACGTAAGCCATGAAATGATGTAGACAAAATAGTTTTTGTTTAAAGTTTATATTTTGCCATCCAGATCATATATATTTTTTATTAGTTGAGAAGGGAGTATGAATGCATCATGATGATTCATTTTTTATTTATTTTATTATTATTTTTTTTTAATATATGCATTAATATATACAGTACAGACCAAAAGTTTGGACACACCTTCTCATTCAAAGAGTTTTCTTTATTTTCATGACTATTCACACTGAAGGCATCAAAACTATGAATTACACATGTGGAATTATATATGGAATTATATACATAACAAAAAAGTGTGAAACAACTGAAAAATGTCATATTCTAGGTTCTTCAAAGTAGCCACCTTTTGCTTTGATTACTGCTTTGCACACTCTTGGCATTCTTTTGATGAGCTTCAAGAGGTAGTCACCTAAAATGGTCTTCCAACAGTCTTGAAGGAGTTCCCCGAGAGATGCTTGGCACTTGTTGGCCCTTTTGCCTTCACTCTGCGATCCAGCTCACCCCTAAACCATCTCGATTGGGTTCAGGTCCGGGTGACTGTGGAGGCCAGGCCATCTGGCGCAGCACCCCATCACTCTCCTTCTTGGTCAAATAGCCCTTGATGCCTTCAGTGTGACTCTACAATTTTCATAGTCATAAAGAAAACTCTTTGAATGAGAAGGTGTGTCCAAACATTTGGTCTGTACTGTGTGTATATATATATATATATATATATATATATATATATATATATATATATATATATATATATATATATATATATATATATATATATAAATGCAGAATTCAGAAAGCCACGAGAGAATATTATACTACAGAACTATTCCTTGTTTAAAAAAAGAAATTCATCATTATCATAATCCTTATCAATTCTTAAACTGTAAAGGCAGAAATGAGTGCAAGCCAAAAAAGGCTAAACAAACACTGCTTGCAAATCTCATTAGAAATACCCAGTCATAAATCTTAAGAATATTTAAAAGAGAATTGTAAAAAAAGTAAAGGGAAAGATAGTCTTTATTTGACTTTCATTTTAAATGATTGAGCTATTTGAGTAAGACTAAAAGTCAGTTGACATCTATAGTACACTGTTCCAAAATGTAGGTATAAGATTTTACTCAATTTGATTACTATTCATAAATACTCCATGATTGACAATGTTCAGATACTTTAATCATAGCAACACAGTAGACAAAACTGTGTATTTGGTGTATTACATTTTACAGGCTATTTTATATTCCAAATGGTGCAAACTACAACCATGACATGCTCTCCCTGTTTGACTGATGTTTTCTTCCCTGCTTTTTCATTGTCAGAAGGGCACCTTCCCTCTTTCTTGGAGACAGCTAGGCCATCATCTGCCCTTTGCTAAAGGCTAAAAGCTAAAGGCTATTAGCAGTCCTATTCTCCATTGTTTGCCAGTGTTTCATCCATCAAACTGTAGAATGCAATGTTTTAGTAGTTGTAGTTTTAATGGTTTTGACAAAATTTGCTAAAATTCTGTGGAAGTACTTGCATCAAATATAGCAGGTCCTGCAAAAATTATGATTTACACTTTCACACAAAAAATAAATAAAGATAAATTCCTTCCTGGCATTTGCCATTTGCACAGCAAACCTCTAGATTGTCCTAATCACCATTATATCTGTCTTAAGTGAATATATCAGCCGATCAGTTTGGCAGCTGAGTGTGAATGTCAAAACCTTCAGGATATGACAGATTACCATTGCACTAGGTTGATGCATGTTCACATCAACCCTAATGATAAATTAGACCCTCAGTCAGTCAATATCCTCTAGGCTGGACCATTAAAGGGTAATGTAAAATTCATGATGGGGCTATACGTGGATCCATGGCAGAGAACACAGGTCAGTTATAGTTCATTTAATTTGGTAGCGCAAATGTCTTCATGTTCATGTCTGGTATGATACTTTCGGGAAATTTGCATTATCGAGTGACTTCTCGAAGACACTTTCTCTATGGCTGGTTGCTTTACAGGCGGCATGGCCCCCTCGAGACAGCATTACTGAAAGAGAGAGAATGAGAAACTGGGAGTGAGCTAGATTACATTATTGAAATACTTAGAAGTGAAAGATTTCCCATCAGCTTCCTTTCATCCTACTCCCCTGGCACTGGGCAGCTTAGAGAACACTTTGTTCTGTTTAATATTGTTTGGTGAATAGGAACACTTGTCTATCCATACAGTTGTCAAGCCAGTTGGGAATTGTTAAATATCCATGTTAAATTAACCAATGTGACCTTCTTATCATCTTTGTCTTTGTTAAAGGCAATCTTTTTAGTGTTTGCCATAACGAGCAATTTAACCAGGAAGACAGTGAGCAGTAGCTTGTTGTTTTAAAAATTGGATTAATCTAACTTTTTACAGGCTAAAGGACAAAAGACAGTTAATGGGTGTTGACAATTTATTCTGTGGTGCAACTGCTGGTGACCTTTGCATATAAATAGGAAAACATTCAAGAATGCACTTAGCTCAAGTGCTATGATGGCTTAGTGGGAGCCAATGCCAGTTTACAATTCCAGGGTTTGAGCTGCAATTTCTTTTTGGATCAGTTTAGTGTTATCTTGATTGTGAGTTAAGGTTACTCTTTTTTGCATGTTGTTTCTGTGTTCGTATCAGTTTCCATCAGTTTCTCTAGCTTTCACACTCTGTCAAAGACATGCATTTGTTATACTAAATTGATATTACTGAATGTGGTGCATAGTGCAATGTGATATACTGGCATCCAAACCTGTTAGGGTAGTGTTGCCAATACTGGCTCCAGACTGTGGCCCAAGATAAAACAGTTGAATAAATGAATGAATAAATGAATAAATGGTGCAAGATAATGTCATTTAACTGCACACTTAGTCTCATGTATTATTTATTTGGTTCTTTCAGGTGATTCACAATTACATCAAATTATCAAATGACAGTCATAATGATATAGACATCTTTAGACAACTTTTCTCTATCAATCCATAAAACAAATGTGTGTGTGTGTGTGTGTGTGTGTGTGTGTGTGTGTGTGTGTGTGTGTGTGTGTGTGTGTGTTTGGGGAACTAAAAGTAATTAACCCATTGAAAATACAAAAAAAAAACTGTCAGGATATTGTCATTAATAGACTGTTTTCAGAATCTAGCTAGTTTCTTCAAAACCGCTGAATGTCATTCCATATGGAGAAAAAAAAATCTTTGTATCTAAGTACCCTTATTGTGTAAATTATATTTTAACCAGCAAACAAAGATCCACTATTATGTGTCTGAAATCATTAATCCTTTTGGACCTCCTCCAGAGGCCACACTACAAGGGATCCTAAAGGATGATTTCCACAAATGGTTGTAAAATATCCACAAATACTATACAGGCAGCAAGATCTTGCCTTACCTCAGCTGCAATTCTAAAGAATTTTTGGTATAAGACATGCAAAAACTGAGAGATGATTATAACTCAATTTTCTGTTTTCAAAGTCTGTGCTGACAAATTTGAGGGAATGCAATTTTAACAGTATGAATGGAACCTAAGCTGGTTTACTGAGAGTTACAGGTGTGCATTTAAATCACGATTTTTTTTTATTGTCAAAACAAATGGAAGAAGCAAGGTCCCCATGGATATGGCTGAAAATACTGTATGCTGATACAGCTCTGCTTTATCTTTTGTGCACAACGGATGCACAAACACAAACAAAATGCTTTTATAACCTGCACTGACAATGATAGATGCCACTGCTGATATGCAAATCACCACAGTGACATCTGAGGAGTTACTATAGAAGATAACTGAAAGGTTTAGCAATGCTGCTACAGTTCACAGCACATGTAAAACATTTGGTTTCTTATGGTTTTAGAAGCAAGCAGACACTAATTCCTGCAATGTTAGCTGCGTTTTAGAAATGAATAATAATTATTTTTGAAATGATTATTACTTAGAGGCCAAGTTGTAAATGCTGAATATTTTATCTTTAAATAAATAATAGTGAGAGAAATAGTTCCTTTATATTAAGACTGACTTATATAAATTGGCTAAATCTACTAATATAAATATTGTTATAAAAATTATATATATAACATGTCAAAACTATGTCCAAAGTGTCAATATTTTGTGTGAGCACCACTGAATTAATCCTCTTGGGAATGGAATTCACTAAAGCTGCACAGGTTGTTGCTGGGATCCTCTTCCACTCCTCCATAATGACATCACAAAGCTACTGGATGTTAGACACATGGCACCTCTCTACATTCTGCTTGAAGATGCATCCTCTAAACATGTCCGAACCATCTTAATTCGTGATTCCCTCACCTTGTCTCAAAAACATTCTACATGTGCTGTCCCTCTAATAAACTAATTTCTAATCCTGTCCATCCTCATCACTCCCAATGAAAATCTCAGCATCTTCAGCTCTGCTACCTCCAGCTCCACTTTCTGTCCTTAGTCAAAGCCACTGTCTCTAAACCATACATTGTCGCAGGTCTCACAACAGTCCTATAAACTTTCCTTTTCACTCTTGCAGATACCCTTCTATCACAAATCACTCTTGCCACTCTTCTCCACTTATTCCACCCTGCCTGCACTCTTTTCTTCACTTCTCTAACACACTCTCCATTACGCTTTACTATAAACAATCAACCACAAATTATAAATAATGCTTACTTTATTTCTAAGTAAATCAGCAGGCTGGATATCAAATGTGAAAGTTTAGTGAAAGAAGAACCCAGTGTTTTTATGGTGTAAAGCTCCCTGCCGTAAAGCTCCCTGCCACATAGAGTTAGTTTTACACCTGGTGGTCAGAAATAGGAACTCTGACAGAGGTTTATGTTCTGAGGGACAAGCAGGGGACAGTTAATGACAGTATTAGCAGAATGGTATTAGTTTATATATATAATCCAGGTCCACCCAGATATTGTTCAATGTTTACACAAAAGGCAAAGTGTTAGTGCAGACAATGTGTGTGGGTTGATATTTTTTTCACAAAAGCTAAGGGGTTATGGATTTTGCCAAACCCTCTAAATCTTGGTTACATGATTGATACAATGTTACACATTGCCGTTATCATACTACCCCACAGAAAACTGTGGACACATGCTACTGCTGTTGATAGATATTAGGTTTTAGTCCTTCTATATAATATCAGTGTCAGCAGTCACTCCATACTGTACATTTATTAGAAATATTAAATACAGAATTTTTCATTTCATTGATTTCACATTGTGAACAGAACAAATTTACAGAAACACTTTATTTTCCTGATTTTCCTGAAGGTTTGACAAGTAACCTTATGTATAATTTAAAAACTTTTAACTGGTTGGTGTATGACTACTTGGTTGCTTTTTCCTTACTGTGACACTAATTTTATGTTTAAAATGAATAATGCATAGCATGTTTGTCATAATGCTTATTATGCATGCAGAATATATAAGAAAAGAGCAAGTACTGTTTATGAGAAAGCCTTAGCCAGTAAGAAAAACAAGCATAAGTTAGTATCTGATAAATTCTTCAGTGTCTTTGAGTTTGTGGCAAGACCTCAGCAGGTAGCTAGGATAGGGCAATTGGGACCATGATCAGCTGCACTGTGCTCTTTTTGAAAATGGCTCCTGGATAAGTGGTCTCTATGGGACTGGGATTGGTTCATTCTTTGTCTTCTTGATGAGTGTTCTACTGGTACAGAATATTCTCTGGTCTGGTGGGTAGGCATGGTACTAAATTGCACCAAGTTTCCAAGCTCCCTGATGATTCTATGGATCTGTGCTGCCCCCCCTTTGTGCTGCAGACTAATGTCGTCATCATGGAGATTTTCCTTGGTCTGGGGTTGAGGTATAATTTAGCATATTAAACATTTTGACGTGCTTATAAACCATATACATTGAAAAGTTAGGAAGCAATACTTAAAAAAAATTGCAATCTCAGTTAATAATAAGCTAATAAGTTTATAGTAATAAATAAGCAGAACCTTAATTTAAAACATTACTATATATTGCAAACAGTTATATTACACCCTACTAACAGTGTGCCACACTGAGTACAACAAAAATTCTACAATTTGTAAAAACAATGTATTTTTTGTCAGCTATTTAATTAGATAGCTTTTCTTTGTAGGGCCAACTTGTAGGTGTACCCATTCGAAACTAGAGCAGATATATCTTTTTGTATAATATGTGATCATCATAGATCATTCTATGTTTGTGTTCTGTCATTAATTGGAAACATAAAGGCTGAAAAAATTGTGCATAGAATAAAATTATCTGTAGTTATTAATTATATATTGAAAAGTGAATGATATAGTAGATATTTCTGAGTGTATGTGCAATAACAGTAATCTTCTTCTTTCAGCTTCTCCCATTAGGGGTTGCCACAGAGGATCATCCGTCTCCATACCCCCCTGTCCTCTACATCTGCCTCTTTCAAACCAAATACCTGCATGCCTTTCCTCACCACATCCATAAACCTCCTCCTTGGCCCTCTTTATTTCTTGCTTCCTGGTGGCTCCATCCTCAGCATTCGTCTACTGATATACCCCATGTCCCTCCTCTGCACATGTCCAAACCATCTAAATCGCGCCTCCCTCACCTTGTCTCCGAAACGTCCTACATGTGCTGTCCCTCTAATAAACTCATTTCTAATCCTGTCCATCCTTGCCACTCCAACAAAAACCTCAACATCTCCACCTCCACCTCCTGTCTTTTACTCAATGCAACTGTCTCTAAACCATATACCATTGCAGGTCTCACCACAGTCCTATAAACCTTCCCTTTCACTCTTGCAGATACCCTTCTATTAGGAATCACTTCTGCCACTCTTCTCCACCCACTTCAATCTGCCTGCACTCTTTTCTTTACTTCTCTAACACACTCTCCATTACTTTGTACTTTTGACCCCAGGTACCTGAACTCCTCCATCTTTTTCTCCCTGCAACCACACCACTCTACTGCCCTACCTCTCATTCACACATGTGTTCTCTGTCTTACTCATACTGACTTTCATTCCCCTTCTCTCCAGCATGTACCTCCACCTCTCCAGGCTCTTCTTAACCTGCTCCCTACTCTCACCACAAATCACAATATAAACTACAAACATCATAGTCCACGGAGACTCCTGTCTGACCTTGTCAGTCAACCTGTCCATCACCACTGCAACAAGGAAAGGGCTCAGAGCTGATCCTTGATGCAGTCTAACCTCCATGTTGAACCAGTTTGTCATTCCTGCTGCACACTTCACTGCTGCCATTCATGTCCTGCACCACCCTCAGATACTTCTCTGACACACCTGACTTCCTCATTCAATACCACAACTCCTCTCTCGGCACCCTGTCATAAGTTTTTTTCTAAATCCACAAACACACAATGCAACCCCTGACATTCTCTATACTTCATCAACATTCTCAAAGCGAATTATGCGTCTGTGGTGCTCTTCCTCGGCATGAAACCATACTGTTGCTCACACATGGTCACCTCTTCTCTCAGCCTGGCTTCCACTTCTCTTTCCCATAGCTTTGTAGTATGACTGATTAACTTTATTCCACTGCAGGTCTGCACATCTTCCTTATTCTTAGAGATCGGTACCAGCACACTCCTTCTCCATTCCTCAGGCATCCTCTCACCTTCCAAAATCTAATTGAACAACCTGGTTAAAAACTACACTGCCATCTCTTCTAAACATCACCATGCTTCTATTGGTATGTCATCAGGTCCAGCCGACTTTCCACTCTTCATCCTCTTAATTGCTGCTCTCACTTTCTCCTTACTAATCCTATCCACTTCCTGCTTCACCATCTCCACACCATCCAACCTTCTTTTGCTCACATTTTCCTCATTCATCAGCTGCTCAAAATATTCCCTCCATCTTCTTAACACACTTAACACATCTTCTTCCTCACTAATCAACACATTTCCATCTCCATCCTTTATTGCTCTAACTTGCAGCACACCCTTCCCAGCTCGGTCTCTCTGCCTGGCCAAATCCTTCTCTCCTTCCTTAGTGTCCAACTTCACATAGAGCTTCTCATATGACTTTCTTGGGCTTTCACCACATCCCTCTCTACCTGCTGCCACATCTCCTTGTACTCCTGCCTACTTTTCTCATTGCTCTGTTGATCCCAGTTCTGTTTTGCCAACCTCTTTCTCCTTATGCTGTCCTACACTTCCTCATTCCACCACCACGTCTCTTTCTTTTTCTTCTTTCTGTCCTTCTTTTTTCTTCTTTCTGTCCTTACTCTCCTCCTTTTCTTCTTCACCTCCAAAGCCTCATTCACCTCCTTCTTCTTTCATCCTACAGACCACTATCCGATGCCAACACCTAACGGTCTCCAATCTCCTTCAGGTTGCATCTCCTACATAGAACATAGTCCACCTGTGTGCATCTTCCTCCACTCTTATACGTCACCCTATGATCCTCGTTCTTCTTAAAATAAGTGTTCACCACTGCAATTTCCATCCTTTTAGCAAAATCTACCACCATTTGCCCTTCAACATTCCTCTTCTTAAGGCCATACCTACTCATCACCTCCTCATCACCTCTGTTCCCTTCACCTACATGCCTATTAAAGTCTGCCCCAATCACCAATTTTTCATTACTAGGTACACACTTCACCACTTCATCTAACTCACTCCAGAATTTTTCCTTCTCCTCCATATCACAACCCACTTGTGGAGCATAGGCACTGATGACATTTATCATCACCCCTTAAACTTCCAGCTTCACGTTCATTACCCTATCAGTTTTTATTGTCTCAACATACACACATTAGAGAGATGACTGGAGCTAATCGTAAACGTAACTGAATGCTTCCTTAGAAGCGTAGCCAGAAGCATGGCAGCACAGGGAACCAGAGAGGTAGGAAGTCCAGGGGATCTATTGTCTTAACTGAAAGATCAGACAATGAGTGAAGGGAAATAGGGACCTTATAAAGGGGACAGGTAAATGGGGAACAGGTGTAGCTGATTAGTAGCAGGGAGCGGCTGAGTGAGACTGTGAGCTTTGGAGTGAGGCATGGCTGGTGGTTCTCTGACACGTGAACAGTATTCTCCTATATTCTTTATTATTAGTAACAATGCATGCATTAAGCCAGGGTTGATTAGGCCCTGGTTTGTGTTGAAGTAGCTTATGTGTTCTATGGAAGTTCCACATCATTCAGTGTTGCAAACAAGTCAACAACAGAACCATACAGGCCTCCACAGTGACTAAGGGTGTAGCAATGGTATGATTCATGTATTTTTCATTCATTCATCATTATGGATTTCTTTTTACACTTAACATACACACATATCCGGTTCCAACCAGACCAACATACTTTGACTTCTTCCTTTTTTCATTTTTATTTCCATATAATTTTCCAAAGGATCACTTCTAATAGATTCTAACAGTATTCGGCCTAAAAGTTTCTCCTGGCCTACACCTAAGCCTAAACTGTCTCTCTAGGTTGACCTTCTGTTGCCATTTTAATGCCATTTCAGGATGTCCACTTGATTTGCTCTTTTGCCCTACCAAAGTGATAAAGCCTGTCTTACTACATGTTATGCTTGTTGTAAGTGATCCCTCTTAGATAGGATTTTCTAGCACATTCAGCATGTTAGAGTTTCTGCCAAACCATAGTGGATTTTGAAGGTGCTGGAAAAGACACTATAAACTGTCTGGACCAAAATACTTGATTTGCAAGCTTGGAAAGCTTGAGCTTTCAGTGCTCTGTCAGTGAGATCTTGATATGCTTTTAATTATTATTTGAACAACAATACATACATCTTTAAAACACTCCCATTCCTGCCATTTATAGAGCGATTGCTTATGCCATAAAGTTTAATTAATTACAGATATCCTCTACAAACATTACTTACAGTTGATGTCTAAAAATCTATTTGTATCAGAATAGTACTTTAGCCTTAAGCATTAAACATCTTTTAGAAAAATATAAACCTATTTTCTAGCAATTCACTGGTCATTGTGATTTCAGTTTTAAAGCAAGAGAGAGATAGAGGTGCTTTATGCTTTTCATATGTACTTTACAGCACAGTGAATAATTTTTTTTAAATATCCTTGCGATATAGGAAGCTGGGGTCAGAGCACAGGGTCAGCGATGTTGCAGCACCCCTGGAGCGCAGCCGATTAAGGTCCTTGCCCAAGGGCCCCAAGAGTGGTAGGAGCGATACCAGGAATTGAACCGCTAACCTTGTCATAAGTAACCCAGAGCCTTAACCACTAAGCTACCACCTCTCCTGCTTTTAATTATGAGGTATTTGTCTAGTTCGTCTTCTCACAAGAGTGTGATCTATAGACCTTCTGCTGTGAGCATTTATCCTAGAATACTAAGCCTTTCGTCTTCGTTTGCCAGCCATTTTTAGCTAAATGATTGAGGGATATTCTAACATATTGGGCTGCACAGCAATCACCTCCACAGTAGCACTTGATCAATCAGATACAATGATACAATATAAGTGAGTCTTTTCAAACTGAATAAGGTAATTTGCCAAATGCCATTATTATAATTTGATGTAAAATAAGACAAGTACTTTTGAAAAAACAATTCTGTATAGTACACTGCAATATGATTACTGTATATGTAATTTAGCAGATGCTTTCATCCAAAACAAAAAACAAATACAAAGGATTCTGTAAGGATTCATTTGTTATTTATTTTCTTTCTATCTTTCTTGCTGTTCACAGTTGGCACTAAGCTCAGAAGGCCAGTCTATCCCTGGCAGATTCCAACACGCTCTGAGGGTGCCAAATGTTCTCAATCCAATTCAAATATATAATCCCCTTTAAGTGACCAAACTACTTGTTGTTTTTGCCATTACCAACAACTTGTAAACATAAGTGAGATAGGGAAATAATTTGACTGTAAACAAAAAGCTTTGTCTAAAAACGGATATCCTACTTCACCACCACAGTCTGGCGCAGTGACTGCAACACTGCTGAACCGGATTTTTATTAATTTTTTTTAACTCTTAGTTTCTTTTCCCATCACTCATAAATAAGATACAGAGGTATTAAAACATTTCCACCAGGCACAATGTTTCTTTGCTGACCTGAAGAGAGCATTTCATTTATGTTCACACTCAGAAACTAAATAAGGTTTGGAGATCTATTTGGGATGGTGCTAAAAGAACATCATCTGCAATTAACAAGAATATTGTTATTCTTGAACAAGAGCATGTGGACTTTGCAATGAGAGAAGCGAACAGGCTGGATCTTGTTTACACAAACATCCCCGGCATGTATCGTGCAGTGCCCCGCCCCATCTCGGCTACTCAGACGTCATCTTTGTTATGCTAATTCCAGCATTCAGACTGCTCGTCAAATGCTTCGGTTCTGAAACAGGTGAAAACCTGGTAAGCAGGAGCCACCTCTGCTCTTCTGGACTGTTTTGAGTGCACTGACTGGGACATGTTTAGGGAGGCTGCAACCAATGGCAATTCCATCAACTTCGAGGAGTACACATCATCAGTGACTAGCTACATCAGCAAGTGTGGTGTTGACGTGACGCCTATGTGACGCAAAAGTGCGTGCGCTGCTAAAACAAAGAGACTCTGCCTTCAGAGAAGGGGATAAGACGGCCTTAAGAACAGCAAGGGGAACACTGTCACACTGTCCAAGCCCACACACGGCAAAAAAATCCACAACCTCTTCCAGGACAGCAGAGACACTTGGCGCATGTGGCAGGTCATCCAGGCGATCACGAATTACAAGAAATCACCTGCTTGTGACCGTGACACCTCCCTCCCAGATGTGCTGAACGACTTATACGCCCGGTTCGAGGTACAGAACAATGTGAAGACGAGGAAGACCACCCCTCTGTTCTGTCCACTGTGTGCGTACTCTCCACAAAGTGACAGACAGCTAAACAGGTGTACTGGGCACTCAAAGATTAAAGATGACAAGGACGTGGAAGTCCTTGTGCTCTGTCTAACCACAGCTGAAGTGAGGAAAACTCTATGTAGAGTTAACCCACAGAATTCCGCTGGACCAGACAACATTCCTGGCAGAGTGCTCAGGGAATATGCAGAACAGCTAACATCTCCCTGAGCAGCAACGTTGTTCCTACGTGCCCCAAGACGACGATCATCGTCCCTGTGCTGAAGAAGTCTACTGATCTATCATCCCATTTCACTCAAAAACATTGTGATGACATGCTTGAGAGGCTCGTTATGAGGCACATCAAACCCAGCTTCCACCCTCACTAGACCCCATGCAGTTTGCGTATCGTCCAAACCGTTCCATGGATGATGCCATCTTCACAACCATCCAATTTGGCCCCTTACCCACCTTAACAAGGACACATATGTACAAATACTGTTCATTGACTTCAGCTCAGCATTTAACCCAATCATTCCTCAGCATCTGATCGATAAGCTGAGCCTACTGGGCCTAAACACCTCCCTCTGCAACTGGATCCTGGACTTCCTGACTGTGAGACCTCAGTTAGACTGAATCGGGAACAGCATCTCCAGCACCACAGCACTGAGCACTGGGGCCCCTCAGGGCTGTGTGCTCAGCCCACTGCTGTTCACTATGCTGACTTACAACTGTGTAGCAATACACAGCTCGAACCACATCATCAAGTTCGCAGATGACACGACCATTGTGGGTCTCATCAGCAAGAATGATGAGTCAGGATACAGAGAGGAGGTGCACCATTTAACAGCCTGGTGTGAAGCCAACAACCTGTTTTTAAACGTTGAAAAAACCAAAGAGATGGTTATGCACAGAGTGGCCATTCTCCACTGATCATCGATGGAACCTCAGTGGAGATCATCAAGAGCACCAAATCCCTTGGTGTTCTTCTGGCGGATAACCTCACCTGGTCACTTAAAACCAGCTCAATCTCCAAGAAAGCCCAGCAGCATCTCTACTTCCTGAGAAGGCTGAGGAAAGCTCATCTCTCTTTCGCCATCCTGACCATTTTCTACTGAGGGACCATTTACAGCATCCTGAGCAGCTGCATCACTGCCTGGTTTGGGAACTGCACCATCTCGGATCGCAAGTCCCTACAGAGTACAGTGAGGACAGCTGAGAAGCTCATCTGAGTCTCACTCCCCTCCATCATGGATATTTACACCACATCTGCAAAGCCAACAATATTGTGGATGACCCCACACACCCCTCACACTCTTCACCCTCCTGCCATCAGAAAAGCATTTCCGACGCATTCGGGCCATCACATCCAGACTGTGTAACAGCTTTACAGAACTAAACAGAACAGAACTAAACTGGAACACACACACACACACACACACACACACACTCAACTGTGTGTTACTGAAACGGTAAAACCTGAACTTAACACACACTCATTACTCATCCCAATCCATTCCACCACCATTTATTTATTAAAAACTTTCTTTCGGCTTCTCCCATTAGGGGTCACCACAGCGGATCCTCCGCATGTTTGTTTTGACAAACGTTTTTACGCTAGATGACCTTCCTAACGCAACCCTCCTCAATTTATCCAGGCTTGGGACCGGCACTGAAAATGGCTGGGGTTGGTTCCCTGACCGGGGATCGAACCCGGCCCGCAGCGGTGGGAGAACCGCATCCTAACCACTAGACCACCAGGGAACCTACCACCATTTTTTTATACTTAACCATATTATACCGTTTTCATGCTGGTTTTTGCAACTCTCGACCGCTGCTACTGCTGTTTTTTGCACTGCATTGTGTTTGTTAACATATACTCTTGGTTATAATCTTTATAGTTCTCTTTGCACAGCACTGTAGATTCAGAGTATACAGTAGGTTTACTTAATGGCGCTATCTTGTTTTATGTGTATTGTCCCACACTGTCTTGTGTTGTCTGTCTGTACTGATAGAATTTTTGAGTAACTTCAAATTAAGTAAACCCATTGATAGCTTGTAGAACATATGACTTGTGAAAAGAGGGAGCTATACACAATAATACATACAAAATTTGCGTCTCTGGCTGAAGCATTTTGACCGTGTGTGGACAGATAAAAGCAGAGATCATGAACAAGCCTTATGTCTCTCGGTGTAATATGGAACTAGCACTGAAGGTACAATGTTCTCCCTGTCTTGCAATGCTGCCTGATGTAAAAGAAGGAACAGCCAGAACTAAGATTTGAAAATGTCTGAAGCGGAAATCAGCAACCACACATTCTCAATCCATACATTCACCTTTTGTACGTTTAACGAAGATATGGGGGTTAACCAAAAATCTTAATTTTGGACTCCCTCAGACTTCCACTGTCATCAGACTGTGTTCCATTGATCTAAAGTCCATTTCCTTGTGCTTCTTGTATTACAATCCACAGTATTTAGCAGGTTGTATTGCATTGTATTGAATATGTGGGTTTGTATGTGTGCAGGTGCCATTTCAAACTCTAATAGAGGCCTTCCCTGCACTCCAGATAAATAAAGCCGTGCCCACCTACTGTAGATGACCTCACCAGGAGGCGGCCGTATAAAGTGTTTCGTGTTAACTCTGTTTCATGTTTTGTGATTAAACTTTAATTGAACTACGCCCGTTCCAACTTCGAGTTTGCCCTGTACTGTTTTTGCGTCTTGAAGAGCTGACTGTAAATACTTTCTGTACTAAATCAGTTGTAAATATATCTAAATATGTGTGTTGTCGTGCTCACTGGTAGTAAGTCTGTGGCTGCCATTTGTGTTGGGTGTGGGTTTCTTGCCTGTTTTTGATGAGATAGTTTAGGAAAGTGGTTTTCTTTTTTTTTTGGGGGGTGGGGGGGGTATTTTTGTAGGTAATTTAGGTTTTGTTAAAAAATGGTTTTTGTTTGTTATTTTGGCCTTGGTCCACCCTAAAGTTTATCCCAGTGCTGTTCTGTACATATCTTAATATAACTTGTTTAAAGATACCCCACTGTTTGTGCTCCATCCTTTATCTCTCATAATACCAGATACACTCACATCCACCTCCTATTTAAGACGCTGTGCGGCCTAACCTTGGAATGGGACATAACACTTTGTCCAAGCAAATCAATTCTGTTTGTTGTTTTCCCAAAGTAATGGTTTCTTTGTCACAATTCGACCATGCTGGCCTGACTTATGCAGTCTCCCCCGACCAGTGGATGTTGAAATATGTCTGGTACTTGAACTCTGAGAAGTGTTTATGTAAATCAGTGGTTTCTGAGGCCAGTAATTCTGATAAAGTAATTGTTTGCAGCAGAGAGAAATACATGCACAGAAAGAATACATAACTTTATTTCCGTTTTATTTAACTGATTCTCAACAATGTATTATTTTGTAAAATTAACGGATTCTCTCTACCACATCTGTCTACGACTCATTCTTGATGCACGTCAAGATGTTTGCCTCGGTCACATGTCTTACCTACATCCGCTACCTTCTTAAAGGGGCTGCTCCAGGCTGTAACAGGTAATACATTACTGCTAAATTGAAGCTAGCAAAATTAACAAAAACAACACAGTGGATTCACATTTATTGTTATATTTAGAAAATACCAGTTTTTATGGCAGTCATTTTATTTAGTTGTGAAAATATTGTCTGGCATAAAACTGGTCCGTGAAAATATTGTACGACATTAATCCGGTCCGTGGCGCAAAAAAGGTTAAGGACCACTGGTTTAGACGTCTTCAGTATTAATATACAATGTTGAAAGTAATAAAAAGAAAGAAAAACCACTGGAGGAGAAGGTTTGGTCAGACTTTTGACTGGTACTGTATTTCTGTAAGTAAACATTTGAACTATTGTAGTTTAATTGTTAATTTTTGTGGCTTGGTTCCCCGATGGAAAGAGAAGCTGCATCAGCAAAGCTTTGAGAAAATTTTTTGAATAAGCTTCTCCTGGTCTGGGGCTTAAAAGGGAGAAGGATAGAATGCATGAAGCATGACTGGTGAGGGAGGCATCTGTTGTTAGCGCTAAGCAAAGACAAGGAGCCCAAAAACACGGGACCCTGTGACAGGAATCCGGGTTTCTTCCACATGTCTAAGGCCCGTTAGGCTTGCCGTGTGACCTTCATCATGCAGAGCATTGCCTCTCCTGGAAAACCCTCTGGTCCTGAGCCACCACTGCAGGGATCGCAAGTATAGGAGGCCAAGTGGTACCACATTGGACACAGCTGCCATCAGACCCAGCAGTCTTTGGAACTGCTTTACAGTGAGTGACTGGCCTCCTCTCACTCTCTTGATGGCCATGACGGTCGACTCGACTCAAGTGGGAGACAACTAAACCCGCATTGTGGTCAAATCCCACACTAAGCCTAGATAAGTGGTTCTTTGACAAAGTCAGCCATGGGTGTTTTCGGCAGCCACCAGGGCTGCCATCAAGCAGCCGATGGCCCTAGCGGTCTCTTTAGTGGCATTAAGAGACAGGTCTGTGGCCCAACGAAACTCTAGGATATCTAGTTTTTTATGTTGTCTCCCTCGTTCAGCCCTTTGAGCAGGTCAGCCTGATAGGCTTGACTTGACCCGCCACCATGTATGCTTTGCCCACCAGAGTCCAGGAGGTCTGAAGGGGGTTGGTGGGCAGTACCAGGGCCTTAATGGATGTTGCAGCACCGGGGGCAATCCAGATCCTGAAAGAACAGCAGGCCACAGCATGGAGGCAGTGACCTAGGTTGCAGGAAGCATTCAACTAATTTATTTTAGGGCCTCTGCTCTTAAGCTGGCTAAGCGATGTTCAGTTTCGAAACAGCACGAGTCAATACCTCAAAAGCTCCTTATAGTCGACTGGCTGCGGAGGCATGTCCACGGGTTTGTCCAAAATGGTGTCCATCTCGTCACCCTCCTCGGAGGAAAAGGTGGAGCGCATAGCCCTCTCCGAGGGGGAAGGAAATACTAAAGAGTGGTGTCACAGGCCGGGGTGGCCTTCCCTCCCCTTCACAACGTACCACCTCGAGGAGTTACCCAGAGACACCAACAGACCAGACAAGGTAATTAACATCAAAAACTTGTATTTTATTTAGTTAAAATAAGTCCAATCTCAAACTAAAATCCACCGACTGATCCTCCTCTCTCTTCTACCGGGTTGCGTGGGAAGTTCGCACAACGATCCCTCTTCAAACGGACAGAAGCAAATGATGGAGCAGACACTGGTAAGGGTTCAGACAACAGTTCCTCTTCGGCCGGAAGTAAGTAATGGAACAAGCACTGATAAGGATTCGCACAGCAACTCCTCTTCGGCCAAAGATGAGTAATGGAGCAGACACAGGTAAGGATCCGCACAGGATTGGTGAGTACAGGATTTGACAATCAACAACTAGATCTTCTTACCACAGAGCAGTAGTGGCAGCATCCAATGGCAGAGGGCAGTTTCTCTATGTTCACAGAACCACAGTGGTGAGTACAGGTTTCAACAGTCCACAGCTGGGTCTTCTTTCCACAGGACAGTAGTGGCAGCATCCAATGGCAGAGGACAGTTTCTCTATGTTCTCAGAACAACCGTGGTAAATACAGGATTTGACAATCAACAACTAGATTTTCTTACCACAGGGCAGTGATGGCAGCATGCAATAGCAGAGGGCAATTTCTCTATGTTCACAGAACCACAGTGGTGAGTACAGGTTTCAACGGTCAACAACTGGGTCTTCTTTCCACAGGGCAGCAATGCATAAATCTCTCATAAATCCTCTTCAACTCAGACAGAATAGAGCTGCATTCCTGTACAGCATATGCTCAACACACAGCAGTTAATTAATTTCAGTTTGACCTTCAGAGCCCACAAGTAGCCAACTGGGGAACGGGCAGACACAAAATTAAAGTTTCCACACCAGTGCACAATTCAGTCACTTCAAATGATCACACGTGTTCACTTCACATTAGGCACTGCAACTCACATCAACTCACAGTGAATAGGGTCTCTTCTCGTGGTCCCGGCCGACTCTCTCCGCTCAACTGACAAACTGTACATCCAAGCTGTGTAGGTGGTCGACTATGGGAACACAACTGACATTGAAAGGCTTCACAACAGAACTCACTGAACGCCGGGGCGGCTTCACCACATCATCGCGGGTAGCGGGCACTACAGGCATTTACTTCCTAATAGGACTGGCAGACAACACTTATCTGTTCGATGAGATAACGCAGTTTAATCATACCACTGCTCTCCAGCTCTTCCTTCTCTGCATACAGTCTTTCCCGTCCGTTAACGATCTGCCCTCTCCTGTACTGCTCGACGGGATCAACAGATCAACAACCAAAGATTTCCTCCAGACTGCATCAACCCCAAAGATTTCGCTCCAAAGTTTCTTCTCCTGCTGCACATCAACCGGATCCTTTTATAATCCCCCTCACAAATCCATACCCCTCGTGGCCCAATCTCTGCTCATTTCCCAGATGCCACTCATTCCCTCATTAGCAAGCTCCGTCAGCCTGTTTACACGGAAAAAACCCGGAACTGTTCTGGTGTTACATTAAACTCGCTCCCACCGGAAACAAGAATGGGGAGGAACAGTTCCGCTTATTTGTCACCCCGTGACATCGGTCTTCCAAGCCCTGGTAGAAGGTGCTGGATCTGGCAGGTGAGAAAGGAGAAAGGGACACGCCCATCTCCATTCTCTCTGGCAGGTCCATCTGCAAACCCCTTGACCTCAACCAACACTCCACCTCAACGGAAGTGGGGCCAGAACCGCGAGGAAAGCTAGTAAGGGCTGAAGAATGCTCCCAACCAAACCTGCTCTGCCCCCAAACAAGATACACATAGACTGTGTGTATCCCCCCATGAAAGATTAATAAATTTTTTTTTCCCTTTTTTTCTTTTCAATTTTCCTCTTTCCCAGTACTTTCCTGCCCGGAGGAAAACACACACAGAGCGCTTCCTGAACAAACAGAAGCTAGCACCGTCTCCACGTCATTTGCTTTTATAGATTCAGGGTCATGACGAGTTTTGTCATTGGATGTGCTACACATGTGGTTCAGTGCATGGTCACACATACTTTTTCCCAAAATTGTTGTTGATACAGCTCGAGTTCCCGAAGAGGAATCACACCTATCCAAGTATTTCTGTGATCACTTATATAAGCACAGAAGTCCCCCATATTGCACTATATTCAGACCACTTTAAAATAAGAAGTGGGGTCCTGAATTCCATATCATAAAATAATGAAAGGCTGTCAATATCTAGTTTTTATCTTTTCAAGTCAGAATCCTTCACCTCCTAAAAAGTGACGTTACTAATTTCCAAACCCAGTATCTGTTTTCAAAGGTTTTGTCTATCACGTCTTGTTAAACTCTGAGCACTTATGTGTCATTAAGGTTTTGAACTAAACAGGAGTGCATAATTAAAAAGTGTAGTTTATAGTGCATTCACAGTACAAAAATCAAAATGTGAAAAATGTAAAATATTATAATATTATTAATTTAAAACGAAGTAATCCTAAATGTAGCTATTTCTAGTTGCATTTAGTTTATTTTAGAGTTGCATTGCTGTGTACCCAGCATGGTAGAAAATTGTAGCTATGTCTTAGCAACATTTAACTTGACATAAAGAACATGCTTTTACACAATTGCTACAAAAGTTGGGTTTGAACATTGGTGGGCCGTCAGCGCCAGCAACGCCTTCTCTGATCAGAATCACAAAGCTCTCAGAGCTTGCAACCTGCAGGTAGCAAACTTCACAAGCTCCAATATATTGATGTAGCAAGAAAAGCTGAACATCGTGAGGAAAGGTCTGCCAAAATATTTTAAAACAGTTGTTAAGCCTTTTACTTTTGCATATTATTTTCTGTAAAATTTACACAAAAACACACAATTTGTCTTAA
Organism: Silurus aristotelis; assembly: GCF_946808225.1. NCBI lineage: Eukaryota > Metazoa > Chordata > Actinopteri > Siluriformes > Siluridae > Silurus > Silurus aristotelis. The sequence goes on along the minus strand of NC_139575.1, from coordinate 24,271,089 downwards.
TTTCAAATCCCATGGGAAACTGTAATGCATGGGGAAAAAGAACAAAAATGCATAGAAAACTCTAAATCATTTTATGAGGTTAATATCGATGCTTCTGCTAAGGTCCCCTGGTGGTCTAGTGGTTAAGATGCAGCGCTCTCACCGCTGCGACCCGGGTTCGATCCCCGGTCAGGGAACCATCCCCAGCCACTCTTAGTGCCGGTCCCAAGCCCGGAAAAATTGGGGAGGAAAAATTGGGGAGGGTTGCGTTAAGAAGGGCATCCAGCGTAAAACATGCCAAATCAAACGTGCGGAGGATCCGCTGTGGCGACCCTTAACGGGAGAAGCCGAAAGAAAGTTTAATATCGATGCTTCCGCTAGAGATAATGTATGTGTCACAGCTGTGGCTGCAGTGAGAGGAGACTTGTTGAATTGTGTTAATTGTGGTTTGAATGCGATGCAATGCGACAAGTAATATTTCCAAAAAAACCTTGAATTGTACAATGTAAAAACTGTTTTACATTGTAAAGAGGTTTTATTAATAAAATCCAGCATTATGTGTGTGCAGCATCAACTGTCAACCTTGTGACTGTCATGGACAGTAATTTAGTGCTCTGTTATTCACAAGCAGTTTGCAGCAGTAATTAAGCACCACACTGAAAATACTTCATTTGGAAACTAACATTTATACAAATACTCAAATGTTACTTATCACTTTTTTATTCCTTAAGACAGACTGTTCATTAAGTTTTTCTGTCTATACACAGCACCAATGATACACCTGATAGTTTAAACTGTGTGATACATCTCTTTCTAAACAGCTGTGGAAAGATGATATACATAATAATAAAGATTGGAATTAGAATTTAGCTTATTATTTTAAACAGTGTAAAAAACTTGACCAGAGGAAGACCATCTGCTTCAAGAGAATTTTGCAAGCTGTCATCTTTGTCAATTTTTGTTCTTGTCTAAATGATTAATTAATCATCCAGAAAAAAAAGTTAAACCACATTGCTTATTATAAACAATAAATAACAACTATCATTGTTTAACTAAATAAACATAATTTTTAAAAGACCAAATGTCCTAAATTAGTTTTTCCTTCAAAATTCTACATTAATTTAAGATCAGTTCAATCCCGCTGTTATGGGGTACACCCTGGAAAGTTACATGCTGCATACATGTTCAGACAGCATCAAGGGAATCCATTAATAAGGCTATTTAAATTGTCAAAAATATGGCAATAATATCCTTGGTTTGATTCCAAGGCAATTTAAAGAGAGCAAAGAATTATCCTCCACATGTAGTGGTGAAAGAGAAAGAAAAAGAGAGAGAGTACCAGTACAATCACCCTCTTTCAAAAGTAAAACGTTTTTATATAATATTTGGTTAAAAATTTAATGCAATGTATTTATGAAGTGTTATTTTGAAACACACACAGGGTTTGTTCTTTTGAACAGCAAACATAATTTCTAGATGGCCCAAGAGGGTGCAAATGAAAATATATAATCTTTTTTACAACATGCAAACAGTATGATAAACCCAGCAAAAGAATAAATAAATATCAGGAAAGTGGGGAGAGAGAGAAAGAGAGAGAGAGAGAGACAGAGAGAGAGAGAGAGAGAGAGAGAGAGAGAGAGAGAGAGAGAGAGAAAATGTTAATTGTGTTACATGTGCCCTGCCTGTTAAAAATCCCTAAGCCTCACTAAGCTTTTACTCTTCTTGTGCCGATTGAATAATCTTAAATGATGTGCAGTACTATTTCAAGAAGTCCCTAAGCCCATGTTCTAACTATTTAAGCATTTAATTGTGCATTTTTATAGGATGTAAGTAAAAGTAATTTCTTACTTACTTGAGCTCAGAATGGCAGCTGGGGCTGAGGTGTTAGATCACTTTGCAAGATATATTAAAAAGGAACTCTGTACAAATTGCAACTAAATAAACAATTAATAAAAAAAAATTATAAGAAAAATGTATTATGTATATAATTCCACATGTGTTAATTCATAGTTTTGATGCCTTCAGTGTGACTCTACAATTTTCATAGTCATGAAAATAAAGAAAACTCTTTGAATGAGCAGGTGTGTCCAAACTTTTGGTCTGTACTGTATATATGTATATATGTATGTATGTATATGCTTTTTGCTTTAGTTTTGCTTTAATCTACTTCATCATTAATTTGCCTAAAGCAAATAAAAAGCAAAGCGCATTTCAGCATTTACAACAGTGCCACTGATATTTTATAAGGTCACAGGTGCCCTGCTATGACAATATTGCAGAAGTGCCTCATCAGAGTAGCTACAGATATTTTATTTAAGCAAAACAGGAGCATCCCACATAAGGCTAAAACCATGTAGTTAAATAAATGTAATCATGCATAACATCTTGCATAGTTAGATTAAATAAGTAGTCCTTTATCCTTTTTTTGGGGTAAAAAAAATACTGGGGACAGATCAGTAGTGCTGTATCTTTCAAGAAACCTATATCGGCAATATGGAGTAATTAGATATTGACTGCTTATCTAGGACCATGGTTTTAAATCCAGTGACAGTCTGCAAATGTGCTTTTTTTCATCACTAAATCAGTGACCGCATTATATTACCTTAGTGAATGATAATGAGTGTGATATTTAATTACAAAGTATTTACAGTTAAAATAAAAATATTTATCATGCATCCAAATGTCATACCAGGCATGGCATACTTTAGCACAGTTTTATTCAAAGATCCAGCATCATGGGAAAACAATATGTCCTACTTTTTCGAAGAGGAAGTATGCCTACTAAACATGAAAAGACCGCTTGAAAGGGAGTAATTTATAGAATTATAAACTTGCAGAGCATGGCTTAGTAAAAGGCCTTTTTATATATTTTACCCATACATATAGATTTTCAAATGCCATTTAGATAGGAGAATAAGAAAATAAATGGCTATCATGCCACTGCCATATTTACCAAAGTGCTATCAGATTTCACCATATAATAACATGCCTGACCTGAATTCGATTTCCCATAACAATCAGCTACTATCATGTTCAAGTTTACTTGACTATTGATCACACACAGCTGGACTCAATCATGGACACACAAAAACATCCGTAGTTACAATCAAATCAATGCAAAGTCTCGCTTTGAGTATACTCTTAACACAAAAGTTTCTGGCTTTTGATTTCTGCTGTTTTGGTTATTAATTTGAATTTGTTCATCTTTTGCAATAAATTCTGCTTGCACTTAAAATCATCACCGTCACCTGCCATAAGCACATGCAGGACTCGCAAAAAGGATGAAAATTGTTGTTTTCCTTAAGCTTAATTAATGCCTTGTTTTACCGAGGGAACTAGTTTGGTTTAAACCAGATGGATCAAAATGACTATCCCAGAAGTACCAGATGCTATACATGACACAGCCCCATCGTGAAGGCTTACAGGGGAGAAGATAATAGCCCTGGAGGGCTTTGTCTCTTATTTTCTGTTAAGTTTGGTCTTTTTGTGTAATTAAAAGTGAATGCCCAAAAGAATGGACAAACAAATTTGAAGCTGTGCAGAAGGTGTGCATACCCATACCCATTAATCAGTTCTCAGATAAAGCCCTGCAGAAGTCATATGGTATAAATGATTTATTTACATTTTTTTTTAATTATTTAAACTTTTAGTAACAACCTTGATTCAGAGAGGACAGTGAAAAATATTTAAAATTATTTTGCATGATTTGCAATTAAAATGCAATGACACTCACAAAGTTGACATTGTATGTACACTCAGTTTTGAGTAAACAATTTGTTATTCAAGAATTTTTTTTTATATAATTACAGTTACCAACTTTACTGTTAGAACTAGTTTCAGTCTTATGCCGGTGTCTCGTTTTTTTTTTTTTTTAGTTGAATATGCTTTGTTTATATGTTAATGTATATTTTACCATCATTCACTGCACTTATGTACTTCTTTTATTAAAACAAAAGTAATGCTATTTCTATATTTGTAGTATAAATACTTTTAAATACACTTTTTGATCTCTAAATAAAAACTGAGCTTGAGTGAATGTCCTTACACTAACCAAAAATCATGCCTGTGATTTTGCAAACTCTAAACTGAGGATATAAATTATTTAATGACTATAACAGTGCGTATGTCTGAATGGTGTGCTGCTTTGGTCTGATCCTATCCAGGGTCTATTCCTGCTTTGTGACCAGGACCTATTATTACAAAAATACAAACTTGTGCACCCCTTTATTTACAGCAGAAATTCTATTGACTAATTTAGTGCATTACAAATATGGTTTGTGAAACAGTGCTACAGCCACTGTTTAAATAAAGTTTAACTGTAGGTGTTAGAGTTAAATGTCATTTCAGTCTTAAGTTATATTCATACTATACATATCAAGTTTTGATGAAAAACAAAAATTAATCCGAGTATCATCAGTAGCAGCAATTTTGGTGATATTACTTTTTGTTAGAGAATATTATGAAAAATGGTTAAGGCAATTGAGCTAATAATAGACAGAACATCTGGAAATGCAAATTTAATACATCAGTAAAGAAACATTTCAGAAAACAGTTTTTGATTAACTGTATTCATTCTGGATTTACTCTGTATTTAGAGTTGTACAAGGACATAACCCAAGCTCACCCTGTTTTGAGAAACAACTGCATGTTGATACCAAACCTTCCTGCTATACCATGAAAATATCTACTCTGACTACATACAGGTGCATCTCAATAAATTAGAATATCATTGAAAAGTTTATTTATTTGAGTAATTTTTTACAAAACCGTATATTATATAGATTCCTAACAAACAGACTGATATATTTCAAGTGTTTATTTTTTTTAATTTTGATGATTGTTGGCCTTCTGGAAAGTATATTAATTTGCTGTGTATGTACTCAATACTTGGTAGGGGCTCTTTTGCTTTAATTATTGCCTCAATTCGGTGTGGCATGGAGGTGATCAGTCTGTGGCACTGCTAAGGTGGTATGGAAGCCCAGGTTTCTTTGACGGTGTCCTTCAGCTCATTTGCATTTTTTAGTCTCTTGTTCCTCATTTTCCTTTTGACAATACTCCATAGATTATCTATGATTTTCAGGTCTGGTGAGTTTGTTGGCCAGTCAGGCACACCAACACCATGGTCATTTAACCAACTTTTAGTGCTTTTGGCAATGTGGGCAGGTGCCAAATACTGCTGGAAAATGAAAAGAGAACTCCATAAAGCTGGTCAGCAAAGGGAATCATGAAGTGCTTCAAAACTTCCTGGTAGATGGCTGTGCTTACCTTGGACTTGATTAAACACAGTGGACCACTACCAGTAGATGACATGACTCCCCAAACCACCACTGACTGTGCAAACTTTTACACTGGACCTCAAGCAACCTGGATTCTGTGCCTCTCCTCTCATCTTCCAGACTCTGGGACTTTGATTTCCAAATTAAATGCAAAATGTCCTTTCCTTCATCTGTAAAGATGACTTTGGCCCACTGAGCAAAAGTTCAGTCCTTTTTGTACTTTGCCCAGGTAAGACACCTCTGACATTGTATCTGGTTCAGGAGTGGCTTGACACAAGGAAGGTGTCAGTTGTAGCCCATGGTCTTTGCGTGGTGGCTCTTGATGCACTGACTCCACCTGCAGTCCTCTCCACCAAATTCTTGAATGGGCTTCGTTTAACCTTTTTCTATCACGTTTTCCTTCCATTCAACTTTCAATTAATGTGCTTGAAAAAAGCACTCTGAACAGCCAGCTGTTTTAGCGATGACCTTTTGTGTCTTTTTGGTGTCCTACATGTGCAGGGTATCAATGATCATCTTCTGGACAACTGCAAGTCAGCAGTCCTCCCCCATGATTGTGTAGCCTAAACCAGAATGAGACACCATTTAAAGGCTCAGGGAACATTTGGAGGTGTTTGGATTTAATTAGCTTATTAAAGTGTGACACCACGAGTCTCCAATATTAAACTTTTTCACAATATTCTAATTTTCTGAGATACTGAATTTTGGGTTTCAGTAGCTGTAAGCCAAAATCATCCAAATTAACACTTAAAATATATCAGTCTGTGTTTGATGAATCTATATAATATACAAGTTTCACTTTTTGTATTAAATTGCTAAGATAAATAAAGGTTTTAATGATATTCTAATTTATTGAGATGCACCTGTATGTGCTACATGCTCATACATTTTTATTGACACACACAGTTTTTGTTATATTATTATTTACCCATGTAGTTTATACCAATGGCTTAAACCAAGCAGTAGCTGCCAACATTTTTTTGAACTGTACGATTTTTTCAAATAAATGCAGATAGACTCTCTTTTTTTTGTAAGCATTGACCATGTTCTGGCTTCGAATTGAATAATTTATCAAGTACCCCAATAAAAAGGAACTTTGAAGTTTTGAATTATACAATAAAGCATATGACTGAATAAATGTTTTTTTTTTTTTTTTTTGGACTTAAATAACGTATTTGGATTTTCTGTGCATGAGAGTTTGACCCCCAATTTATTCACTGTCTAATTTTTTAAGTGACAGGAAACCCTGGTGATTATTATGTGCTTAGAGAACACTAGTTAAATGTAGCCTACCTTTCTAGTGCACCTCTCTTAACCACCAGGGGGCAGTGTTTTAACACCTGGATAACCTATACCAGTATCCCTCAAGGAACTGACTCAACCTTAGACATTCAGATATGATCGCCTCATTCATTCTATATGCTGAACTTTATAAAATCTGCAAGGCCATATTAGACACAGCAAAGAACTGAAGCCACACACTACTCAGTGCTGCTGATGAGGATGAAACATTCTTTGTAGAGTGACCCATCATGCAAGGACTGGGCTTCTAGCCAGTTTATAAGCACTGGTAATGACCTATTACCCTGTGGGACATGCTCATCTCAGACAAGGAAGCACCCTGTGTCTTGACAGATGAAAAACCATTTAGAGGACCAAATAGTTACAGTGTGGCATCAAAACGTATGGATAACACTGGATGTGGTAGGGAATATTTTGCAGTTTGACCTTTTGTAGAACAATATGAAGCCAATAGATGGGACATTCCACCATTAGAGTGTCTTCAATAGTCTTCACAAATCAATTTGTTTTCTACTGGGCTGTTAACAGGCCTGAAGATCCAGACAAATATTATTTATTTTTCAGTAAAAGAGTCAAATGTTGCTGTCAAAACCAAAATAATTTTTTTACAATAAAAATCAATAAATATTATTTGCAGTGATTTTCACAGTATGAGTTGATAGTTAAATAGAAGACAGTTGCCTGGATGAATTCAAGCAGCGCTGACCATTTTTTTTTAATTATATGGTAAATAGCTGAAGGGACTATTTAAATTTTCGTTTGGCCTCCGGTTCAGGAATGGTATTAATTCTGGAACTTCCTTAAATGCTAAAATCCTTAATGCTGAAAGTGACAGCTTTTGATTTTTTTTCTTTAGATGGAAAAATAGGTTTAATTAACAGGCATGTACATTGTTTGACATGGCTTGAATGTACTATTACTATTAATTAAAAATAAGCTAATAATTTCACCCTTAATTGACATATGTAAAATTTTTACTATATATACAGCCTGCTACACTACATTACTGTAACAATGAGTCTGTGATAATGAATGACAATGTGTCTAACAGTAAAAGATTCCCACAACATTCTTACTGGTAGTGAGAACAGCACTGGACACCAGGTTCTTTTTTTTTGGCCGTAAGTGGATTACTGGAGTTTAAAAACTAAAGGCAGTATATGGGAACAGTTAGTGAAAGATGAGGGAATTCATGCAGAAGAAGCAATGTCAGTCAAGGGCTATTGTCTTGTCCCAGAGGTCTGTTCCACTTGCAAAAAAATACATAGAACTGCTCTGGGTGGAAATGTCACTCTTTTGGGCATGTGTGCTGCTTTGTCAGTGGACAAACAGCTGTACCACTGTTCTGACCTGCTATGTAAGTCACCCCCTAGTGAGTCTTATCATTGAACAAGTAGACTTCACTTCAGGTGCTTTATATAGCAAGCAAATAGCATTCCTTTAACCTCTGGTGATTTGTCAGAAGGATTCAGGATATCCTAACACATGCTGGAACAACTTAATGGCCAAAAGCCATCCTCAGTTCCAACAGATTGATGTGCTGTATTAATTTCCAGAGAGAAAACAAATGGTTTGGTGTACATACTCTTTTCGTTTAAATAAGAATGCATGTCTGTCTGTATCTCTTTCTTAATTCCATTAGCTGCTAGCAATGGAATATTTCACAGCTGGAAACTGGTGAGCATGGCAAAGATTGCCACGTGTACGGCCAAGGATGCCAAATATTGCGACTAATTCTAGCATAATTGCGACAAGTCACACAATCTGCTTTGGCATTATAATTATTTATTACAAAACATCATAAAATATTCAAGAAGTATATCTTGTATATGGTCCTAGTCCCTATTGGAGGCCCGTCAGAAGTTTGACTTTGAATACCTATGTGAAGTAGAATGATATGACCTACACTGTGGCTGCACAGCATAGTTAACTTGATAGCCAGACAGACATTATGACAGGGATTTAAAAAAGGACTGCTGTCCTTCTTTTGAGTTAAGAAGTACATTAGGTAGAAACCATTGTTTTGAGCCTAGGATGTACCCTTAGATTGTGCCTCTGTGCAAAGGAAAACAAATTTCCAGAACACTCGATAGAGTTGGAAAATTATTAATCAAGTGTCCAGTCAGTGGCAGCACACCATTCAGATATCACTGCTAGCACTAAATATTAGTTTAGCTGATTTAACCTGAAAGGTTTTTCTTGTTCATGATAATAATTAGCTATTACTTTTCAACATGAATTCTGTGAGGATTTTCAAGGAACACTCATACTTTAGCAATACTCATAATTTAATGCATACTTTAAAGCAATAATATTCATAAACATTATTATATTTTTATTTATACTATTTATAAAGCTTTATTATTATATCTGCAGAAGACTAACTTCAGCCATTATTTGCTACCTTGGATGGTATGCGTGGTACAAAATAAATAACATTTAAGACATCGCAGAGTGAGTGCTGTGGTGATAAACCCTTCACGACAGTTTTATTTAATTTTACCAAAAGCTCCATACTAGTAGATCCCTATATATATATATATATATATATATATATATATATATATATATATATATATATATATATATATATATATATATATACACACACTTTTTTTTTTATTATTATTTGGATCATTTAGCTACATAGGCAAATGCCATTTTATTTCTAAAAGGAGACTTTTAGCATTTTGAACAGTTTGTCCTAAAAAAAAATTATGGCCTCTAAAAACATTCTTTGCTATCTTTAAATGTATAAACCCGGCAGACAGCCAAATGATGAATCTCATTAAATTATGTTTTTTTATGTTTTAGAACTCATGTAGTATGACAGTTACATCACATGGCAGATACATAATTCTTACTTATCTAAAATGTACATGCTAGTCTGCTAGTCTTATTATGTGTTATATTGACAGGCATATATTACATGCTTATGCAAGTGTTTTCTGACAGCAAATATGAAAGGTACTTTTTATTGTCATTTACCACACTTTTCGCTTCAGGCTAAGCAATCAAAAAAGTGCAACCTCATAGTAAATCCAAATGCATATGCATAAATCATTGCATTTCATTAGCAGTGTTTGGGTGAATGGTGACATTGAAATTACACTGGAGAAGGAAAAAGTGCTTTCATTATTAATGTCCATGTTTCTTTCTAATCTGGAATCAGTAGTAGGTTGCTAAAGATTAAGCATTACCATAACCATGAACAACATGGATGTTGATGAGATGAGAATAGGATGAGGCATTTAATGTAAAACACTGCCCCCTTTCTACAAACCACAGAAAATCACATAATCAAATATTTGGGGCAGCAGTAGATTTTTAGTGTGGGAGCTTCTTGTCACTGCAGTCACCTCTAGTCATTGTCAGTGCAAACAAGGCTGGCACAGCAGGACTGTCAGGTGGGGCTTGTATTGACACCCAGTGGTATGAAAAGTCAATTCAAGCAGACAAATGCTGCTGCTCTAGCATAGGAGGGTGGCTCAGGAGTCTGTGTGGTGCATGGCCAATGTAAAGGAACCACATTGCTATGTAGTGGCAGTTGCCTTAGGCATGAATATATCATCCCAGTTGGGACTGAGGGGAATTTAATTTGGCAGGTGCTTAAAGGACAACAGTCTGGCTATGTGGTATTTAAATAATTCTGAAAAAAAACAAAAAAAACATTGAAAATGGATTCATCCACAAAAAAGATTCCATCTATTCTTGTGCAGGTTTCTTTGCCACTCATATAAATATGTTATGCTTGTGCATGAAACAGTATGCATGCAAGAAACAATGCTATTTGGTCACTTTGATGAAGGTCTTGACATGTGCATATACTTAATGAGGTATTTAGTTAATTCTCTCTGTCCTTGCTGTTTAGGATGCATCAAATAGACTTCAACAAAAAGACATCTTTTGGATGTAAGTTCCAACAATAGGTACTGTGATATGTCTTGGTACTTTTATGAGAAGAACTAAGTAAATAGTGTGCCTTTCAACACCAGGGATAGATTTAATGTGTTATGTATTATCAATAGCTTCTGGTAGGAGATAGCCATATAATTTTGTTGTCCTGATAATACACATAGGAGTAGTAAATCAATAAAAAAACACAACTTTGTTAAAATAAAAACTAATTTTGCCGAATGAAGTCATAAACTTCAGTCATACTTATATTGTTAGTGCTATTATAATTTCCATTAACAAGATACTTCCATGTGCCATAATCATTTCACTTAAAAAAAAAAAATTAAAATAAATAAATAAATAAAATAAAATTCTTAAGCATCAGTAACTTCCAGCTTAATGAAATTCCACTAACATGTTTCTAAATAAACTTTTTTGCAATACACCAAACACTACTTTTAGAGGACAATGGACAATGTGTCATTAAAATAGGAACGGTATTTAATATGTATTTATTTTTTCGCTTATTTAGTTCATTTAGTCATTTCAATTGGCTGACAAATGCCTTTTTCCATTTACTTTCAATAACAAACAAAATTGCATATTTTGGTATTTATGCAGAATATACCATAGAATTTACTTAAATATGTATAAAATGTCAAAACTGACCATTGATGGGCAATGTGTGAAAAGACCTTTGAAAAGTTAAATATGGTAGTGACTAAGGTCTTTTTACTAAAACAATATAGAAAAAAACATAAAGACCATGAAGCAGTTGCAGTGCCAAGATCTCACAGGAATCACCACAGCCTGACATGGAGGGGAGCACCTATGGCAGCCATTTGTTAGTTCACTGAAATGATGATGAAGTCCCTATAAAACGATCACTTTGGAAAGCAATAAGCAATGGATATTGTGCTCCTGAGATTCTTGGCACTGTTTTTATGCTGAATAAAATATGGTTAAGGCAGCAGATGGGCTTACATAACCAGGAAACATTACATTTTTTTTAATTAAACTCTGTTAAATGGAATAATACAGCTAAATTAGTGTTGCCCAAAATACATTTTTTATTTATTTTTTATTTTTTGGTTTTAAAGAATAAACTTTTTAATACTGCATGTATTAAAATAGTTATTAGCTGTGTTGTGGAGGTTCCCTGGTGGTCTAGTGGTTAGGATGTGGCGCTCTAACAGCTGCGGCCCGGGTTCGATCCCCGGTCAGGGAACCAACCCCATCCACTTTCAGTGTCGGTCCCAAGCCCGGATAAATTGGGGAGGGTTGCATTAGGAAGGGCATCCAGCGTAAAAACATGTGCCAAATCAAACATGCGGAGGATCCGCTGTGGCGACCCCTAACGGGAGAAGCCGAAATACATTTTTTTTATTAGCTGTGTTGTGGAAACTCACAACTGGCATTTACCTAGGAATCTGCATAAATGGCTCTGTTAATTCAAATACCATTGGACAAACTGTAAATATGATGGAAAGCTATGGCTGAAGAGCATGTTGGAAATGGAAGTTGCTTCATACTATCAAGGAACTGCCTGGACAAAAAGCCTTTCCCCTAAACTCACCAGAGAGTAGAGTATGAAAAGCTAAACTAAATCTAGGAACCTTAAAATTGTCATTAAAGCAAAATGTGGTTTTGGCAAGTGCTGGTCTAAAAAAGTCGAACATATTACACATTAACTGAACTATTGAGTATTATTTTTAAACTGTGATTGATAAACTTTCTAAATAAAAAATATAAACTAATAATTTCTCATTAACAATCATTTCTTAATATTTATTCATAATATATTGAAATCTACAACGAAGTGCCACCCTAACCTTTGATATAATAGAGGGAAATGGCTAAAACTTTTTTGACAGTTGCCTTCTATACAGTTCCAACTTAGTTCATATGGAGGAGTGAATTGAGACTGAAGACTTGACAATGGAAAGAACTACAATGTTCAGGTTCCACTGCATAAACTGCACTCTAGCTACTGATTTTTGCATAGAGACATTGAAAGTAAGTGTGTGTGTGTGTGTGTGTGTGTGTGTGTGTGTTTGTGTGTTTGTGTGTTTGTGTGTGTGTGTGTGTGTGTGTGTGTGTGTGTGTGTGTGTGTGTGTTTTAGAGAGAGAGAGAGACAGGAAGAGCTAGTGAGAGAGGGACAGAGAATGACTGGTGTTTAATCAGCCTCACTTTCCCTAGGCATTGCTTCACTTCATTCTCTTTCTTTTTTTATTGAGTCAATTTAAGTCAAATCAGATAGAATGATGTAAAACATCAACAAGGGTACCACCTAATTATCACAAGTTAGTGACAGATACCTTGATACTCTGTTTCATCTGATTTACAAGACTTTCATGACAACCATCAGGTTTCAAAATGAATGTTGAAGGTAAGAATATACCTCTCAATTGTTTATAAGTTAATGTAGTGAACATTCCCATTGGGTTCAAATTGACCAAAACTGGGATCTATAGCACCACAAACATTACCAGAATAAATTATGTAAATAAATAGTAAATAGAGTGAAAATAGTAAACAAAAATAACTTTAGGTGTTTCGTGGAAATACCGGAGCAACACAAAGTAACACTAAGAAATGTGAATTGTACAAATTAATATAAATAATGAATGACTTTTGCATTATGACCTTTTTTATGGCCATCATAAAGCGCCATAAATCACTGTGTGTGTGTGTGTGTGTGTGTGTGTGTGTGTGTGTGTGTGTGTGTGTGTGTGTGTGTGTGTGTGTGTGTGTGGTGCACAATTTTTGCAGGCTGCCAAAAATCAAGCAAACATGCATAACAAACCTTGATAATAGACAGTTACACAGAGGAACATTCTCTCATGTTCTCTTGCTAAAATCCTTTCCTTTTCAATAAAACTGTATGATTTGGAAGCTTGAAGAAATATAAAGAAAAATATAACCACATTTTTACTCTTTTGTATTAATTTTTTTCTGAGGCATGACTAATGGAAAACAAAAATACTTGCTAATGACTTTGAACTTATAGGTGTATGGTAGCATTCCGTCTGGGAATTAAAAGTTGCTATTTTTGAATGGGCTTTGTGGAAATTAAGGCTTTATGAGCCTAGTTTGGAAGGCAAGATTTCTTGTCTTATTGCAAAGCTTGTTGTCAGAGAGTTGAAGCTCAATTCCAGAGTGCTGCAGGGCACTGACACCTAAAAATGCAAAAGCAGACGTGGGAGCTGAAAAGAGAGAGACATTGATTGACTGTGGGGGGGGAGAATAATTTTCAGGCATTCAATAATAATTCTGCATAGTTCAGCACTTTCTTAGATAATTACATTTCTAATAAACGTCCCTATTTTCGCTTCACTAAGAAATCAAGCAAGATTAAACCCCAGGTAATTGTTTTTTTTTTATTTTTATTTTTTTGCACACATAATAAAAGTGTATGTACATCCTTTTTTGTGTGCTCAACCTTAAGATGCTCATCATTATAGCTAATAGCAGGCTGTTTTGCACACAACAACCTCACAGTTGCTAATACCTTACCAGCTGTTTCCCATGCTGTGTGCTATCACACATACACAGAGTTTCACGCATAAATAAACATTCTGCAATGCTCATACCTGAACAAGGCCTAAGTGCTCCATCTTTGTTATTGTACTCACTCCGGCAGCCTGTCTCTCATTGCCCAGCATGCAAATCCAAAGCTACTAAATTTTGCTACTATCAAGACTGATGCTCTTCTCTCACTCTGTGCTCCAAAAGAGAAACACATTTATTACCTCCTGGTTTTGGACTCTCTATCTTTCTTCAAATGAAATAAGTGGCTGCTGTTGCCTCGCTGCATGCGTACCAAAATTGCTATAAATCTGAAAAAACTATATTATTGTGATGGGAATTAATGTAACCAGGACATGGCATGTGATGAATGGGCAAATTAAATATCCATGTAAAAGAAAGAGATAAAATGTAAAAAAGAAAAGATGAGGAAGAAGAGACTCCCTTACCGAAAACACATCAACAAATCTTGCATCCTACCCAACTTATTTGTATAGAGCTAGATTTTATCCTGTTGAGAGAATTACCTGCCCAAAAGATTTTACTGTCATAACAAAAACTGCCAAATTATGTTTGTGTGTATGTGTATGTGTGGCAGGGTAGGGTAGGGGCTATTTGTTTGATTTTGGTGCCATTTTATTGAATAATGTGGTTAGGTGATGGGGTCTACAAGCAAAACTTTATATTTTATATTTTATTATTACCAGTTAAGTAATAGGTCAAAGGGCATCTGGTTGAGACTAGTAGTGTGCTTAGCACAAGCAGGTGGTTTTTACCTTCAGGCTGACATAAATGGTCATAAATAAAGACCATGGTCTTTAATTTAAAAGTTTAGCACTGCACATTATATTTTGACATATTGACGGCCTGGTCCTCAGTGCTTTAAATTAAACTAATAGTTTGGGTTGAGGTTGCCAAAAGCATTACAGCACAAAGATTATAATTAAAGAGTAGCATCATATTAAACACTCTCTCTCCTAGCTAATCTGATTATAACTTGGTGATGCTTTTGCGAACTTCAGTTTAAAAAAAAAAAAAGTATGATAATTAGCATCAACCAAATGTATTAGAAAATACTGGGGGCAGGTTCATACAGACACAAACATTGTGAACATGAAAGAGACTCAGTACAGACAGTAACATTGCAATATTAAGGATTTTAGTGACTACTTATTTCTTCATGTGCTGAATAGATCATTACACTCTTTATGTCGCCCAAATGAGGATGGGTTCCCCTTTTGAGTCTAGTTCCGCTCAAGGTTTTTGCCTTATAACATCTAAGAAAGTTTTTCCTTTCCACAGTCGCCATGGCTTGCTCATCATTATAAATACACATCGTTCACCTTAATTGTTAAATTCTGTAAAGCTGCTTTGAGACAATGTCTGTTGTGAAAAGCACTATAGAAATAAACTTGACTTGACTTGTGCTTTAAATATGTCCTAAATGGAAAATATTGTTTGTTTTAAAATAACATTAAGGAAATATTACATTCCTGTTTTAAGGGCTTAAGGCCATAATAATTAATGTGAAGATGCAGTGGTCAGGCTTGCCCAAGATTAAATGAGTCAAGTCAAGTCAAGAGGCTTTTATTGTCATTTCTACTATACACAGTGGTACACAGTACACAGTAAAAACGAGAAAACGTTTTTCCAGAACCCTGGTGCTACACTACACAACAACAAACAAAACAACATAGAGCTACAACACAAGTTACATAAAGTGCATCGAGTGCAACCTAGTGCAAACAGTGCAGACAGACAGTGCAGACAGACGACACAAGACAAGACACTAAACCCTATATAGTGCCGACCAGTAAACCTACTGTATACTTGATTATACGGTACTGTACAAGAAGACTGTAAAAACTATACAAACTAAAAACTATATCCCAGAAGTGACTATAAACAGTACAATGTAGTGCAAAAAATACAGCAGCAGTCGAAGGTGCAAAAAACAGCATGTAAACAGTATAATACAATGATAATGATAAATGTGCAAAAAACAGCAGTTGAGAGTGTGGTACAGTTGAGAATAATAAATAATAAATAAATGAATGGTGGTGGAATGGATTGAGATGATTGATGAGTGTGTGTTAAGTGTTAAGTCCAGGAAAAATGTTACAGTTCGTTACACACATTTGAGTGCGTGTGTGTGTGAGAGTTCCATTTCATTTCTGTGTATTAAGTAGCCTGATGGCTTGAGGAAAGAAACTGTTGCATAGTCTTGTTGTGGCGGCCCAAATGCTTCGGAACCGTTTTCCTGATGGTAGGAGTGTAAAAAGTGTGTGTGACAGGTGTGTGTGATCGTCCACAATGCTGTGTGCTTTGCGGATGCAGCGTGTAGTGTAAATGTCCATGATAGAGGGGAGAGAGATTCCGATGATCTTCTCAGCTGTCCTCGCTATTCTCTGTAGGGACTTGCGGTCCGAGACGGTGCAGTTCCCAAATCAGGAAGTGATGCAGCTGCTCAGGATGCTCTCAATGGTCCCTCTGTAGAACATGGATAGGATAGGGGGAGGGAGGTGGGTTTTCCTCAGCCTTCTCAGAAAGTAGAGACGCTGCTGGGCTTTTTTTGGTGATGGAGCTGGTGTTAAGTGACCAGGTGAGGTTGTCTGCCAGATGAACACCAAGGAATTTGGTGCTCTTGACGATCTCCACTGCGGATCCATCAATAATCAGTGGAGATTGGTCGCTCTGTGCTCTCCTGAAGTCCACAACCATCTCTTTCGTTTTGTCCACGTTCAGAGACAGGTTGTTTGCTCCACACCAGGTAGTTAGCCGTTGCACCTCTTCTCTATATGCTGACTCGTCGTTCTTGCTGATTAGACCCACCACTGTCGTTTTATCAGCGAACTTGATGATGTGGTTAGAGCTGTGCATTGCTACACAGTCGTGAGTCAGCAGAGTGAACAGCAGTGGGCTGAGCACACAGCCCTGGGTGGCCCCAGTGCTCAGTGTGGTGGTGCTGGAGATGCTGTTCCCGATCCTGACTGACTGAGGTCTCTCAGTCAGGAAGTCCAGGATCCAGTTACAGAGGGAGGTGTTCAGGCCCAGGAGGTTCAACTTCTCGATCAGGTGCTGAGGAATGATTGTGTTGAATGCTGAGCTGAAGTCAATGAACAGCATTCGTACATACGAGTCCTTGTTATCCAGGTGGGTGAGGGCCAGATGGAGGGTTGTGGAGATAGCATCGTCCATGGAACGGTTTGGACGATACGCAAACTGCATGGGGTCCAGGGAGGGTGGAAGCTGTGTCTTAATGTGCCTCATGACGAGCCTCTCTAAGCACTTCATCACGATGGGTGTGAGCGCGACAGGACGATAATCATTAAGGCAGGAGACAGAAGACTTTTCAGGCACGGGAACAATGGTCGTTGTCTTGAGGCACGTGGGAACAACGTTGCTGCTCAGGGAGATGTTGAAGATGTCAGTAAGGACATCTGCTAGCTGTTCTGCACAATCCCTGAGCACTCTGCCAGGAATGTTGTCTGGTACAGCAGACTTCCGTGGGTTAACTCTGCATAGAGTTTTCCTCACTTTAGCTGTGGTTAGACAGAGCACCTGGTCAGTGGGAGGAGGGATGGTCTTCCTCGCCACCACGTTGTTCTGCACCTCGAACCGGGCGTAGAAGTCGTTCAGCACATCTGGGAGGGAGGGGTCACGGTAACAAGCAGGTGATGTGGTCTTGTAATTCGTGATGGCCTGGATGCCCTGCCACATGTGCCGGGTGTCTCCACTGTCCTGGAAGTGGTTGTGGATTTTCTTCGCGTGTGCGCGCTTCGCCTCTCTGATGGCACGAGACAGTTTGGCCCTTGCTGTTTTTAAGGCCGTCTTGTCCCCTGATCTGAAGGCAGAGTCTCTTTGTTTGAGGCATCTTATTTATATTTGAAGTTTTTCAAAATTGCATATTGCTATTTTGGGAAAACCAACTAAATTATTTAGAATGTATGATAGTATAATGGTATGCTATACCTATGCTGGGGAAAAAAAAAAAAAAAACTTGACCAACTGCATTGATGCTTCCAGAATTTTAAGATCAAGCTGGCAGTGCTGCACTTCGGAATGTAACTAAATGTTAAGACATTTATATTCATTAATCATTAATAGAGATGCAACAAAACATAACCTGGTTTTAAAATGTGCACACTTTTATACATTATAAATATATATATATATATATATATATATATATATATATATATATATATATATATATATATATATAAATATATATATATTTTTATATATATATATATATATATATATATATATATATATATATATATATATATATATATATATAGTACAAGTGTATTATACAAGTATTGTACAAGTGTAATGTAATATTGTACAAGTATTTATTATATATATATATATATATATATATATATATATATATATATATATATATATATATATATATTATCCATTATCAAGAAGCAGACAAAAATGATACAAAAAAGCACATCACAAGAAGAACACTATAATCAATGTGAAACAAAATGGTGACAGCATCATGCACTAGAACTTCTTCCAGTGCAGAACATAATAAGCAACATCTGCTGGTAAGATGACCAAAAATGACCCAAAGCATACACCAACAAACCATAGAAGATCAGAGTTTTCGAATGATCAGGATGAACTAAGGCAGGCTGTGCACAGGAGATTTAAATATAACAAATAATATAACAAATACTGAAATAATGTAAGATGGGGGAATTTTTGTTTTTGGCATGTAAAACTTAAGCAACTACGGTAATGTAATTTTTTTTATCTTAAATATTTTCTTTTTTTTTTTCATTTAATTTTTGTATATTGCAATTTCACATTAAAGATGGAAAATGAGCTGAAATTATTTATCTACATTAAAGCCTGGCATTTTAACGGGGTGAGTAGTGTTTTTATACATATACTGTAGGTGTGAAGGTCAGGTGTCCACATACTTTGTTGATGTAATATATGACCAAATAATAAAGTTCTCTAGCTTATTCAGTCACATTAAATAGAAAGCTTTCCACAAGGCATCTGGTTCGGACCAATCATGAACTCCTTGCATTGACTGGAGCTGAGGTTATAACTAAGACAAAGCAAACATGCATTTGTGCAGGCTTTTTATTGAATGTATGTGTAAATCTTAAAAACAATGTGGATCACATTTTCTTTCACAAAATTGTGTAATGGTGAAAAGGAATATTTGCATGGGCCAGACTTTGGAACAAAATCCTGCTGGTTCAGAAAGATAAAATTTTCATTCCAGAAGTGAGGAAATAAGTATTTGAAATTGTACCTTTAAATGAGAGTAGATATACAGACTTGAATGTTATGGCCAAAGCTTGTAACCTTTGTGAGCATATCCAGGAGTGTCTTTGCTGAACAGTCCTTACTAATTCTATCTCACCTGCAACTCTCAATGTCAAAAGTCAGGGACCTCTGAGAAGCTTAAAAGGATGATGTATTTTAGTGAAAGTTTATGGACAAAGAATAATTTTTTTTATCTTTTAAGTGTTTGGTACAGATGAATCATCCACAGTGTGTCCAAGGACAAGAGCTAACGAGGTAAAAAGGTCAGTTTTGATTTTAGTCTTTAATGGACCGGTATGCCATAAATCAACCTTTAGAAAAGGCAGATTACATGCATTAAAGAAAAAATCCTGTCTAAATCACTTGCATATTAATCATTATGATTTCATAATGTGAACTTCAGTGGCATCCAATATTTATTTTGTAATGCATTTTGGAGATTACTTTTTAGGTTTAACTCCATTCATTAACTGGTTGATTTCCCTTTTTACTATTAGTTTTCTAATTTGTACACAATGCTTTTTGTCAGGTAACAGAGGTGTTAGTGGAATTTAGGCCTAGTTTCATCTTTACCTAAAGTGCAACTGTGCATTTTAACTTAACTACCTAATAACTAGAGACATGGGTTTTATTTTTACCATGTTGTGTGAACGAACTTAGATGGCCTGCCCAGAACCTGATTTCAACCTCACTGAACACTTTCAGGATATAATGGAATGCTGACTCTGGTCAGGTGCCCACATATTTTGGCCAGACAGTGTATTAAACATTATCTTGATTACATAGATATTAAAACCTAAAATAGTTGTTAATATTTATCTAAAACACAAGTTCCTTTTCCCCATCTTAGTTCTGAGCTGGGAAAACAGGTCTCAATTTTAAAGACTGTAATGCTTGGTACAAGTTACAGAAACACATGCTTCCAGTTCAGGAACTTGAGTTGAGTCAACAACGCTTTGGGAACACCACTGTATGACCACGTTCTGAACCACGTGTGTAATTTGTTTAACGGAAGTGCCTGACATCACCGGCGGGGTGACGTAGCGACCACGTAGCTATAAAAGCATGTGTGATGGAAATAGCGCTAGCTTCTGTTTTTCAAAAAGCACTTTGTGTGTATCTGTTATTCCTTCTCTTAGGTTTTTGCAGTTAAGCAATCTTTCAGACTGTATGTTATATAGTTCCCCCGCATTGTGTACGCATGTCTATGCGTATGCTTCACTTCCGAAAAGCACTCTTGCCAGCGTTCCTCCTTTCACACCTGCCAGATCCAGCACCTTTTTTCAGGGTTCGGAAACCTAATTTTTGGCTGTTTCTTGATCCCACAGAGAGGATGCGGCGATCCACCTCTCTTTCTCCAAGGTGATGGATGAGGGGGTGCCGCACTGGACGAGTTTGTGAACTTGCCTCCAAGGTTTTGATCCTTATTCGGCCCGCCTTTTCAGCTCCAATGTCACCTTCTACTCTAATGTAGTTGTACTGAAGGAGTGCGGTTATGAGACGATTCCCAGGGTCGTAGATGCCTGCGAGCTATCTCTCCCCTAGTGCTACATCATCCCTTAAGGCCCCAGTGTTGCCTACCATGCCTCTTCAGACCTCCTTGGCTTTGTTGGGCAAAGCGTAAATGGCGGCGGGTCAGGCTGCACACTATGGCAGTCTTGCAGGCACTCTTGCCATCAAGAAGCACTTGTGGTTGACTTTTTCTGATCTCAGTGGCAGGGACAGAACCTTTCTTCTAGATGCCCCTGTCATGCCAACTGGCCTGTGCACTAATTAAAATCTTATTCATGTCTATATGGTTTCAAATATCTTAACATTTCATGAGTGACAGTCAGACAAAAAAAAAAAAAACCTGTTCAGGGGAAATTGGTACACTATGACAAAAAAAACCCAAAAAAAGCAAAGGAAATTAAATGTGAATTGCAAGATGTCCGGGAAGAACATTTCACATTTTCCTGCTACCATTTCAGTAACAATAGCGAGAAATACATTTTTTTTTTGTCTTTAGACCTCAAATAAAATAATATTAAGTAAAAAGAAAGCTAAGGGTTAGGCGGCAGTGATGGAGGCGTAAGCCGAAGCACCAGCAAACAGAGCTTTAATGAATAGCAAGCAGAGAAACACACAAATACCCTCGGCATGTAGGGAAATGCGGGGCGCACTTAGGGAGCGCATTCGCACCCTGACGAGAGTGAGTCCGTGAAGGAATGTCCAGGGGGGGAAGAATGCTTCGGGGAATGCTTCGGGGGGGAAGAGTGACGTGGAAAGCCAAGACGAAATGTATCGAGCGATAGAGCTGAGTTTGAGTAAGGACACGTGGAAGGTAGGGTGGATGCGATACCTCGGCGGCAGCTCCAGCCGAATGGACACATCGCTGATCTGGTCGGAGATCCTGAAGGGCCCAATGAACTAGGGGCTCAGCTTATGGCAGGGCAGCTTCAGGTTCTTTGTCGACAGCCACACCAGGTCCCCGAGACGGAAACGCGAAGACTCCAGCCGGCGTGCGTCAGCGTGTCGGTGGGCGTTGCGGAGGGCCCGACGCAGCTGGGTGTGCGCTGACTCCCAAAACCAGCTGCTCTCCTGGAACCAGGAATCCACCGCAGGCACGTTTCTTGGCTCGTCCGACCAGGGGAACAGGGGCAGCTGGAACCCCAGCACGCACTAGAAGGGGGTGAGTCCCGTACAGTCCTGGCGGAGCAAGTTTTGAACATACTCGGCCCACGGCAGGAACCGACACCACTCCTCTTGGTAGCGGCTCAACTCCTGGATCTTTCGCTCTGCTTGGCAATATGAAGCTTGAGTTTGAGGAAAGTTATCCAGACCCGAGACGTGAACCCTAGTTCCGAAAGATTTGGTGGAACAGGGCTTCCGCTGTCTCGAGGGCAGTAGGCAGGCTCTTCATGGGGACGAAGCGGCAGGCTTTAGAGAAATGGTCCACCACCACCAGGA
The DNA here is from genome assembly GCF_946808225.1 of Silurus aristotelis. NCBI lineage: Eukaryota > Metazoa > Chordata > Actinopteri > Siluriformes > Siluridae > Silurus > Silurus aristotelis. The sequence continues at coordinate 24,248,856 of NC_139575.1, read as the reverse complement.
TGCAGGTGTGGCTCTCCAACCCGGGGCAGATCCGTCACAAAGTTGATTCACAGGTGGGACCAGGGGTGCTGAGGGATGGGGAGCGGCATCAGCTTGTCCACGTAACGCGTAACCTCCTCCGTCATCCCCGGCCACCAGTAACGTGCTTGGCTTCGGGGAATGCCCCGAAGTGCATCCAAGCACGTTACTGGTGGCCGGGGATGACGGAGGAGGTTACGCGTTACGTGGACAAGCTGATGCCGCTCGACCGTTTGCTTCTCACCCGGGTGGCCCGTGCCCGGTCCCTCGTGGACTGACCTGATGAGGCCATGCCGGCAGGAGGTCGGGATGAAGATATGCCCTTCTGGGCACCCCGCAGGGGTGGTCTCTTGGATTGATGCCGTGCGTATCTCGCGGTCTATGACCCAGACGATAGGCCCCAGGATGGGTTCGTCCGGCCCGTACATCCGGGACAGGGCGTCGGCCTTTCCGTTCAGTGCACAGGCCCGGTAGGTGATCTGGTACCGGAACCTGGTGAGGAAGAGGGCCCAGCGAGCCTGTCGGGGCTGAGCCTCTGGGGCTACCATAGGTACTGTGTCTCCATTCGTCCAAGGCCAGCTTGATGGCCAGGAGCTCACGGTTGCCGATTTTGTAGTTGTGCTCGGCGGTGGAGAGCTTGTGGGAGAAGAAGGCACACGGGTGGAGCTAAGGAGGGGTTCCTGACCTCTGGGAGAGAGCATCGGCAGAGCTTGTGGATGGCCTCCTGAGCCTCCTTGGTCCACCTCAGGATTTGTGCCTTACCCTTGAGGAGCAAGGTGAGGGGGGCGGTGATCCGGCTGTAACCCTGGATGAACCGGCGATAGAAATTCACAAAAAAACAGGAAACGCTGGATCTCCTTGATCAACTCAGGGATGGGCCACTCCCTCACCGCCCTAACCTTCTTTTCGTCCATCTGGATCCCCTCTGCACTGATGACGTAGCCCAGGAAGTGGATCGTTGGGCAATGGAACTCGCACTTCGAGGAAGTTCAGGTAGAGCCGGTGTGAACGGAGTGCTTCCAGGACGGCATGCATGTGTCTCAGGTGTTCCTCCAGGTTCCATGAGTAGATCAAGATTTTGTCTATGTAAACCATGACGAACCTCTGGAGGTAGGGCCGGAGCACCTCGTTCATGAACCCCTAGGAGATGGCTGGAGAGATGGAGAGGCCATAAGGCATGACCTGGTACTCATAGTGCCCCAAAGGTGTGATGAAGCCGGTCTTCCACTCGTCTCCCTTCCTTATGCGTACCAGGTTATAAGCGCTTCAAAGATCGAGCTTGGTGAAAACCCTCGCCTCCCTTAAGTCCTCCAGAGCAGCTGGCACGAGCTGTCGGTAGTCGATACAGGGGCGAAGACCTCCATCCTTCTTTCCCCACGAAGAAGAAGCTTGATGCCGCTGGGAAAGATGAGTGTGTGATAAAACCCTGGCAGAGAGCCTGCTGCACGTATTCCTCCATCGCTCGGTGTTATGGAGCAGACAGTGGGTCCACACAGCCCTTGGGCAGCTTAGCTCCGGGGAGCAGGTAAATGCAGCAGTCCCAGGGTTGATGAGAGGAAAGACGGGTGGCAGCCTGGGCATTGAAAACGTGCCTCGAAGGCCTGGTACCTGGAACCATACAACATAGCAGGTCCCACTACAGGTCCCACCTATGAACTGTCCCTTTCAATCTTGCAGATATCCTTCTACACAAATTACTCCTGACACTCTTCTCCACCCACTCCACCCTGCCTGCACTCTTTTCCTCACTTATCTGCATCTGTGGTGCTCTTCCTCAGCATGAAACCATACTGTTGCTCACAGATGGTCACCTCTTCTCTCAGCCTGGCTTCCACTACTCTTTCCCATAACTTCATGGTGTGACTGATCAACTTTATTCCCCTGTAGTTACTGCAGGTTTGCACATCTCCCTTATTTTTGAAAAAATGGTACCGGCACAATTTCTCAGGCATCCTCTCACCTTCCAAAATTTTTTTGAACAATCTGGTTAAAAACTCCACTGCCATCTCTCCTAAACATCTCCATGCTTCTACTAGTATGTCATCTAGTCCACGGTTCATCCTCTTATTTACTGCTTTACCATCTCCACATCATCCAACCCTCTCTCTTATTTTTCTCATTCATCAGCTGCACAAAATACTCCCTCCATCTTCTCAAGACACTCTTCTCACTAGTCAACACATTTCCATCTCCATTATTTATTGCTCTAACTTGCAGCAACCTTCCCAGCTTGGTCCCTTTGCCTAGCCAATTAGTACAAATCCTTTTCTCTTTCTTTAGTGTTCAACTTCTCATACATTTCCTCATATACTTTGCCACATCCCTCTTAACCTGCTGCCGCATCTCCTTGTACTCCTGCCTACTTTTCTCATCTCTTTGCCAATCCAAATTCTGTTTTGCCAACCTCTTTTTCCTAATGCTCTCATGTACTCCCTCATTCCACCACTATGTCTCTTTGTCTTCCATTCTATTTCCAGATGTCACACCAAGTATCTTCCTAGCTGTCTTCCTTATCACTTCTGCAGTAGTTGCCCAATCATCAATCACCTCTTCATCACCACCAAGCCCCTGTCTGACCTCTTCCCTGAATCTCAAACTACAGTCATCCTCCTTCAGTTTCCACTATCTAATTCTTTTTCAGTCCTCGCTCTCCTCTTCTTCTTTTTTTACCTCCAAAACCATCCTACAGACCACCAGATGATTCTGTCTAGCCACACTGTCCCCTGCCAACACCTTACACTCTCTAATCTCCTTCAGGTTGCATCTCCTACATAGAACATTGTCCACCTGTGTGCACCTTCTTCTGCTCTTATACGCCACCCTATGCTTCTTCTTCTTCTTAAAATAAGTATTTACCACCGCCATTTCCATCCTTTTAGCAAAATCTACCACCATCTGCCCTTCCACATTCCTCTTGCTAAGACCATACCTACCCATTACCTCCTCATCACCTCTGTTCCCTTTACCAACATGGCCATTGAAGTCTGTCCAAATCACCAATCATTCTTTCCTAGGTACACTCTCCACTACTTCATCTAACTCACTCCAGAATTGTTCTTTCTCCTCCATCTTACAATCCACTTGTGGCGCATAAGCACTGATGACTTTTATTATCACCCCTTCAACTTCTAGCTCAACATTCATCACTCTTAGAAACTCTCTTTACCTCCACTACACTGTTACTAAACTCTTTCCTCTGGATCACCCCTACAACATTTCTCTTTTTCCATCCAAACCATGATAGAACAGTTTAAAGCTTTAAATGTTCCTGGCCTTACTCCCTTTCCACTTGGTTTCCTGAACACACAATATGTCTACCTTTCGCCTCTCCATCACATCAGCTACCTCTCTCTCTCTTTACCAGTCATAGTACCGACATTTAAAGTACCAACCCTAACCTCCACTCTCCAGCACTTCTCATTTTCCTGCTGTAGACAGAAAACTGTCTTAATCCTTTCCTTCTCCTCATTTGGGCCAACAGTAGCCCAATTTCCACCGGTTTCCTGTTGGCTAACAATACCTGTGGAGGTTGTTGGTAACCTGGTCCTCGACTGATCCGGTATGAAATTCTGATTCGTGATCCGCATATTTGACCCAAATCTTTATTTAGACTTCAATACTTTACCATGAAACAATATGGTTATTCCAAAGAGTAGTTAATTACATAGCATTTATAATGCCTCCCACTAGAAGTATTATGCTCTATCTAGTTTGTAAGGAAAGCTTAGAATGTGAAAGATACAATACATTCACTGAGAGAGGACAAAAAGACCCTATCCTATTAAGATTAAACCAAAAATGCACAAAAGGTATACCTTAAAAGAAGATAAAAAATTTTATTAAAAAAGTGATGACAAAATTCTCATACCTACCTCCCCAAACTCACCTTTCACATTCAAACTTTGTTTACCTTTCTCTGGTGAAGCATGGAGTTCAGTTCCAGAGCTGTTGAGATGAAGCCAATAATGAGGGGCATATCGATCATGGCTGCCCCTGCCTGCAGGACTAGTGAGCTGTAAACATCCAATGATGTCCTGGATGAGTGGCTTTTGACTGAACGGCATAGGTCATGAGGTAATCACTGTCCCACTATATACCCTTATACAATGAAAAATTATACTTAAAAAAATATTGCATCTAAGAAGTTCTATACGTTGGGCTGAATTTTCACCTGCTGACAATTTCCTTGAATCTTAATAACACTGATTTATTTGGAGTTGTAGGTAATCTGTGTAATCTAACCTATTTTTTTCATTAAGTGAGCTACAACAAATTTAATCCCAAAGTATATTTATGTTTGTGTTACAGTTGATATTTTCCCCTTTTCTGCCTTTGCTTGACTCCAATCAATCCTTTGATGGAAATCTACCCAAACTAAGGCAACCCTTTTGTGTTCCTTTTCATGAAGCACTGTGTGATGCTGTGGCCCATAGAAAATTGAAATGCCCTAAACTCCCGTCTCTCATTGCCACATTAGCACTTTGATCATAACCCCCTCAACCTATTGGCATTTAGTTTCCGTAACATTTAGCTGCCTGCAACTAGACCCATCAGATGTCTTGTTGTCCACCCTTCCATTTATGCCTAAATGCTAAAGTGTGAGTGGATGCTCCTGACTGAGAAACACTTTCATTTCAACCCAAACCATATAGAGAAAAAGGAGGGCAGGCATTTTGGCACAGCCCGCACACGAACAAAGCTGCAAATGGTTATTGGATGAGAAATTGTGCATAAATGATGTGTGAGTCATTGTTTGGAATAAAATTGTTTTTAAAGTCATTCTAATCATGACCCAATACCAATTATCCACTCTAACACACACACACACACACACACACACACACACACACACACACACACACACACACACACACACACACACACACACTCACTCATCTATTAATCTATATATTTGCACATTAAAAATGCATTTTTTTTTCAGCAGATTTAACACTACATATATACAAGTGCTTGACATTTATACATTCTAAATATGTTTAGACCTTTGAAACATGGCAGTTACAAATTACCTGCCAATTCATTATATTGTCTCCCTGAATGCAACAGGTTATTACAAATTGCATCTTAATAAGTTTGATAATAAGATTAATAACTTAAGTGGTGAAATTAATTGATTTATACCCAGTTCTAATTTTCATTAGCCATTGGGAAGCATTTAAATGTGGATCCTTCTATAATTGACTGTTATCATATTAACTGATATCAATATATTCCAATTCAGCCAAACTAATTAGTATTATCTACGTTGTACCTACTTAGGTTGCTGTGTAATATATTACATTAAAAATCTGTTGTGTACTGTGTACAGTGCAACTAATACTGTGGATATTGATATTTGCCTGGGCAAAGAGGACTACCTAAAATTGAAAATTCTGATTTCTACATCACCAAAAAACAATATAAGCTGATTTGAATTTTTTTTCTGTAATATGATGAAGCGCTTTAATGCCCTCTCACATACTGCGAGTTGTACCTTTAACACTGCAGCCAAAGCAGTCTTTTGCAGCTTTTCACTGTGTTGAAGGCTCCTAAGCCAGTGTTGTGGCAAACCGTTACTTTGGTTTAATAAGATTATACATGCTTTAATCCTTTTATTTATTTTCTCAAGTTAATGCAATTTTGTGCCGGTGTGTATCGATCCTTAGGGCTGTGTGCCGCAGTGCCGTAATATGGTTCATTCAGCATGCTCTTATTGGTTTACAAATTAAAATCTGCAAACCTTTGTTCGTTTGTTTTTTTGAGTTAATTTTTTTCCCCATTTCTACACCTCAGTGCTTATTCCATGATCCATCCATCCATACACCCACCCACCCATCATGCGCAGTACAAATATATGTATATAAACATGTGATTTTACCTAAATAACCAGTTTTAAATGATTGCATGTCTGTTTTTTTCTTTTTAAGCCACCCCAGTTATGTGAAGTAGGTCGCAAGCCAAAGAAACTTTGGGACTCTACTGCTTACTGAGGAGGAAAAATAATCCTATTCATGCATAAAATGAGCTTTTCTAGACTTCTACTCACTCTTTGATATCAGCACTATCTAAATGATCCAATTAACTACTTCTTAACCCATTTTCCCCTGAGGCAAACAAAACACTAACCCCTTGCTAATGGCAGTCATTAGGTTGACACTTTGATCTGATCTCTTGTGAGTAACACAATGTTCTTGGGTAATAGGAGTCTTGGCAAGCATGTACTTAAATTAATTCTTGTGTCTCACATATATCAGGTCATCTTAAGCTAACAAGAACATTTCTTAAAATTGTTTACATCCCTTAGTCTTGTCAGTAAACCAAATCACCAAACCTCTACATTAATCAATTTGTAAGGCCACTTTAAGGCTGTATCAAGCATTGCTGTTTAAAAGAGTTTTTCTGGTTGCAGCTTTTTGTTATGATATAATCCTTGTCATTACCATAGTTAATACTGATTTAAAATACATCTTTGTATGAGAGTCCCATGATTATAATTTTTTTGTTTAAAAAATGTGTGTAAAATAAACTTAGCTTGAAGTTGTTTTTCTTCTTCTTTTGGCTGTTCCCATTAAGGATCGCCACAGCGAATCATCTGTCTCCATACTACTCTGTCCTCTACAACTGCCTTGTTCAAACCAACTACCAGCAAGTCTTCCTTCAAAGCATCCATTAACCTCCCCTTTGGCCTTCCTCTTTTTCTTCTTCCTGGTGGCTCCATTCTCAGCATTCTCCTACCGATATACCCCATGTCACTCCTCTGCACATGTCCAAACCATTTCAATCGGGCCTCTCTTACTTTGTCCCCAAAATGTGCTATATCCCTAAAATAAACTCATTTCTAATCTGTCCATCTATGTCACTCCCAATGAAAATCTCAGAATCTTCAGCTTTGCCACCTCTAGCTTCACCTCCCGTCTTTTAGTCAATGCCACTGTCTCTAAACCATACAACATATCAGGTCTCACCAAAGTCCTATAAACTTTTCCTTTCACTCTTGCAGATACCCTACTATCACAAACCACTCCTGCCACTCTTCTCCACCCAATCCACTCTGCTTGCACTCTTTTCTTCACTTCTCACACTCTCCATTACTTTGCACAGTTGATCCCAGGTACCTGAACTCCTTCACCTTCACCTTCACCACCTCTTCTCCCTGCAACTGCATCACTCCACTGCCCTCCCTCTCATTTACACACATGTACTGTCTTACTGCTATTGACTTTTATTCCCCTTCTCTCCAGCGTGTACCTCCACCTCTTCAGGCTCTTCTCAACCTGCTCAATACTCTCACCACAAAATCACAATATCATCCCCAAACATCATAGTCCATGGAGACTCCTGTCTTACCTCATCCTTCAACCTGTCCATCACCACTGCTAACAGGAAAGGGCCATAGCCGATCCTAAATGCAGTCCAACCTCCACCTTTAACCAGTCTCTCATTCCTACTCAGAGGTGGCAAAAGTACACACATCCTTTACTTAAGTAGAAGTACAGATACTCATGTTTTAAAATACTCGGGTAAAAGTTGAAGTACTGATTAAACTTTTTTACTCAAGTGAAAGTAAAAAAGTCTTGGCTCTGACATGTACTTAAGTAAAAAGTTGTTTGTGTCGCCATTATGAGGGAAAAACCCACAAAACCCCACCTAGAGGGTTAATTGTGTAAAAAATGGCGGATTTTCTGTTTGATTTGAGACTTGGCGCATAAATAAAACAAAAGTTTACTGATTAAAAATATTTTTATCTGGAGTTTAATAATTTATTTTACATCTAAGTAAAGAAAGGACGTCGTAGATAAATGTATTTTTTCCCGAAGGTTTTAATTTCGCCTCTTTTATATTTAGAAATGTATTTATGTATTTACATTTTTTTTATAAAAATGGTAAAAACAGAAATGCTGAATTGATGGCGCGTTAATAACATTTAGTGCCGTTTACAATAATTTTAATTTTGACAGCCAAATATATATATATATATATATATATATATATATATATATATATATATATATATATATATATATATATATATATATATATATATATATTAATACAAAACAAATTAAAAATGTTACCGAATAAATGCATCCAGGCGGAACATCCACATATAGAGAAAAGATGATGATCATGAATGTGTCTGTTCTCAGTCATGTTCTCATCACTGACTCCCTCTGTCTCATCCACATTAACCCCAAACTTCTTACTGCCTTCTGCCTGCTGATTCTTATCTTCGTAAACTAGTCTACATCTGTGGTGAGTGAGAGTCAGGACTTTATACACCAGCGGATTGAAAAAGACGCGCAGTAACAGGAAATCGGTTGTTCGGCAGAAATCGGCGCGCAGTGAAAATAAAAAATATATATTTCACCAAATCAGTGGATTAAAACTAAAGTTACGAGCCGGTTTTGAAAATGTAAGAAGTAAAAAGTACAGATATTTGTGTAAAAATGTAATGAGTAAAAGTAAAACGTTGTCTAAAAAATAAATAGTGGAGTAAAGTACTGATACCTGAAAAATCTACTTAAGTACAGTAACGAAGTATTTGTACTCCGTTACTTCCCACCTCTGTTCCTACTGCACACTTCACTGCTGTCACACTGTCCTGATATATGTCCTGCACCACCCTCAAATACTCCTCTGACACATTTTACTTCCTCATACAATACCACAACTCCTCTCTAGGCATCCTGTCATATGCTTCCTCTAAATCCACATACACAATAAAACTCCTACTGACCTTCTCTATACTTCTCCATCAACATTCTCAAAACAAATAATGTGCCTGTGGTGCTCTTCCTCAGCATGAAACCATACTGTTGCCCACAGAAGGTCACCTCTTCTCTTAGTCTGACTTCACTACTTTTCCCCATAACTTCATGGTGTGACGGATCAACTTTATTCCCCTGTAGTTACTGCATGTCTGCACATGTCCCTCATTCTTAAAAACCAGTACCAGCACACTCCATTCCTCAGGCATCCTCTCACCATCCAAAATCTTGTTAAAGATTCTGTTTAAAAACTCCACTGCCATCTCTCCTAAACATCTCCATGCTTCTACTGGTATGTCATCTGGTCCAACTGACTTTCTACTCTTCATCCTCCTAATCACTGCTCTCAGTTCCTCCTTACTAATCCTATCCACTCCCTGCTTTACCATCTCCACACCATCCAACCTTCTCTCTCTCTCTCTCTCTCTCTCTCTCTCTCTCTCTCTCTCTCTCTCTCTCTCTCTCTCTCTCTCTCTCATTTTCCTCATAAAAGCTTGAAGCTATAATTTAATGCAAAAACATGTCCCCGTATAGCCATGTGAATGTCTTTATCTAACTATTAGATGTGTTTCATTTTACAACAAGTTTTACTTACTTTATGTCAGTTTTACTTACTTTACTTGTATATTTTTTATATTTTAGCCTGAGGTACCAAGTGACACTCTTATAGCTCAGAATATCTTGAGTGTTTTATCCAAACTATAAAGTACGACAAAGAAAATTATAAACTCGCAGGCAAGTATTAATATCTAGGAAGACAGTGTTACAGTGACATGACTAAATTTTTAAGTAAAAGAAAACTTTATGAAAATTTATGAAAGAAAATTCCAAGTCTGGTAAATGAATAAATAAGAAGCTCACAGCCAACTTACTTGACAAAAGTAAATTAATTATACACATAAAGAATATGAGGAGCATTCCACTGTAAGTAAAATTAAAATCAATCTCTGTAACATGCAGTTGATGTCTATAAGCAGCTACCATAATAAAAATGGAACACCATCAGATAATTTGCACATGCTTGGTCACTTGAGAGCAAGTCCTGTGAAAAAAATCCTGTGTGCATTTCTGTATCATGAAAGACAGTGCTCGAATTGAGTCAAGTCTTATGGGGGTCCCCCCATAAGATTGTGTAATTCATATATTTTTTTACTAAAATAATCTTGGGGACCCCCCTAAGTCTATTTTTTACTTTTCATGGGGGTCCCTTATGCCTTTGCAGATCCTGGATCTCCCCAGCCCCTCTTCAATTTAAGCACTTATTAAAGATACAAAACTCAAACAATAATGAACTATCTCATCAAAATACTATAATGAACAGTTGATGTTTCCTTGCAGAATATTCAACCATATGACTATTTTATAGATTGTGTGCTTCAATCTTATTTGGCGGATATTACAATATTGCAATAGTATGTATATTGTTTGTCTCCGTGTCAAACCAAATGGTCTGAAAATGCATACCAATTGTTATACAGTACATTAAAATTTGTAAAAAATTATTTTACATCCTTTTTCTTTTCAATTAATTTAGGGGCAACTTAGAGTCACCATTTCATGTACTGGCATGTTTTTTGGAGGTGGGAAGAGAAAAGAAACATAGAAAATGAGAAACATATTGAAAATGTTACAAATCATATAGTTTTCAGGTACTGTGGTAGATGAGACATAACTTCAAATTAAATTTAACACAGAAGCACAGTGACAGCTGAATATTGGATATGAACAAAGTGTCCCAATCTTTTTATACTGTATTCAGCAAGAATCATCTTTCAGTGAATTGTCTATAGACGGCTCCATTTCTAAAAAAAATACAGCCTTCTTTGATGTGATATTAAACCTATCGGATTTCAAGAGTGCTAGAGAAATGGGAAATGAGTAAGGAAGTATGATTTAATATTTTATGGGAGACATTATAAATAGACTATTACCTCAGTCAACATTATATATTGGTCTGTGACTAATGATAATTTGAGATGTCTGTACTGCAATAGGGCAAAGCAGGTAAACATTATTGTTTTTTATTTCTACAGTAGTAGAAACACACACACACACACACACACACACACACACACACACACACACACACACACATGCACACAAATTAACAAACTAACTATTTGCTTTTACAGTGTCCTTGTTAGTTTTTTGTAAATTTGTTGTTGTCTTATGTAGCAAATTGTTATTGTGAGAACATTTTGTTTCCCTGTATACTGTACTGTATACTGGAAGGTAAAACACAATGTGGAACATCCTGTCTAATGGAAAAAGAACAAAAAAAACCGAAATGAGCCGTATGTGCATAATACACTATGGTGTTTTTTTTCAAAGTATAGTTGTTGCATGGGTTGCCTTTTTATTAGTTTTATTAGGACTGTATGGCTTTACACTAATCAAATCATTTTATATGCAGGATCATAATCTGTTTTGTCTAAGGCATTCCTAGTAAAATTCTATCCCAACAGCTCTACATTTGATTCATGCAATTTTCATTTACATGCACATAAAACTAGGTTGACAGCAAGGATAGAAACTGTCACATTTTCAAACCTACATCATATGTTGGAACCAAGGTTTGCCTCCCCGCCCAATTGCTTATTTTAATACAAGCTGCAATATGCTGCAATAAGTCTCACTGTCAACTGATCTTGTCAGCTTATTCAAACATATAACTTTTTTGTCAAAAAACATTAGTTTCTACACTGCTGTGAGATAATGATTGAGTCTAGTTGCTGAAAAATTTAGGCAGGAATAATAATATGGCCTTTCATTGAGCAAATGAGAAATTAAATTTTAAGGAAAAAATTATAATCTAAATGAAATGCATAAAGGCAGAAAAAATAAAAGCATGCTTAGAATTGGTAAAGCTGCTAATAGAGGCAGCATGCCAGAAAATAAGACAATATATATATATATATATATATATATATATATATATATATATATATATATATATATATATATATATATATATAATCAACAAAATAATTCAAAATGACAGAGTAGTGATGAACTAAGTCATGCTAAGTCACAAAGTAAATGGTCTTTATTTATCTATCCCATTGAGACCTCTTTGCAAGGACACTATTGTTGCATTTCCATTAAACAGAAGACAGGCATTTGTGTGGAAAGACAAAAGTTGATTGATTGCCTAGTGATTTTTTTTGTCATTATTCTGCAAGTATTTTACACAATATACTGGGTAACCTTCAGTTGACTACACCCAACAATAAAACCCTTGTCACTTCAGACAGAATTAATGAAGTGCTTGTAGATGGAAAGAACCCTTTCCTAATACCATTGCCAAAGAAGCCTGTGTCTGCAGTTGTAGATGAAATGATGTATATATGATATATATACATACATACACAGTATCTCACAAAACATTTCAGCAACCGTTTTATTATTTGTTTGTACGTCGCTCTGGACAAGGGTGTCTGCTAAATGCTGCAAATGTATTATATCTTCTCAAGGGACAAAACGTCTCTGTTACATATGTAACCTTAGGTCCCTGAGGTCCCTAGGTCCCTGAGGGAATAATGTGTGTAATAAGTCAAAAAATGGACGCTGGCCGTCACTGGCAGGGTGACGTCACGACCAGGAAGTATAAAACACACATGGAGCGAGGCGAGCACCAGCTTCTGTAAGGGAGAAGGAGGCGCTGCAGGGATGCCGGCAGTGTGGCTTAGAGATGCAGCTTCTCATTCCCTCAGGGAACTAGGGTTACATACGTAACCTAGAGACGTTCCCTTTTAGGAACTCAAGCTGCATTGAAACGCTTTGGGAACAAGTGTCAAATCACGCCAGACTGACCAGTTCCTGACTAGTGTGTATAAGCACAGCTAGGTCAAAGGACAGAGGGGCCAGGAATGGCACTGCGGTCCAGGTTGTAGAGCCGAAAGAAGATCAGCGGGGTGGATCAGCCCACAGCGTTGCAAATGTCTTGGAAGGGTATTTCAGAGGACCAAGCCTTTGAGGCAGCCACACTCCGGGTGGAGTGGGGAGTCCAGAGAACTAATTTGATGATGCGATAGCGTCAATGATCCATCTGCTTAGGGTCTGCTTGTTGGCAGAGAGGCCTCTCCTCGGAGGGCCATAGCAGATGAGCAGTTTGTCAGACTTTCTACAGGGACATGTTCTATGGTGTCCAGTGCACGTAGCAGGCACAGCCAGTTCAATTTTACCTAGTCTGGGGCCTGAAATGGAGGAGGATAGAATGAATGGTCATGGGATGTTAAACGTCCTGGGGTACAAACTCCGTCCTGGCTAACTCTCTCCAGAACTCCGGGAAGCAGCGCGACGAGTGGGAAGGCATACAAACGTGTACAGAGTAAGGGAGAACAAGAGGGGACAGCGCGACGTCTCTTGAGATGCAAACAGAACCCCCTGGGCTTTGCTGAATCTCTCCCAAATCTGCTCCACCACGAGAGGGTGGAGCCGCCATTCCCCGGGTCTCAACCCCTGCCTCAACAGGGTGTCTGCTACTTCATTCAACCGACCCGGGATGTAAGCTGCTCTTACTGAGAGAAGTGACCTCCCTGATGGTTGATGTATGAGACCACCAAGGTGTTGTCTGACCAGATCAGCACGTAGTGATCTCTGAGGTGTCCTAGCAGTTTCTGGATCTGCTTGACATGAGAGGCTGTCCTTTTCAGGCAGAGGAAAGCTGCACGCGCATAGTGGTCGAATACCATAGTACGCTAAGTTCCCATATGACCCCGAAGCCTTCATGTGAGTGAGAACAACATCTCAATGCCGGACGCTAATTGCTCTGATGGAGCTAATATCAACCAGTCGTTGATATAGTTGAGGACGCGGATGCCATGAAGTCTCAGGGAGACCAGAGCTGCATTGACACACTTTGGGAAGGTGCGGGGTGAAAGGGCAAGGCCAAACAGAAGAACCTGATACTGGTAAGCTTTGGCCCAGAAAGTGAACCTCAGGAACTTCCTGTCAGAAGGAAGGATAGATACATGGAAGTATGCATCCTTTAGGTCTACCATGACAAACTGTCCTCGAATCTGATCTGAAACACGACCTGCTTGACGGTCAGCATCCTAAACCTGTCACACTCAGTCTCATAAGTGAGTGGTTCAGCTGATGTTTACTCCAGAATAGGACACAACACACCATCCTTTTTGTTAAGTATAAAGTGCTGTCTGTAGAACCAGGATTCTTGTTCTGATGAAGGGACCAACTCAATGGCCTCCTTTCTCAGGAGAGTACTTACTTCCTGTTCCATGACCAGAGCCTGCTCAGTTCCCACCAGAGTTGAAAGGACCCCATCAAAGAGGGGCGAACAAGACCCAAATTGATTCGAATAGCCTTGCTCTACAGTGTGCAGGACCCAGAGCTTTCCAGGCTGCCAGGTAGTCTCTTAAGTGTATCAGTCTCTTGAGACTGACCTTTCGTGTGCCTAGAGGCAGGGGGCAGTGCCCTGATATAGCCCTAGGAGCCTCCAAGATGGCGGCAAATTCTTCTGGACTACTACAAGACCGAGTGGAAACCGAAGAGGATGCAATGCCCTGAAACATATTCAGAGGCACAGATCCACCGAACGTCCTATGTCAGGACATATTGGTTGAAGCCCTCTTGTTGAAAAAAGTCCTCCGATCTGTCACTTCCTGGGGGCCCAGAGTGCAGTGCAGGATGACAGGGGGAGTGCATGACACGTTTTTGTGCCTCCTGATGAGAGGTGCTTATTTGATTTTGGGGCTGCGCCCGCTGAGCTTCGTCCGAAGCACCCCCCAAATTCAGCTCCTGCAGCAGGTCAGCCTGATATGCCTGCAACACCACCATAGTGTTGCAGCGGCTTGACCGGATGAGGCATTTGCCTTCCCCACAAGCGCTGACGCATTACAAAGGGTTCCATAACCCATCGTTCCATACCCGTGTTCTTTAAGCACCATGATGTATAAGTATAACTTCGATTTGGGGCTAAAAAGGCTTTGCCCAGGACCTCAAAACCTCAGTCTGCAGGTCGGGAAGGAAAGGGAGACCCCAACGTGGAGGTTGCGACACCGGTGTCAGAAAACACTCGTCCAGCTTGCCGGATGTAGGGACTTTCTGCTTATGAGCCGGCCAAGCTATGTCGAGCTTGGCAACAGCGCGGGTCACAACCTCTATTTACTCCTTAACCTCGGTATCGCAGAGTCCAGCACCCCCAGAGCCCGCGAGGACCCTCTCTGCTAATGCCAAGTTACAGAATCATCAGTTGCAGTAGCTAATATATTTGGCAAGGTAGCCTGTTGGATTCTAAATAATGTTAAATTTTTTTAACTTGTTTGAGATTGAATGCATAATTGATTTAAATAAAAAAAAAAGGAACAAAGAAACGCTTGAGATAAAGGAAATCTGTTCACATGTATAACTGATATATACAAATATTTTAACATGATTTTACAATAACCTCAGAGTTAAAATGACATTTGTTTTTTCTTTCTTAAAAATGCTTTATTTGAAAGAAATAAAAGTGAATTGTTTCAGGCTGATTAGTACTATTATTTATAATAGAAGAACTTGAAAATAAGAGTGTGCTGCCATGCATTTTTTTCCAATTAGATGAGTTTCTTGGTCCTGAAATAGAAAGCAAGTCAAAAGTACCAAATGAAAACTGGTATCTATTGTAATGATGCATTTTCAAAATTGCGGGTGACCCTGACCATGGACTTTTGCACCTCATTAAATGCAAATGGAACAGCTTGTCTGATTCTTCCACTCCATTTCTGCTTCTAATTTTGCACAAAAAATGGCAAAAAATCTTTGAACTGCATATAATTATGACTGTTTTCTGCCGTGAAATAGTAAGAGATGTCATTGAAAGGGAGTGACAGTTGACATACAAGTTAATCTTTTTTTCCCTAGATGCAAAGAAGTTCACTCATCCTAAAAAGTTCAAAAGGCAACTTATAGAAAACTTTTTAACACTATGTGGCTACACCCATATGTGGACTAAATTGCTGAAACAAAATTGGAGGCTTATAATTTTCAAGAATATGTTATCTATGTATGTATGTATGTATGTATGTATGTATGTATGTATGTATGTATGTATGTATGTATGTTATAGCATTAAGATTCCCGTTTGATATAGTGTGGAAAAACCTAAACCCCATTGAACATTTCTATATAAAAAAAAAATTTTACACAACTTCAGAGCACTTGTGGGAGAATAGGCAAGACATCCCCACAGCCATGACCACATTTTAGTAAAAAGCCTTACTAAAGGAATGGAGATTATTAAAATAGCAAAGGGGGGGACTAAATCTGAAATGGGATGTTCAGCAAGCACAAATAGCTACAATTGGGCAGGTGTCTATATACATTTACCAGTATAGTACATATTGACTAAAGTCTTTATAATTTATAACATTCCAAAAATACTTTGAAGTATATGAACTATATTGACGAAATTATTGGGACACCTGAATTTTCCAGCCAATTGAGGTGCTTTCTGAAGTTTCCACAAAGTTGAGGTATACAATTGTATATGATGTGGTTTTAGAAGCATTAAGTTTTCCTTTCACTGGAACTATGATATCCAAACCTGTTTCAAAGTGCTCCTATGTACAAAGTAAATTTCATTAAGATATACTGTAATTTACATGGGTTGGATTACAGGGGGTATTTAGCTCTGACCCCATCCCTCACACCTTTGGAATGAATTGGAAGACTCTTCACCTAACATCAATACTTGACTTTAGTAAAGACGTTGTGGCTGAATGAGCACAAATCTCCACAGTTAACCTTTTAAAGTTAAAGTGGAGGCAAAATGTGCACTAATCGTGGAAAAGGATTTTAAAATGCACATATGGATCTTATGATTACAGTAGGTGTCTACAAAGTTTTGTTAATATATTGTATCTCTGCTCTGTAAAGCACAATATTATTTTTGGTTGACAGACTGCAATTCCAACATATAAAAAAAAATGCTGCATGTTTCAACGACAAAGAATTTTGTGAAATTCTGTTCACTGTTCGGCAATCAATGTAGCATGTCATAAGTTCTTATTATGAAACCACATAATTGTAAACCAATCGCACTCACTCTCTTTAAAAGACTGCTGTGCTTATTCTGCTTTTATGCAAACAGGCCAACAAATAAAGGTCATCAACAGTTTCATTAAATGCTTAAACATCAGAATGGGAAAATGTCATCTCAGTGAATATCATATGGCCAGACAGGCTATATGATACTCACTGAGATGACATTTTCCCATTCTGATGTTTAAGCATTTAATGAAACTTAAGTTAGTGGAATCATGCACCTGAAAAACAGGTCACAGTTTCAGAGGCTCCAGAATGTCTTTAGGTTATGTATGTAACCTTGGTTCCCACATACGTAACCTAAAGACGTTCCCTTTCGGGCTGCGTCACAACGCTTTGGGAACGAGTGTCCAATCACACTGACCAGCCCTTGCCTAGTGTGTGTGAGCACAACCAGAACACAGGACAGAGGCGCCGGGGGTGGCTCTAAGGTCAAGGTAATAAAACCTGACGAAGGGTGGACCAGCCCGCAGCGTTGCAAATGTCTTGGAGTGGGACTCCAGCGGACCAGGCTGTAGAGGCCGCCACATTCTGAGTGGAGTGAGCCTTGACCCCGAAAGGAGCGGGGACACCAGAGGACTCATAAGAGGAAGAGATAGCATCCATAATCTCCTTTTTGAGATTCTCCTTGTTGGCAGGAAAACCTTTCCTATAGGGGCCATAGCAGACAAACAGCTGCTCTGACTTCTTCCACGGACTCGTCCTGTGGCCGTACGTGTCGTGCTCGCAATGGACACAGTCGGTTTTGCTTCTCCTGGTCAGGGGCTTGGAAGGCAGGAGGGTAGAATGCCTGCAGCACAACAGGTCGTGGGGGAACCGCAGGCACCTTAGGTATGTACCCTGGTTTAGGGTAAAGGAAGGCACTGACCATGCAAGGTGTAAACTCCAGGAGAGACGGGGCTACAGAAAGAGCTTGTAGGTCCCCAACCCTCTTTAGGGAGGATATAACCAAAAAAAAAGCAGTCTTAATAGACAGGTACCTAAGGGCCACCTCGGCCAAGGGCTAGAAGGGGGGCTCAAACAGAGCCGCCAGCACGAGGGATGTTTACCCAGCGACTACCCCGCAAGTCAATAAGCCATGATATCGGACACGTAACCCTTCAGGATTGAAGAAGCCAACCCTGTGGCAAACTGTTCCTGCAGGAACTCCAGCACTGAACCAACCAGGCAGTTATCTGGGTCTAATTGGTGGTGAACAGGTGCTGTTTAGTGTCATACACCCTCCTCGTTAAGGGAGCTCTGGAATGGAAGATAGTTTCCACTACCTCAGTAAAGAGACCAGCTGCTAGAAACTGTGCCCCCTCGGGGTCCACAGCTATAGCCTCTATAACTCTGGGCGGTGGTGAACCAGGGTTTCCCCTGCCTGGGAGAGGAGATCCCTACTGGGAGGGATTTCCCAAGGAGGTCCCTCGAGGAGGGACACCAGGTCCCTGAACCATGGTCTGCCTGTTCATCAAGGTGCCACCAGGAAGAGAGGCTCTTTTCTGGCGAACTCTTTCCAGAACCCCCGGAAGAAGCGCAATAGGGGGAAAGGCATACAGGTGTAGCCTCGGCCACATCTGTACCATGGCGTCCAACCCCAAAGGGGGGCTGGGTGAGAGAAAGATAACCAGAGGGGACAGTGAGGAGTCTCCTAGGTCGCAAACAGATCTACCTGGGCCCTGTAAAACCTCCGCCATATCTGCTCCACCACTTGGGGTGGAGCCTTCATTCCCCGGGCCCCAAAAAGAGCGTCTGCTTTCTGATTCAGGTGACCCGGTATATAGGCAGCCTTCAGTGAGAGCAGCTTTCCCTGAGACCATAGGAGGATCTGCCGGACCAGCCTGTACAGGGGCGAGATCTGAGACCCCCCTGGTGGTTGATGCATGAGACCACCGATGTGTTGTCAGTACAGACCAGCACATGGCGATCCCTTAGGTCTAGGAGGAAGTGTTTTAATGCTAGAAACACAGCATCTCCAGGCAGTTTATGTGCCATGTGAGGTGTAACTTGTTCCACCGACCTTGGGCGGAGTGGCCACTGATAAAAGATCCCCACCTCGTGAGGGATGCACCCATTGTTAGCGTTACATGATGAGAAGGAGCTCACAGGATTAGAGACTGGAACATACTGTAGGTTCTTTCCACAGATCCCACCCCGCCGATGACATCATGCCTTCCCGTTGGCAGGATTTCACACATGATTCAGAGCATGAGCAATGCGGAGGCATTCCCAAATTGTTGTGATGGATCTCTTAAGTTGTAAACAGGTCTACTTGAGCATTGCCAAATTTCTTTGAAATCTGCCATTCCCTGTTTTTCAACCCCTGTCTCGACTGACCATTTGCTTAGGGAGAGCAGCCTCCCTTTGGCCCACAAGATGATCTGGCGTGCCAGCCTCTACAGGAGACATTAGCTTAAACACCCTGGTGGTTGATGTACGAGACCACCGAGGTGTTGTCTGAGCAGATCAACACATGGTGATCTCCGAGGTCTGGTAGGAAATGCTTCAATGCTAGAAGCGCAACCAGCATATCTTTGCAATTGATGTGCCACAGCAGATAGGGCCCTTCCTATAGACCTTCGGCAGAGCAGCCTCTCATGACCTGCCCTGAGATAGGACCCCGGGATCTCTCCAAACATCTAAGGCACGTAGGGCTTACCAAGTCAACCTAATAGTACAGAGGGATAGCCCCTCTGCAAGAACCCTTGGCCACAACTGAAAGGGTTTAATGTGCAGGAGACCAAGTGGTACCACATTGGACACTGCTGCCATAAGCGTTGCCCAGTCTCTGGAACCGCTTGACAGTGAGTGACGGCTGTAAGGATGGATGCAATGCAGGCAGGAGATAGCTGCGTGCGCATAACTGTTGAATCCTACATTACGCCTAGATAAGTGGGTCTCTGTACTGAAGAAAGAACACTTTTCTTGTCATTCAGTCTTAATCCCAATTCCTTCATATGGGCGAAAAATACATTGCATGTCAGGTTTGTCAGGTGCTCTGATTGAGCTAATATCAACCAGTCGTTGATATAGTTCAGTGTGCAGATACCACAGAGTCACATATACACACTTTGTGAAGGTGCAGGGTGAGAGTGGAAGTCTGAATAGAAGGACCCGATATTGGTAAGCTTCGGCCCCAAAAGCAAACCTTAGGAACTTTCTGTGTGAAGGAAGGATGGATATGTAAAAATATGAGTCCTTCAGATCTATCATGACAAACCAGTCTTTGGACCTGATTTGGGACACGACCTGTTTTAGGGTGAGCATCTTGAACCTGAGTCTCGATGAAGTACCAGCTGTAAAACCTGAACTCTCTGTTGAACAGAGGGACCACCTCGAAAGCCTGCTTCCTCAATAGAATTTCTACTTCTTGTTCCATAACCAGACTGGGACACACCCCATTGAACCGGGTCAGAGGAGACCCGATTACTGAATCATATACAGTATACCTCTCTCTACAGTGCGCAGGACCCACTGGGACAAGTAATGCAGGTGTTTCTAGGCTCCTTTAAATTCTGAAGACCTCAAACACTTCTGATTTGTCAGGATCTCTTGACTAAAGACCTCTTTTTTAAGATGACGGTCCTCAGATCCGTGAGTTCCTTGGACCTTAGCCTAGAGCATTGGCCAGGGTTCCTTGTTTCAGTGGGAGCACAAGTGGTGACATTTGTGCTAGGCTGAGACTGGGGTTGGGGCTGCACCCGCCAAGCCGACTGTTTCTCAGCCTCCTGGAACATCTCGATGACCGTATTCAGTCTAGTCGGCAACACAGGTGCCTCCAGCAAGAACGCTGGAGACAAATCTGACAGGGTGAGCCAGAGGTGTCTGTCCTTGTGAAGACAAGGGTGGGTATAGACCGGCCGATGGCCCTAGTGGTCTCTTTTGTGTCCATAAACGAACCTCGTCTGTATACACAATGCAGCTCTCAGACCCTGTCACTGCCCATAGGCACTTCCTCATCTAGCTCTCGCAGCAGATCGGCCTGATAAGCCTGCAACATGGCCATGGTGTTCAGGCAGCTGGTGTCTTGACCCGCTGCCACATAAGCCTTGCCCACCAAAGCCAGGGAAGTCCTCAAAGGCTTGGTGGGCAGGACCGGGTCCTTAAGGGAGGATGGACCTGGGGAGAGATAGCCAGCCAGCAGCTCTTCAACCTGGGACATCGTCCCATAACCACACTCCTCCAGCCTTACTACATTAGCATAAAGAGAAACATTGGGTTTGAAGACACAAACTGAATGAGGGTTATTCCATGACCTGGTCACCTCTGTGTCTGGGTCTGGGAAAAAGGCTGACCTAGGTTGCAGGAAACGTTCGTCCAGCTTGCTCAGGGCACATAGTATCTGTTCAACAGCTGTCCAAGGGATTTCCAGCTTGGCAACAGCAGGAGGCACTACTTCCAGCAGCTCCTCGAAAAGGACTGGCTTTGGGGGCATGTCTATCCCCTCCCCCACCTCAGAGGAAGAGAGGTGGAGCACAGCTCTTTCCTCACGGGAGGAAAAAAAGTCAAAAGGTGTATTTCCAAACCTTGAGAAAGAGTGCACACTGCCAGATCCATTTGCGACCCTCCTCGAAGAGCGCTCGCCTGGACCAGAGTGTCCACATGGACATACATTCGCAATGTGGGTCGATCGAGCATGCTTTGCTGCTTACCAATACTATACCTTGGATTCTCAGCAACACAAACACACACAGAGCGTTTCCTAAACAAATTAAAGCTAGCATGATTTAGAGCATGGAAATGTAGAAGCATTCCCAAAACTTTGTTGACAAACATGGAGTTCCTGAAAGGGATCTGAAGGAAACTCTTCAACTTTAGGGCATGTTGGACTCTGTGAGTAGAACAGAGGTTGAAGTTATTATTCACAGTAAGAAAATAAGACTTTATCTATGCAATGCAAAAAGCTGGGATGAGTCATGTGGGACCACTGAGTACAGAATTGTGGTTATGTTTTGGCAAGCTTGAGAAGTGGAATTTTTCATCTATCTTTTAACAACTTGTTCATCTAATTGGCATGATCAGTGAATGAATCTGAGTTGAATGGCTGTCGCAGCATGCCAATTCAGTCCAAATGCCTTGTCAAAGTCCCTGATGGAAAGTGGAAATGAGGGCTGGCTTGTTCCATCCATTGCCTGCTGTGTGGGTTCTGAACTGTAGATCATACTCAGCTGCAGTTCTCCATCCTTCTTGAATGTCAGAAGTTGCTCACCAGCCTTTTTCCGCTCCAGGGGATGATCAAAAAGGTTAAAGAATAGTGTAATGAAATGAACTTAAGACTGGGTGATCTTGTTATCATAAACTTCAACAGCATTTTTTTTTTTAAATCTCAGGTTATCGCTTGTACAGTGAGAAGAAAAATTTGTGACATGATCGTGTAAGTCATACATTTTATGAGAAGAAATAAAGCAAATCTGTCAATGAAAAACATTATAATTTTGTGAAATTGCTGTTCTTTTTCAGTCTTTTAATGAGTTTATCTAATATGGCCTGAATGGCAGCCAGCAGTTGCTTTTCCAGTACTATTCTTTTTTGGACAGCCTCAACATCATAACCTGCAAATCAGAAATTAGTCTTAACCAGATATATGGGCCATGTTTAGACAGGCTGTTCTGGGAAAGCTTTCAATACCACACCACTGTCAATGGCTGGAAAAAGACTGCAATATGTGGTTAAGTAATTTATTTTTTTTTGTTTGTGTGTAGTATGTTAAAACAGGTTTATCCAATTTGATGGAGACTGTAAATGGGAATACTAATCATGTAAATGGTCATGTTGTGGGTTTTAATTCATTGGGATGTTCAGGAATTTGGCTTTTTTTTTATTAATTATTAGTGACAGATGTGATAACACGTTACTAAAATCACAATCTTTCTAAAAAAAAAATTATTTTATTAAATTTCATATTAATTCCAAAATAAATTAAAACAAAACCAAACACCTAAAGTTTGTAATATTTTTGTGATTATTTAAATAAGTTACAATGACACCATTAAATGGGTGTGTACAAAAGGCTAATCAATGTAATAGTACCACAAAAGGATTAATACAATGTTTTTCCATTCCATAGTTTTTCATTTTACATATTCATTTGTGAATGTTTTTTTTTTTTTTCCAGCCACCCTCTGTAGGCTCCCACAAAAAACTAATTCCCCAAAAGATTTGCCTTTGTCTTGCTTCCTGTCAGAAGAATATAGAGACGAAAAAAAAATAAGATTTTTTTTAAGTCCAATGAGTTCCCATGGGCCAGAGTAAGTTTGCAACATCACATTAGTCCAAGCAATAAAGCTTATGCTGACATTTAAGATGGGGTTGTGCACAACAAAAAAGTCAATGTGAGACAGAATCTCAACCAAGACAAACTCAACACTGCACACTGTATTGACTTGGATTGTGTAGTTTTAATAATTTTGGAACAATTGATGTATTGCTAAAAATAAAAAGTGAATATACCCAGTTTGTTAATAAAGCACAACACATAAAATACATCATAAAACATAGAATAACATCAGGTAATACTTCAGTGATAAATCAGTGATCCTTTTGAATGATCTTGTTCGGTGTTCTATCTTGGTCATAGGGATTCATGGCAATTCAAGAGCAGCTCTGGCTCAGTGCCCCGAGTGGGAGCCTCTTAAGAACGATTTAAATTCAACTGAGACAGAAAGCAAGTCAAGTTATTTATGTAAGATTATCTCAGAGGATGTTGTGCTCTCCTGCATGAGAGATTCAGCAGGCCCATAAATGCATCAGTGGAGACCCAGAACCTGCCCCCCCTGCAACATAACAAGAAATCTCAATAAAGTAGACTGGAAGGGGGTCATTTCAATGGTTTATGCTACAGATGGAAAGGTCTGATATGTTTTAGTCACAGCAGAACAAGACAGTGAAGTTTTGTGTGGGATGTATTCAATAACTACTGATTCTCAATGATTATCTACTCTTGGAGCTTCAAATGCCTTTACCAACACACAGATACATGGTTATAAAAGCATATAGCCTCAATTATATAGTATTTCTTGCCTTTAATTTAGAGCAGTGGCCTTTATGGCATTGGCTCAGTAGAATGCAGATGACCTGTGTGGGAGTCTGCTGGGGTCTTTGTTCAGTCTAAAAACTGGAAAGGACATGGTAGTAAACTATTAAACATGTTTGAAGTTGTGTATCATATTTTTACATTATATATAATATTTTTAGTCACATTATATGTTTTCGTGTGTGGCTTTTTAATGATCTTGTTTTGCCTGGTTTAACTTTTCATACCGACAGCACACGCTTCAGACGAACTTGCTGTTGCCATGACTGAATGCAGGAAGACACTATATCAGACATTTGCAGGTGTACATGGTGAGAACCAGTGCTTCCCTTTTTAACATTTTTTACAATCAGGTCAGAAAAATAGTTTTCTAATACAAAACATACTTTGGGCAAGCATTTATAAAAAGAAAAATTGTCAAACTTTATCGTTAAGTTTTATAAAGCAAGATAAGCGAAGTGATATTGTAAGCTTTTGCCACATATATTATTAGGCCAGCAGTTTAATACACTAAACATGCCTCTTTCCAATTACAGTGCAAACTATATGTGCCTCTCTCCTATCATGAAGTTCTATTTGTATCTATTTAGAAAAAAAAAGAAGTAATTTGTCAATTTACAAATGTTTAAACCTTCAGAAAGAGCTGTGACAATCATAGTGTGTGTTATGAACTGTGCCCTTGTTACTCTACTCTACCCTTGCAGCTCTAATTAATTGACATTAACAGATTGGCAGAAGAAAGAGCAGCATTTCACAATGCAAGACTGTGGCTAACTCTCTTGTGCCAGTAAGCATACCATCTTGCAAATCAAGAAATATGCATATACTACAAAAATATACAACAAGAAAAACATTTACCTGGTTTGCATATATGTTCCCCTTCAGGAACTTGAGCTGCGTCGGAACGCTTTGAACGCTTCTGCATTGTCCACGCTCTGAATCACATGTATAATCAGTTCAAATGGAAAGTGCAGCGTCACCGATGGGGTGACATCATGACCAGGAAGCTTAAATGCACATAGAGTAAAACCAGTGGCAGCTTCTGTTGTTCAGGAAGCAGTCTGTGTGTGTTTGTCCGAAGCAAGTAGAAGCTGTTTATATCCTTTCTTGAAAGCATTGCTTCCATCCTTGCTTATCTTCTTGCCCCTGCTATATTACGGGGGATACGCATAAACTGTGTGCCGCTTGTCTAGGAGCAGAGCATGCTAAGTCGGATCTCGAGGGAGCTGACTGCCCAGGTTGCGCTCACAATGCCATACGAACACTCAGATCTCGGAGAGCACTCTTTGAGGATGGTGCTCCCACTCCTCGTAGTTCTGGCTCATGGTGCAAGGACCTGGGGCTCGCAAGTGGACCTCGCAGAGGGGTTGGAGATGTCTTATGGCAGCCGTTTCCAGTGTGGTTCCACTTGGCCTCCCACCAGTATCTACGTATATCCTATATCCTGGGCCATTTTAACCAGGGAGCAGGTGCCTTCTTAAGGCAAGGGCCAACCCTATGGGTGGTGGAGAAAATCTAGGAAAAGTTTTACAGAGCTCAGGTAAACCTGTTTGTGTTTTGTGAGACGTCGCACTGCCAGGACAAGCTTAACCGACTGTGTCCAGTGCACGTCCACATTACAGAACTGTGAAGAAAGTCGGTGCAGCTGTTTGTCTGCTATGGCCCTCCGAGGAGAAGTTCCACTGTGAATAAGCAGACTCTCAGCAGATGACTTGTGGATGTGATTTCAACCTCTTATGAGTCCTCTGGTATCCCCGCTCCCTTCGTGGTCAGAACGCACTCCACTCTACTCAGGTGTGGTGGCCTCTAAGGTCTTTTCCTCTGGAGTTTCCCTCCAGGATATCTGCAACGCTGTGGGGCTGGTCTATCCCGCTGACCTTTATGTTCTACAGCCTCGACCTCAGTGCCATTCCTTGAGATCGGGTTCCTGAAGCAGAACGTCTACAGGTTACTTATGTAACCATGGTTCCCTTAAGCAATCAAGACGCTGCCTCACTGCCATCCCTGCAGCACTTTCTTCTCCTTTCAGAAGCTGCCGCTGGTTTTACTCCATCTGCTTTTAAGCTTCCTGGTTATGACATCACCCCGACGGTGATGCCATGCTTACCATTTGGACTGAGTATACACGTGATTTAGAGCATGGACAACACAGAGGCATTCCCAAAGCATTTTGACGCAGCATCTCATTCCCTCGGGGAACAATGGTTTGAATGCAAAACCTTCACGAGACATTCACTGGTCAACCTATTATGAACACTATAATAATAATGTGGAGGGCCTACCTTTGCACTCAAACCAGCCTTAATTCTGTATAGCATGGATTCTAAAACTGTTGAATAAGGATAATATGGACATGATTGTGTCACACAATTCTGGCAAATTTCTCAGGCCCAATATGGGTATTCTGTCATGCCTGCAGCTCTGTTGCAAACTGTGATGCATTGTGTTCTGACACATTTTTACCTTAGCCTATATCAACTTTTTCATCAAGCCTTAGCAACAGTGATCCTTGGGTGCCCATGAACGTAGAAAGGTGTCTGATGAATGGTTGAATTTTTTTGGGTCAATTATCTTGCCATTAGAATTTGGCCCTTGTCAGTTTCACTACTTTTTTATTTAAGTTAAAAGTAAAGAAGATTGGAGACTCACATGTATTTAAGTAAAAAAGTAACCAATTCTACCACCTGTTTTAGTGTCATGCTGGACCAAAGGTGGCACAAGTACATAATACATAAGTAGAAATACAGATACTTATGTTTTTAAATACTGTACACTTAGTACTGACTATACTTTCTTACTCAAGTTAAAGTAAAAAGTTTGGGCTTTGACATGTACTTAAATTAAAAGTAGCCATTACTACTACCTGCTTAAGTCTCACGCAAGTAACTGAACCCCTTCATATTAATATTAGTGCTGTCAATCGATTAAAATATTTAATTGTGATTAATAGCACAATTGTCACAAGCTAACTCTAAATTATTCGCAACTTAATCGCACATTTTTATCTGTTCTAAATGTACCTTAAATTAATACTTTTCAAGTTTTTAAAACTCTAATCAATGGGCAATGACAAAAAATAGATGCTTTATGCAAATGTATGTTTATTTTTAGTGAAACCATACTCAGCATAGAGCATGAAGACGGAATATTCTTGTGAACGTTTGGAAGAAATTATGGTGTTTAAAATTACCAACCTCATCAGAACAGAAACGGAACCTTTGTTATGCTACGGGTATTGAGGTGATACCAGAGAAACTGTACCTCTTCTATCTTTAATGCGGATTACATAATCAGAAAATATTAGTTTTTTGATGTGAATAGATAGTTTTTTTTGTTGTTGTTTATTTAAGTAGACATTTTGAGCTTTCTATACATATATTTATTATGTCTGTCAGGCAAGGTTTTATTGAGATTCAGGTTTTATTTATTTGTCTGTGAAGAGAGATGACAGAGATGGTAGAGAGCATTCCCTGTCTGTTTTTTATTTTATTTTACAAAACACAGCATGTTGTTGTTATTACTGTATACAAATAAAATGTATTGCTCTTTTCTGTATGAAGGCAGCAATTTAAGTTCATTTTGGTGTTTTGAGGAAAAAATGCCACAAAACACGCTGTCGTGTTTGTCGACCCCAGAGTGTTTATTGCCGGATGTGTTCATCATGGTGGATTTTGGTGCTGACTTGTTGTTTGAGTAAAACAAATGATTACTAATTAAAAATACATTTTCTGTGCAGTTTATTTAATTATCTATTTTTTATATCTGAGTAAAGGAAGGACGTCATGAATAAATGTGTTGCACTGAAGGTTTACATTTTCCCTCTGTCTCATTCCATACTTTTTATTGCCTTCTGCCTTGCTCAATGTTAGCAGTGAGAAGAAAAAATATTGACATTTCACAAAATAGATTAAAACTAAAGTAACAAGCCTGTTTTGAAAATGTATGAAGTAGAAAGTACAGATATTTGTGTAAAAAAATTATTGAGTGAAAGTAAAGAAAACTAAATGGTGAAGTAAAGTACTGATATCAGAAAAATCAACCTAAGTATGGTAACGAAGTATTTGTACTTTGTTACTTCCCACCTCTGCTGATTGGTTTGTAAATATATGTACTTCATATTCTGAAGAAATAATTATGCAAATCTGTTACAAAGCTTGTTAAAAATCTTGGAATAGAACATGGAGTTTTAAAGCAAGAGTGTCTATAAATTGTGCATGTACCTAAAAAGAGGTTCTTATTCTCTTGCCAATTGTCATGAATTGTTTATTATGCTTGCCAGTCTTGCAGAAAGTAATGCAATTTGATTGAGTGCTTTCAACCCTCATGCAAGGGGGTACCTAAATATCACCTGTCATGCTGATTTTTGAGTGGTGCACACTGGTCTAATACCTCTTTTTTTAAGTAAAGGTCTAAAAAAAATTTCAAATTATGAATGGAATAGAGGGCACATAATTCCATAATGCCATCATACTCTACTCTGCTGCTGATTGTGCTGATTAAGAGCTGTCAGTTTAAGAGGCAATTTGGACCTGCCAAGTGATGTTTCCTGGATTTTGCATTGTAATGTGTTACTCAAATATGATGCAGCCAATGTCACCAATTCAGTCTGTTCAATATATTCACAAATCACTTTATAATTCTTCTTGCATATTGCTCTATTCTATCTGCTGACATAGGGATAATGTTCTATTTTAATTAGGCCCAAAACATTTTTTTTGTTTGTTGACTGTTTCAAATTTTCATAGTAAAAATATGATGCACTGATGTAAAAATACAGTGAGCTAATGCAGTGAGATTTTGAAGCTCATTTTACTCAACTTTTGTTTTATAATCTTGGACCCAAAGAACATTGTAATGTATTAAAAAATATATAAACATTTAAATTTTCATTCAAAAACCAGCCTCCAAATGCAAATGGGCAAATTGAAGTTTTATTAAAAAAACACTAGTGCAAACATTACAAACTGAGCAGAGCAGAGAAAAGAAAAGAAAAGAAAAGAAAAGAAAAGAAAAGAAAAGAAAAGAAAAGAAAAGAAAAGAAAAGAAAAGAAAAG
Source organism: Silurus aristotelis (assembly GCF_946808225.1). Classification (NCBI taxonomy): domain Eukaryota; kingdom Metazoa; phylum Chordata; class Actinopteri; order Siluriformes; family Siluridae; genus Silurus; species Silurus aristotelis. The sequence continues at coordinate 24,219,955 of NC_139575.1, read as the reverse complement.
AACAACACCACAGACAGAAAAAAAGGCTTTGTAAGTTCATGTAACTCTACACGGAATGCAATTTTGCAATGCAGCATTAAAGTTCTGAAATACTGAGGAAAGAAATCAGGTAACTATGAATGGGTACATTTTGTATGCTATGGTGTGTTCTGAAATTGGCATTCTGTTTCCAGCATCAAATTAAAGCAAAATAAATAAGGAAAAGGAAGGAATGAAATATTTTAATTTGTGTGGTGGATAGAGAGAGATTCAAGACAAAATGGTCCTTTTTATACCTGTGAAACATTATGCTCATTATCTGTGATCTGTTGTAAGTTCTGTGTTTGTCCTTTTCATTAAAGGCTGGAGATCAGGCTTTGTCCAGCAAATCTGTGATTACTACTCAGCAATTGCACATTGAGACTACATCTTTGTCATTTCTTTCTTCTTCTCTGACATGTTGCCCTTAGTTTTGCCCCTGATGAGTTTCCTGCCAAGGGGATCCACCACTAAAGAGACCCATATAAATTAATGAAAAATCAACATTATTTTGCAAACTGCATAGAGCAGCATTTTTGCACCAGATGAATGCTGAAGATTAAGCATGTCATTTGTCAATGCTTTCATACTATTCGCATCAATAAAGAAATCAAATAATAATAATATAATTATAGGGCCAACAACTGAATTTTATTGCAAAATCTCTTGACAAAATCAAAAATGTTATTTTAATGTTAAAAAAAGACAAATCTTTTTTTTTTTTTTTTTTTTTTTTTTTTTTGCCTAAATGACAGATCCAGATGCATTCATTAACATTGTTTATTAATAAAAGCAACAGCAAGACTGGAGAATCACCAACACAGAAACAAGCAGACACAGCTTTGCCCACCTATTCTACAAAGTAAATCTGTGAATTTATGCAAATTTTCTGGTTGAAGAAGACATGCATTCATACTTCTGAATTGCTTGGAAAATGTATTACCCTTTGAATTACAGTTTTATATATATATATATATATATATATATATATATATATATATGTATATATATATATGGATCTGTATATATATATATATATGGATCTGTGTATATATATATATATATATGTATATATATATATATATATATATATATATATATATATATATATATATATATATATAATGACCGTGGCATGGCCTTAAAAAGGCGATTCATGCTCGAAAACCCTCCAATGTGGCTGAATTACAACAATTCTGCATAAATGAGTAGACCAAAATTCCTCCACAGTGTTGTAACAAACCAGTTATTAGGTTTGCCCCTAATTCAAAGAAGAACATAGACAACCATCTTTATGGTTTCAGTGTGGTACCATCTGCAAAAGATGCTCTCAAACAACACACCACTATGACGTGATTCATTAGTAGTGTTGAGCCTAAACCCCAAACCTTATAAATGGTAAATCAGGGCCCTAACCATGGAATCATTAATTCTAGTTTAAAGGTGTTTGGTACATAGCCAATGGTCAAGAAAGAACTGATTATTAAATTACATTTTAAAATTAAAGTCATTGCACCTATATATTTATGATTTATATATATATATATATATATATATATATATATATATATATATATATATATATATATATATATATATATATATATATATATATAATTTTTAGGTAATTTTGCTATATAGAGTATATTCAGATTCTAGGATTATTTTTGTTGATCTAGCAGTATTAAGAGCTCAGGAGGCTCTCTTTTCATGCTATTTGGTATACTACCAATGCACTTTAATACCACTTCTCATTTTTGAGTTAATGTTGTAAGGTGCATGTGTGATTGTTGCATCCAGAGTGATGTTTTCTCTGTCTCTCTCACTTATTATGTTTATTTAAAAGTAAAGCTTAAGCATTCAGTTGCTTAAATTCTTTGGAATCAGAAGGTGAGTTAATCAAAGTTTATATATTAGGGAGATTACTGAAATAACTACAAGCAGTAGATGTGGCAATATTTGTAATATTTAATCCAGAAAATGTTATATCCGGCCAATAGTGTGACCACCACTGGTTGTCAGTTTGTTTAGTTTTTTTTGCTAGGATGTAACTAACAGGGACTTGTACAGCAGTTGTGGACAGTAATAAAGTAAATGTAATTTGTTACTGTACTTACAATAAACAGACGTTTTTTCGCGTATCTGTACTTTATTGAAGTATTTCTGCTTCGGGAGACTTTTACTTTAATTTCACTACATTTCAAAGTCAAATACCTCAGCTACATATTGTGAAATCAGACATTCGTTTTTATTTATAAGCGGATAAAAACATAACTGGTCAAGCACAATCGTTTTTTTTTTTGTTTTTTTTTACCACTCATTTACACAGTTGCATCAAATATCATATCATATGGTAAACGAACCTGGTCATGACTCGGACTGTGCACCCACTGCCCGGAGAGGTTCCCTCAATCATACACTCAGAAAGAAGAGGCGTCACATCATTAATCATCAAAGGGTGATGTCACATCATTAAGAAGAGCTGAATCCAAATTAAAATTATGGATGACAAAAAAGGTCTAAGCCTTCAGGTTTAGAAAAAAAGAAAAGAAATCGGGGGAGAAATGTGAAAAAGATAAAAGGTGTGTATGCAGCTCATCTTGTTATTCGGATAGTAAAGGCTAATGCATTTAATGAAATTAACTGTTAACTGTATATCACTATGCTGTGATGCCTGCTATTTATAGTATGTAGTTTATCATAATGTGTGTATTTTGCAACAAAACAACTACATCACTATTCTTGTTGGATTGTAAGTAAACTAGCATTTATTTATTTGGTTCCCTTTAACTGGGGTGAAGGCCTGTTTTCTGTGATTGTATTGAATAGGACCTGAACTGAGTTCAGTAAGTGGAATCTACAGTGCAGCTTAAAAGGATCATTTTAAAAGACATCTTATTATAAGGGAACATGTGTTGTATGTAGCTTAGGGGTATAATTAGCCAAGAAGTTGTATGGTTTTTGGTTCTGAGAGTTTAATACATTTTGCACAATGATATTTAATTGTGCAATAAATGCATTTAGGGTGATATTTAAACATGAAAGGGAGCTCTATTATAAATGTACCCAAACTTTTCGGACTGCTATGAGAATATGTCTTACTCATCTAGTGATGTTAGCTGAAGCAGAGAAGCTCAAAGCTAAAACTAATCAATGGAGACTTTGGGTCATGGTGTGGTTCACATAGGGCGTCATTTAAGCTAGAACCGCAATTGCTCATTGATGTTATCTACTTAGAAACAACATACAGTTCAGTGTCATTTCAACATCAAGCAGAACATTTTGAGAGTAATAAATTTAGGAAGAAACTCCTGACTATAACTTGCCACAACACCAGTGGCTTTATTTACACATATAAACAAGTCGTTGAGAAGGTTTTGGGCTTATGATAAACACTGATTAATCTCTAATAAATTAAGTCATTAATATCATTCTATAAATAGATTGGTGTGCTTAGAGTAACATTAAAGTCTATTTACATAAACTGAGTTGATTTAAGCTAGAGTCTTATGATAAAAATTATGATATGACATTAAAGCCATAATAAATCATACTACTTTGGATACTTAAGTAAATTTGAAGACAAATGCTTATGTACTTTTGCTCAAGTGAAAGTTTAAAGGTTTTACTTTTACTGGAGTAATATTTTACCTACTGTAACTCTACTTTTACTCAAGTGCATGCTTTGTGTACTTCGTCCACCACTGTTGTACAGTATGAATCCAGGAAGAAACCTCTGAACAAAAACATCTTGAGCTCAACCTATCTGGACTGGGCATCTTCTTTGAAGGGAGTATGATAATGGCTCCAACTGGCCAACCTGCTTCAGGACAGGTCTTTTTTTCTTTTTGGACAAATTTTTTCCCTTCTACCTAGACAACCCCAAGAGCAAAAATAAAATCACCTACATTATTCAGCAGGCATGGCTTAACCTGGGTAAAAGTAAGATGGCACCCAAAATTTTTACAATTTTAGAAAAATCATAATCTGTGATATCACCTACATCAACAATGTTAATAAACAAGTAGCAAGATAAAGTTTATTTCATAAGGGCATTTATATTTCTCAAGTGTATACAAAAATATATAGCTAAATTATATTTTTTGTAGTTTTGTACTTTCCTCTATTTTTCTGTTACATTAATTAACATTTAAAAAAAAGAAATAATACTTTTTTTTTCTTTTTTGGAGACACTGAAAAGAATAATAAGAAAATCTATTATTAATATTATTATTTTTTTTTTTTACAATATATTGTAAGTTGGCATGAAGTATATTTTACTTCAAACTTCAAATCATATAAAAAGACCAAAGAAACGAGGCAGGCACTCATTAAGTCAAGTCAAGTTTATTTCTATAGCGCTTTTCACAACAGACATTGTCTCAAAGCAGCTTTACAGAAATCAACAGTTAAGGTATAAATTAATTTTCATAAGTATTTATGTATTACTATTAATACATTTACCAAAGATTTCCAGTAGCATTAGTTCCAGTGTTTAGTTCTCTAATCATGTTAAGTCCACATACATCTCTGTCAGTCTGTACCATTTTCAAGAGAAAAGGCATAGGATAACTTCAGACTATCAGTCTAGACTCTACTTAAGAATTGCGCATTGAGTCATAAGGATTCCTGGATAAGACGTGACTATGGCAGAATCCTTGGTGCAATTCCAGATAAGATTAATTAAATCCACAGATAGGAATTCAGCACAATCTCGGCAAATCTGTGCAACACTGAGACATGGTGCTCTTTCTCTGATTCTTCACTGATCCAATTGCTGACTAGACTAAAGATACTACATGATTGAGACTAACCAAAGAGACACAATGGTAATGTTATTATTTGGTTCATCAATGTAACCTATTCAATAGTGGAATGGTAGTTTACCTATAAAAATTAAGTTAAATAGATCTTATAAATCTTTGTATTAGATAAATGCTTTTCTCGCAGACACAAATAAGGCAGCAAATTTGACTGGCTTAAATGCTATTTTTGACGCTTGGTAAAAACGCATAAGGTAACATAATGCAATATATGCATTTTGGTTGTGTTTTATATCTTGTCACAAAAAAGGCCTGCAAGCTATCCAATGAATAGAAATAGGCCTACGTCTGAGATTAACGGTGGCAGTAGAAAGAACAGTGGCCCTAATAGTTGTACAGTCTGATAAAGTTATTTGCACATAAATGTACTTTTTTTGCCAAACAAATACACTCTGGTAAGTGTCAGTTATTCTTTAATAATGAGTACATTGGCTCCTAACCTTTAAAAAAATGTTGACTATAATGGGAGATGTGATGGGCATGTTGATTCTACTCGATGCACTTGATGCTATGGAAACGTCTGTAGGTTACGTATGTAACCCTAGTTCCCTGAGGGAACGAGACACTGCCTTGGAACACTTTGGGAACATGACTGCGTTGTCCATGCTCTAAATAATCAGTCAAAATTGAAGGCAGGCTGTAACTGGTGGGGTGACATCACGACCAGGAAGTATAAAGTGCACATGGAGAGAAAATGGCTTCAGCTTCTGTGACCAAGAAAGAAGCGCTGAAAGGATGCCAGAGGTGTGGCATAGAGACGCAGCATCTCATTCCCTCAGGGAACTAGGATTACATACGTAACCTAGACATCCCCTTTCAGGAACTTGAGCTGTGTCGGAATGCTTTGGGCGCGAGAGTCCAATACCACCACACCAACCAGTCCCTGACTAGTGTGAATTACCACAGCTAGGTCGAAGAGGGTTAAGGTTATAAAACCTGGTGAAGGTGAGCGTGGTGGACCAGCCCGCAGCGTCGCAGAGGTCTTGGAGGGACACTCCAGAGGACCAAGCCTTGGAGGCTACCACTCTCCAGGTGGAGTGAGCTCTAAAACCGAATGGAGCTGGGAGACAAGAGGACCCGTAAGAAGACACTATAGCATTAATAATCCATCCACTGAGAGTCTGCTTATGAGCAGGAAGTCCTCTCCTCAAAGGGCCATAGCAGATGAACAATTGTTCCGACTTCCTCCAGTACAGTGCTTGGACCAGGAACAGCCAGTACAATCTCTCCTGGTCTGGGGACTGGCATGGAGGAGGATTGAATGCCTGGAGCCTGACAGGTCATGGGACAACCTAGGGCACCTTAGGGATGTAACCCGCTCTAGGGTGCATGAAGGCACTGGCCATGCCTGGAGTGAACTCTAGGAAAGAGGGGGGCCACAGAAAGGGCCTGTAAATCACTTACTTTCCTCAGAGAGCAGATGAGCCAGCAAGAAGGCGGTCTTAATGGACAAGTGACACCACGAAATCCAGCTATAGGCTCGAAGGGGGGCTCAGACTGAGCCTCCAACTTTACAGCCAAGTCCCACCAAGGATCTTGGATGCAAGGCCTCAGCCTCCAAGTGCCATGGAGAAAACACGTCAGGAGTGGGTCTCTGCCCACTAAATGCCCGGACACGGGGGCGTAAAACGGCGGATGTGTAGACTTATGTTAACTTAAGTGGTGCAATGCCAACCCTTTTTTTAAACGGCTCCTGCAGAAACTCCAGCACTGAACCAACTGGGCAGTGGACTGGGTCCAATTGGTGCTGGGAACACCACGCAGTAAACAGGCGCTATCTCGCAGCATACAACCTCCTCCTAGAGGGAGCTCTGGATTGGAGAATGGACTTGGACCCTTGTCTTCATTCAAATGGTCTGGGCTGCTCTGAGGGAGAGGAGTTCCCCTGGGCCCACAGGGGATCTGGCGTGGGGCGTTGTAGTAGGACCCCGGGATCTCTCCATGCATCTAAGGCACGTAGGCTTCGCTGTGTGACCTTGATTGCAGGGAGGGAACCCCTGGGCCCTTAACACCACTGAAGAAGTCTCAAGTACAGGAGGCCAAGTGGAATGACATTGGACACTGCTGCCATGAACCTGAGCAGTCTCTGGAACTGCCTGAGAGTGAGTAACTTCTCTGACCTTCCTGACTGCCATAAGGATGGACGCAATGTGGGCAGAGGAAAGCTGCACGTGCATAGTTATCAAATCCCATATGACGCCGAGATAGGTGGTTCTCTGTAATGGAGAAAGCACACTCTTCCCAGCATTCAGCCTGAAACCCCAGCTCTTTCATGTGAGCGAGAACGACATCTCAATGTCGGACCACTAACTGCTCTGATCAAGCTAATATCAACCAATCGTCGATATAATTGAGGATACGGATGCCCTAAAGTCTCAGGGAAGCCAGAGGCGCATCGCCACACTTTGTGAAGGTGCGGGGTGACAAGGCAAAGCCAAAGGGAAGGACCCGATATTGGTAAGCTTTGACCCCAAAAGCACAACTCAGGAACTTCCTGTGATAAGGGAGGATAGGTACGTAAAAGTACGCATTCTTTAAATCTACCGTGACAAACCAGTCCTCGGATCTGATCTGAGACACAACCTGCTTGAGGGACAGCATTTTGAACCGAAACCTAATAAAAGAGCGGTTCAGCTGATGTAGATGTAGATCTAGGAAAGGATGCAACCCACCGTCCTTTTTGGGAACTATGAAGTACCGCCTGTAGAACCCAGTCTCTCTGTCTGACTGAGGAACCTCGATTGCCTCCTTCCTCAAGAGAGTGTCTACTTCTCATTCCAAGACCAGAGCCTGCTCGCTTCTCACCACATTGGGAGATAGCCCGTTTAACCGCTGCGGGCGAGACCCGAACTAAATAGTATAGCCTCACTCTACAGTGTGCAGGACCCACTGGAACACATCTGGCAGAGCCATCAAGGCTGCCAGGTGCTCCCCTGAGGGTATCAGTCTCTCGAGACTGATCTCTGGTGTGTTTAGAGCTGTGGCAATGCCCTAACGTGGCTCATGAGATGAGACCTCCTGGTCCGCAACGATGCCGGGCGAAACCCAGGGAGGGTGCTGGAGCTGGTCACTTTTCGTGGCAGGGTTAATGAGCCAGGTCCCTATAGGGGCCCGTGGGAAACGGGCACCGAGAGAAGCGGCGCTACACGCTTTATCCTTCCACAGGTTGGGTCAGGACCTTTTGGCCGAAGCCCTCTTCCTGGAGATGACGGTCCTTAGATCTGTCACTTCATTGGGATTTGACCCAGGGTACCAAGCGGGATCCCTCACAGCGGGAGGGCAACGCTCTGTCTCTGCACTTGGCAGTACGAAGTGCTGGGTTGGGGTTGGGGATGCACCCGCCAAGCAGCCCCATGAGATTGGCCTGGTGGATGCTACTGGAACGCAGTTGATTTCTTGGACTCCTCGAACCTGTCGACTACTGAATCAACGGCATCGCCGAACAGGCCTGAAGGAGAGAGTAGGGTGTCCAGCAGCATGTCCTTGTCCCTATCAGGTATTTCAGACAGGGTAAGCCACAGATGTCTCTCAGTGGCTATTAGGGTAGCCATAGACTGGCCAATGGCCTTAGCAGTCTCTTTTTTTGACCTTAAGGCCAAATCCGCCTTACGGCAGATCTCTGAGAACTGGCCGCCCTAGGGGTCTCCCAGATCCAGCTCCCACAGCAGGTCGGCTTAGTATGCCTGTAGCACTGACATGGTTTGCAGACATCCAATGGTCTGACCTGGTAAAGTGTTAGACTTACCTTCCAGCGCTGAGGTAGTGCCCCTGTGGATTTGTATTGCATTACCACATAGACTGTAAGTATGAATGTCAATATTTCTATGAATTTCCTGGTTGCAATTGTAGTGCCTCGCTCACGCAACGGGACGAACACACACACACACACACACACCAGAGAGCCAAATGTCAGAAAAATCACATTGTGTCTTTATTTGTTGTGTACAGGGGTGCCGGGGGGAAAAGGAGAAGTGCAATCTTGTATCAGAATATGAATAAGTCCTTAACGGCGCGTCTGCCGGAGCTTCCGACGTAGCGCCGTTTGAAATACGTGTTGCCACGGCCCATCCGAGAAGAGCAGAGTCCCAAATCTGTCTGGGCGTGTGGGTGCTCGGTGTCCTGTAGACATTTAGAGAGTTGTTGGAAGAGGTTCAGCATAGTTGCTGTGATGACTCACGCTGCTCTTGCTGCTTCCTGTTGAGAAAAGGAGAAACAAACTGTTTGTTAGTTACGAGCCAAACATTTCTCCCTCTGTGCTCCTTCATGGCTCCTTTTATATTTCTCCTTCTCCTTGATGAGCGTTGGGAGTTGGTGTTCTCCTTATGAGGTTCCAGCCGTGCCATGTTATGCCGCCCCGCTGCCATGTGCTCTGCAGCTTTCCACAACATGGGTGCTGATATGGCGCTGTCCATTCAGCACGCACCTGGCTGTTGTGTTCGGAGCACTTGCCTGGTTTTGTGAACGGGACGTGATGCCGACGTCACACAATGTATAATCGTTCTGTTTGCAGTGGTCAACCAGCGAGATTTGTTCAGTTTGCCAGGAATCATAGAGGCAAGCCCTTCCGGAAAGGCTCCGGAGTCAATGGCCTGAGATATGTGGAACAAGTACCTCAGGTCTCTACTGAGTTTTCTGAGTTCTTCTGGACTGTGATAAGGATTCTCAGGTGTTAATGTTTAGCAATACATTAAATTAAAAGTGGAAAGTGTAACCATGACTAACTATACATCATTCTAAAGGTCTAAGCCTCAAGCAGCATTTAAAAAAGCGTAAAAAAACGACATCTTGCTGGTAAAAAAATAAACAAATATGGCTGGTAGAATATAGTGTTACCAAATGCTTGAGACCACAAAATAAAAAATTATTATAAAAAAAATAAAAAAATAAAAATGTAAAGAGCCAGAATCTTGGGTTGAGTCTCTACTATAGGCAGGTGCCATGGCATTTTTATTATGCCCCACCTATGATTTCAAACCTTTTATTTCCAGCCAGTAGCATTATGGAAACAAAATGATTGATGGAAAATGTAGCCAATAAGTGCAGGATTCTAACAATATATGGGAGGATTTTATTCCCTACGTGGGGGAGTCTTAGTTTTTAGTTTGGCTGAAGCAGCACGTGTTGTGAAGAACCTGGAAGTGATGCAGCTCTCAGCTCTGCACAAACAGCTGTTTATATCTCGTGCTAACTAAACTTTTTTTTTTTTACAAAAAAAAAGAAAACAAGGGAAAACATTTGACAGTCAAAAAAGTTGTTTTATCAGAGATTTTTGGGGATGGAGTAACAACAGAAACTTGAAGAAAACAAAAATAAGAAAACAAGGGAAATTTTTTTTTCTTCATAAATAAATACATGAAATCAGTAATGTAGCAATCCAAAAAAGTAATGGGTTAAAAGCCACATGTCTCATGAGTTTATATTTTAAACTGAATGAAGATATCATGAAAAATAAGATTTTTACAAACATAAGACCCTTTTCTCCCTCCCCCTGTTTGAGAGCCACCTGCTAAACTCATGTGGCTATTCATACTCTATTCATACTCATACATACTCTATTCATTCAAGAGTTATATTTATATTAAGTTTGTAATCTAGCGTACCAGTGTAGATTTATTCATTGCTAGAGACTCAAAGCACTTTTGTACGTCGCTCTGGACAATGGCGTCTGCTAAATGGCGCAAATGTAAATGTCATACAGTCTGCATATAAATAAATGGCTGACCATTAATGGCTATTGTTATACATGTTTGGCTATTGATATTGAGTTGGCATTCATATTGATAGTCAGGTAGCCAGACTAGCTATTGCTTTACAGTCATAGACATTCATATTGATGTCCGGCCATTCCAATCCCAACAACACACACACACACACACACACACACACACACACACACACACACACACACTTACTTTTCAAGCATTTCTCTTATAAAAACAAACTGGCAATAAAACCTAAAACATCGTATAAAACTGTAAAGGGAGATATATTGTAACTTACAGATGTAAAATAGCATCTCCATGCAGATCTTCAAGTCTTTGTTGTTACTCCGCACCCCCGCCCCCAAGAATATTTTCCACATCGCTGCTTTGTGGAAATCTCAGATAAAACAACTTTTTTTGACTGTTAATTTTTTTCTTCTTTTTTAAAGCACAGTTAGCACAAGCTCAAATAGCTGTTTGAGCAGAACTGAGAGCTGCATCCACTTCCGGGGTTTGTGTGCTTGTGTAAACAGAAAGAGTTTGTAAAGAGTAAGAAAACTAAGATTCATTCACATGGGGAATAAAATCATCCCATATATCGTTAGAATCCTGCACTTAGTAGCTACATTTTACATCAATCATTTTGTTTCCATAATGATACTGGCTGTAAATAAAAGGTTTAAAATGATAGGTGGTACAGAACAGACAACTGCCTATAGAGAGGAGACTCAAACCCGAGATTTCGCCTCTTATAATTTTCTTATAAAATGTAATTTTTTATGCAAAAGTTATTCGGATATATATACAGACCACCATTCAAAGTTCAGTGTAAACACAATGATCTAATAACTATCTAAATTACAACAATATTGTTTGGTTGGAGCAAAAATGCTTTACGGCAGTGGTCCCCAACCTTTTTTGCGCCACGGACTGGATTAATGTCGGACAATATTCTCACGAACCGGTGTCTCGGAAAAATAGAACAAAATAAAATTCAACGATCAGCATAAAAACTGGTATTTTCCAAATATAATAATAAACGTCCACTGTGTTGTTTTTTTTGTTAATTTTGCTAGCTTGGGGGTTTTAATTTAGCGGTAATGTATTAAGTGTTAGAGGCCATAGCAGCCCGTTTAAGAAGGTAGCGGATGTAGGTATGACATGTGACCGAGGCAAGCATCTTGACATGCATCAAGAGTGAGTCATAGTGGGAACTCAATCTGTGCCAACAACACTTTGCGAACGAGAGTACAACATTGCCATACTGACAAATCCCGAGTCGAGTCGAAGGACTGAGAGGTGAGGAGTGGCTCTAAGGTCAAGGCTGTAAGACCATATGAAGGTCAGAGGGGTGTACCAGCCTTCAGCATTGCAGATGTCCTGGAAAGAAACCCAGAGCAAAAGGCCTTAGAGGCCGCCACACTCTGGGTTGAGTGAGCTTTGACCTCGAAGGAGCGGGGAGACCCAAGCATTCATAAGAGGAGGGGATAGCATCTACAGTCCACCTGCTGAGGGTCTGCTTGTGGGCAGGAAGACCCCTACTATACGTACTGTAGCAGACAAACAGCTGGCAAGGCAGTGTACACACCCGATCAACTTTCTCCTAGTCAGGGGGCCTGAAAGGAAGGAGGATAGAATGCCTGGATTAGTTGTGGGGCAACACCTCAAGAGCACCTCATGCAAAGGCTTTAAGGGAGGGTAGGACAGGGCCTCCAGAACTATGGCCAGATCCCACAAAGGCACTCTTGGTCACACCTGAGGCCTCAGCCTCCAGGGTAGCAAAGAGGAAATGTGTCACTAATGGGTTTTTCCCTAGCGACTGCATGATGTGCTGCAACAGCAGACATGTAAGCCTGTAGGGTGGAAGGACACAACCCTTTTGCAAACTGTTCCTGAAGGAATTCCAGTACTGGGCCAACCATGCAGTTAACTGTATTTAACTGATGGTGCTCACACCATATATTGAACAGGCGCTATTTCACTGTATACGAACTACTCCTGGAGAGAGCTCTGGACCGGAGAATGGTCTCTACGACCTCAGCTGAGGGACTCAAGGCCCTCAGGGGCCACAGCCTTCAGAACTCTGAGAAGGGCTACCAGGTCTGCAAATCATGGCTGGTCGAGCGAGCCAGGGCTACCAAAAGGAGACAATCCATCCTGACAAACTCTTTTCAGAACTCCCGAGAGCAGGGCAAAAGGGAAAAGTCTAAGAGATCCAAGAGGAGTTTAGACACCCTGGGATGTATAATGCCCCTAAGTGAAAGCAGCTTCTCTTAGGCACACAGGTTAATGTAATAGACCACGGATGTTTTGTCCGTACAGATCAGCAAATGATGGCCCTTCAGGTCTAAAAGCATATGCTTCAATGCTAGAAGCACAGCCAGCATCTCCAGGCAGTTGTTTTTTCACAAGAGATGGGGCCCTTTTCAAAGACCTTGGGTGGAGCACCACAGCCCATGAGGGAGGCATCCATCGTTAACATTAAGCGACGACAAGGAGCTCCCAGCATGGGGCTTTGTGACAGGACCAATGTTTCCTCCACATGTCAAAGACCTGTAAGGCTTGCCGTGTGACCTTGACCCTCCGGGAAAAACACTCTGGTCCTGAGCCCCAACTGCAGGGGTCTCATGTGCAGGTGGCCAAGTGGTACCACAGTTGACGCAGCTGCCATCAGACCCAGCAGTTTTTTAAACTGCTTCACAGTGAGTGACTGGCCTTCTCTTGCTCTCTTGACAGCCGTGAGGATTGACTTAGTCTGAGCAGGAAACAACTGTGCCCATACATGAAACAACATAGCTTCCTGGTCGCTACATCAACCGGCCGGTGATGTCACACAGTTGCATTGGACAGATTACACATGTGGTTCAGAGCGAGGTCACTCAGAGGCGTTCCCAAAGCATTGTTGATGCAGCTCGAGTTCCCGAGGAGAACACTCATTATGAGTCAGACTGACAGACAACAGAAATATTTTATGTGCTTCTTTTAAGTTTAGCAGTGATTTCAGTTCTGAAAGTTCTGAAATGCACTTAAAAATGTGTTGCTCTTTATGAAGTCTAATTTTCTCATTTGCCTGACTGCCTAGAGGGATTTAACAGCACAAGAAGCTGCCACCAGAAAGGGGCTCAGAGGTGAAGTCTTTGTACTCAATGCTCTTTGTAAATGATGATGAATCAAGTAAATAAAACAAGTACATAGAAATACATCAGTACATCATCTTAAAAAACACTTACCAAATACACACAGTGGTAACCACTTACCACACTTAGTTTAGAACTATATGGTTACTGTGGGAAACTAGTGATTAACCTTCAGATTTTTGGTTGCTAAAACTTTGGTTGCTAAATGTAAATGCAAACAAGCTTAATTTATACCATTTAATATAACTTTAATATTTATTCCAAACAGAAAATAATTATTGCTCTAGTTTGCAATCAAAATTATGGATTCTAAAAAGTAAATTTTTGAATTATGACCCACACTAAACAAATGCTTAGCCTTATGAGTTTGACTAAGACTCAACAGAGTCAATCTAAAGACTGTCTACCCCAGAGTCCATGCTCAATCTGAGAGACTTAATGCACCATGCCCATAGCCCTGTATGGCCTCTGTAAAAGCTGATATCTTTTAGCATTGGCTGTAGGGAAGGCCAATCTCTACATATTTAACTTGACAGGCAGGCCAAGAGAAAACAAAGAGCAGTGACCCAGATTGAAGACACTTTTTCTTACTTTTGCTATTCCTTTTTCATTTTAGACTTTGCTTTTGTCAAAGTTTCCTTTACTTTCTTTTTCTATTTTGTGTCCACTACTGCTAAATATTACCCAAATTAAGAATAATCATAAAAAAGTGGCGGAACCCATTACAATATAACATGAACAGCAACAAATTATCAAATACAGGGTTAACTATAGCATAATGATCAAAGTCCAACAAAAAGGCATAACAATTCAGCAACAACAACAACAACAAAAGTTAGAAGTAATAGTAAAAACACATTCAAGGCTGGTAGACCAGTTGTGGGTATGGAATTTTCCCCAAACTGTGATTTTTATTTTTTTTTATTTTTTTTTTTCTCATTAAAGTGAGAAAAAAATTCTATATATATATATATATATATATATATATATATATATATATATATATATATATATATATATATTATCTATCTATCTATCTATCTATCTATCTATCTATCTATCTATCTATCTATCTATCTATCTATCTATCTAATAGGTTTATACCTGTTGACCTAATCCTGTTCATTTTTTTATGTCTTTAATCTTAAAAATACCAAGCCATAATGACAAATTAACTACTCAGAGAATAGTTTTTTTCCAATAGTCATTCACTCATACTCCCTCAGAGATTTCATGGAGTGGAAATGACTGGCATTTGTGTTCTATTTGCATCTTTCTGACGCTTTTCTGAAGCTTTTTGTCCCAGAATTTTCATCATTGCTGCTTTGACGCCTTGTCTTTCAGCAATTTAAAATTAACCCAGTGAATTCAGTATTACTATTAATTACTGGCCAGTGATAGAAAGCCATGTTTAATCAAATGGTTTTCCTTGGCATTTGGTCAAACATCAGTGTGCTGTTTTCAAGTTCTCTGGTGTTTATCAGAGATGTGGCTGGCCTCCAATATGACTGGCAGCCTAATGAGGAGCATAGTGCATTGAACCCCAATGATAATTGCGAGCTGTCTCATTAAAATAAATGAAAAAGTTCAAAGGAGTTCTGAGTACTTCATCTGTGACTGGCAGCTAATTAACTACTTTCTGTACTCATTGTCTGCAACATAGAGATGTAAACTAAAGGCACATTTATAAATTAATATTAGATTGTGTTAGTGGACAAAACAGCCAATGCAGGTTCAGAGCCAGCATAATATATATATATATATATATATATATTTTTTTTTTTACAGGATATAATGAAACTGTCCTGCCCTCTTACTGAGCTTCACAAGCTGGCAAAGGGCAGTCAAGCATTTAGACCTAATCATCTTGCTCCACTGAATCTGATTGGTCCTGCTACTTATAAGTTATGTTCAACATCTGGGGGGGGGGGATGAAAAGACTGACAATGACAATCACAAACAGTGATTGGCCTGGGACAGAGAGAGCTTTGTTAGAATTAGTCACAGGGCACAAAGCCACAGATTAGTATGGCACAGGCTGGGTAGATGGCTTTTTGCATAACAGTTCAATGACATGTAAGCACTGACTTTTATGGTCAAATAAGCATATGTCTGGATTGATATTTGTCGGTAAACACAAGAAAAATGTGTAATAAATTAACTGACAGATTAAACAAATTTCTTATGCAGCAAGGAATTAGACAATATAAACATGACTTAGAGTATAGAGAACCCCCAAAAACATCATGACAGCAGGACATTTATTTGTAGTTCTAATTCTTTATCAGAAAAAGTATATTTTACATAAAGGGTGAAATGACTTCATATTTGACCCGATTTAAGGAGACTTGGACTTTATTGGGAGCGATGGAATTAGAAGACGCAGACAGTAACCCTCTGTTCCTCACAACTTTTATGCATAACTGTCATCCAGAGGTACAGAAAGTCCTGAATTGTCTGCCCACTGATCGTAGTAACCTGTCCTTCCGACACAAATATTTTTCTGCAACATCGTTTTTTTTATGCCTGATTGTCCGTTTAATCTTTTGGGCCGAGATCTCATGAGCAGGCTGCACATTTCTCTCACCTTCTCCGGCTCTAAACCCACGGTTTCAGTTCCTGACTCTGCTCCTCTGTCATATCTTTCTAACAGGAACATTAATGACTGTTTTCTCTCTACCACACAGAAATTACCACTCCCTTCTTCACTGGAAGAATTGCCATCTCTCCTCTGGGCGGAGCATAAGGACGATGTGGGCTTGGTTCATTGTCCTCCTTATGAAGCTAAACTAAAACATTTGCATCCTGTGTTTTTCAAACAATATCCTCTCTCTGAATCAAAGTTGCAGGAAATAGACAGAATCTTGACCTCTCTGTTACAACAGGGTGTGATCAAGCCGTGTGAGCTCCTACAACACACCCGTTAATCCGGTTCCTAAGCCGCACTTGGCGCTTCACTCAGGATTTAAGAAAAATAAATGATGTTGTGGTTCCTGTTGCACCTGTTGTGCCTGATGTAGGCTCTATTATCGCTTCAGTTCCATGAAATCATACACACTTCTCGGTGGTTGACTTGTGTTCTGCCTTTTTCAGCGTTCCTGTAGAAGAGCAGACGCAGCCTCTTTTTGTCTTCATGCACAGGGGCCGCCAATATACTTGGACACGTCTGCGACAAGGATTCATTGACTTCCCGGCGGTCTTTTCCGCTGTGGTAAGGGATGCAGTCTGTGACCTTGCCCTCCCCTCTGACTCTGTTGTCTTACAGTATGCAGATGATCTCCGCAGTCTCCGAGGACCTCTGTGAACAAGCCTCCCTGTGCCTCCTGCATCATCTGGCAAGAAAAGGATTCAAGGTATCCAAAACCAAACTCCAGTTTTGTAGAACCACTGTGAAATACCTAGGGTTCAAACTCTCTCAAGGCAGCAAACAGCTCTCTAAAGATCGTATACAGGTCGTTCTTAACACAAGGCGTCCCTCCACAAAGCATGCTCTCATGGCTTTCCTATGACTAATTAATTACTGCCGTCCATGGATACCTGACTGCTCTTTCCACGACAAACGTCTCCGCTCTGCGATCTCACACAACGATCTTTAGCAGCACCCGCTAACGTGGACACCCAAGATGTATGAGGCATATGAGGCTTTGCGGTCAGCTCTGTGCTCAGCTCCTGCTCTCGGACTTCCGAACTATCATAAGGTTTTTCACCTTTATGCGTGTGAACAGGACGGAACTGCCTCTGCTGTCTTGGTGCAGGAGCATGGGGGGGGGGGCATGAGACCATGTGCGTTCCTGTCAAAAACACTTGACACCGTGGCTCAGAGTTTACCTGTGTGTCTTCGTGCAGTGGCTGCCTGTGCTGTAATAGTTCAAGAAGCTGAAAAATTTGTGTTGTCTCATCCTATGATCTAGCATTCTCTACATCAGGTGAAACAGGTCCTTCAGAACTTACACACACAACACATGACAGCTCAGAGAAGATCCAGCTATGAAACTATCCTTTGCTCGACCAGTAATCTGGAAATCAAGGCCACCTCCTCTTTCGACACTTTAGGTCATGCCCTTGCTCGTTTGATTTATGGACAAGATGACACACTGCACAACACCACACATGATTGCTGCTCCGAGGTCGTTCACTCTACTAGTATATGCCCTGATTTGTCTTCCACTCCTTTAAACAGGGGTGAGTCGCTTTTTTGTGGACGGCTCATGTTCAAAGCCGTATGACGGTAAATTTCTGTGTGGTTACTCTGTCTGTTCCTTACCTGATGTCACTGTTGAAGCTTACTCTTTGCCTCTTTCTTCCGCACAACCGCTGAACTCTTTGCCTTGACTCGTGCATGTGTCCTTTCAGAAGGAAAAGATGTCACCATCTACACTGACTCCCGATACGCCTTTGGTATTGCGCACGATTTTGGCCGCATCTGGCAATCCCGTGGTTTCCGCTCGGCTGAAGGGAAATCCATTTCTCATTCGTCCTTAGTTCAAGACCTTATCACTGCTTGCTGTCTTCCTCGCACACTGGCCATCGTCAAAACAAAAGCCCATTCTTATGACAACAATGTGGAGGCCAAAGGCAATTCCTTGGCTGACAAAGTGGCAAAAAAGTGCAGCTCAAGCTCAGGTATTCTTCCCATCTCTTAGCACTTCTATTAACACCTGTCTTCTTTCCTCCGCTCTCATTCCTGATTTACATTTGCCATCTGTCCAATCCTCAGCCACCCCGAATGATTCTGCCTTTTGGCAATTACACAATGCCTACGTGGCCTCCGATGGCCTTTGGTACAGTGCAGATGGTCGCCTATGCCTTCCATCTCACTGTGTTCCTTTCCTCATGCGTGAGTTTCACGGTGTTACACATCGCGCACGAAGGGGGGTGAGGGAAGATATGAACCGATTTTTTTGTATAGCTAACTTAAACTGCATTATAGACTCGATTTTATCTAGATGTCTGATCTGTACCCGGAATAACATCACTAAGAGCGCAGCAAAACACGAACGCCTCCCACTACCCACTGCTCCATTCTCTGAATGGCAGATTGACTTCACTCACATGCCTCCCTGTGGTCCGTTCAAGTATCTTCTGGTGATGGTAGACAAATTCTCAAGGTGGGTTGAAGCTTTCCCTTGTCAAAGAGAAAATGCTAAGGTCGTCACACGTATCCTAGCCAAAGAGATTATACCACGATATGGTGTTCCTCACGCGATTAATTCAGACATAGGAACACCATTCACTGCGAAGGTAACGCAGGACTTATGTAAATACCTATCCCTGTCATGGCTTTTCAATATTCCCTATCAACCTCAGTCCTGGTATCGTAGAGAGAACTAACCGGACGGTTAAGGACAAACTGACTAAGGCCATGCAAGCTACAGGTAACAAAAAATGGGTAGACTTACTACCTGCAGTCCTTGCCGAAATGAGTATGACTCCGTGAAAAGACGTCCACCTATCACTATCATTTTCAACGCCCTGGAGAAAAGGTAAACCAGCAATAGGTACAGCTGATCTGGATGTGCACATCGCCAAGTATTCTGCTGCCCTGATTGACACACTGTCAAAACATTATGAACTGGTCTCTAAATCTATACCTGTCATCCCTCTGACACTATCCCATCCCTTCCGGGTGGGAGATGCTGTTCTGGTTAAATCTCTAAAACCCCGACGATTGTATAAATGCAAATATGAGTGGCCAGCAGAAATACTCGCGATCACACGCACAGGTGTATTAACTGACCTTTTTCCACAGTGGATTCATGCTACCAGAATCAAGAAATGTCCCACTGGAGGTGATCCCTCCTAAATTTTGTGTGTACATGTTCCCTGTCTATCACTATTTTTCTTTATGTTACAGAAGCATAGCCTTCTGACCTCCCCATGAGTTCTCTAGAAGACGTGTATCGGTTCCTGTTTCCCTCAGTCATCATCTATCGAGGTCCAGTGACAACTCCTCAGACCTTTCTGTGCCAACTGTTTGGGCATCCGCACAAATGCAGGACGTGCCAATGAAAGCTGCGAGGAATGGAACGACAACCTCTCATCAATCCGGGGAAGTAACACAACCAGTGACCAGTATGGTTGTCCTTTTTCTCATAATCGTCAGCCTTGGGGCTGGATTCCCGCCCAGGCTCACCCACACGACAACACCTTCTGGCAATACGCCAACTGGATGGCTCGTCAGCACACAGCAGGTCCATGCTATGTGTGTCAGCAGTTACCATCTGCGGTAGGGTCCAAGTCCCTAATACCCAACTCCCGGGACAAGACTGAAATCCTTAATGCTGCCGAATCCACCTGTATGAATGCCTTCTGTCTGAATGATCCTGTAATTCCAGATTCTCAGATACACAACCTTACACATCGTGATCGTTGTCTTCTTGTTCGTAATAGACCAACTCAGAAACTGATAGACCCTTTTGATTGCGGTCACAGTAGCCTGGACCCAGAAGAAACTATTTAGCCCTACCTCCATAAAACCCCGCATTTCAAAAGAGTATGTTTTCCCCTTGTGCTTCCACCATGATGGACCCATTTCCCTCGGGGTCACCCCCGACCGCCTTTGCGCACATACCTTTTCTGAGTATTTCGTTAATCAAACATCCTGACACGCGTATCTGTTCTCTGATTCACCCGGGTAATGGCACTGTATATAGAATAGAGGATTGGTATTGGGTGTGTGGGAAGCAAGTATATATGTATCTAACGCATAATTGGGGTGGGGTGTGTGCACTTACCCGATTCGGCTTGTCGTCATATATATTCCGACACCTTAACCAAACACAGACCCGGCATAAACGGCCCGCGGTTTATGATCCTGCCTTTACTCCTCCTGAACATCAGCTTAAATCCCGTTTTGTTAAGTTTGGGGACGCCTTTTTCCCACAATATGGTATTACCCAGTTGTGAAATCTGATAGAAGTCCCCCTTTATCGCCTGGCCACTTTCATTAATGAGACCCTCATTGCTGTTGATGGTATAAGTACTGAGCTCACTGCTTTGTGCCTGACAACCCTACAGAATAGATTAGCTTTAGATATCCTGCTGGCCGAAAAGGGAGGCGTATGTGCATTGGTGGGGGATAGTTGTTGCACATACGTCCCTGACAACGACATTGAACATGGAGTTATAGGTCAGGCAGTTGAGAAAATGCGCGCCACGGCTCAGGCTCTTAAGGATGACAAAAAGGGTAATCAAGGTAGGGGATGGGGATGATTGTATACTCTGTTTGGTCATTGGTCATTTCTTTGATAATCCCGACTGTCATCATTTTCCTGTTGCTATGCCTATTTGGATCATGTATTTTTCAATGTATCCAGCGATCATTCAACCGTATGCTTTCTGGTTATCAACCTGTCCCTCGTGTTTCTGATTATTATCCTATTCCTATGCGACATGTTGTGATTTATCCATTCTTATTTATCATGGATAAAACGGGGGAATTGTAAGATATCCTTGATCACTAGTCCTAGATTAGGTTGACCCAGAACACTCAGTTCTTGTCTATATCCTCTCTTTATACGCTTATGCTCTGAGAAAAGCCAAACTGTCGCCTTTTGGTATGGCTAATCCACGTTTTGTTGCTTCTGTTAAACGTATAACATGA
Source organism: Silurus aristotelis (assembly GCF_946808225.1). NCBI lineage: Eukaryota > Metazoa > Chordata > Actinopteri > Siluriformes > Siluridae > Silurus > Silurus aristotelis. The sequence continues at coordinate 24,198,672 of NC_139575.1, read as the reverse complement.
CCAGATGTGGAGTTATTATCGTTCACCGTTTTTATGTTCTCACAGTATGGTAATATGTATCTTGTTGCCATTAGTAGTTATAGTAATTCTGCTGTATGCTTGTGGAATAACCTTTTTGTATGTTTCTGTTGACCATACCCTGAACTATCCTCTTTTATGGCATTTATTACTTCGCTCATACACACACAGTGGTTCCTGTATTTCTGTTTTAGGCTTATCTTTTGCAGGCTCAACATAACCTTGTGGAGTTGTCTCTCCTAACTTTCTCTTCTGTTCACACACACACACACACACACACACACACACACACACACACACACACACACACACACACACACACACACACACACATACATACACACACACACACACACACCTGGCAGCCCTCCCTTTTTCTCTTCATCTCTTTGGAAGTATATCTCCATGTGTGAAACAATAAACTTTGGAACTTCTCTCTGAAAGCTGACTCGTGTGTTTCATTGAGACTTCCCTGTATATGTAGGAGAGCAGAGATTGAGAGGAAAGGCTGAATTCAGGGGTATCCTGTGGTAAATGATAGAAAACTACTGTTACATTAGAGCTTTATTAAAATGTGTAATTTTGACAAAAAATTGTTGACATGTCAAAAGATTTAGACACACTAGTGAAATAAAAAATAAATACACTATTCAGACAAAAATTTTGACAAACTGTTGTAGATGCACAGATTTATAGGATGTCTCTGGACATGGTAGCACTAAAATCTTCCATTCACATGAACTAGGAGACCAAAATCTGTTCCAACCTGCCCAGGTGCACAAATCAAGCTCTATGAAGATATTGTTTACTTAGGTTGGCGTGGAAGATTTTCAGTGGCCTGCTATAGAGCTCTGACCTCATCCCTACTGATCAACTTTAGGATGAATTGGAACACTGACTGCTCCCCAGGCCTCCTCACTCTATATCAATACCTAACTTTACTAACACCCTTGTCAGTGAATGAGCAACAACCACCCTCTAAAATCCAGTGAAACCTCTTCCCAGAAAAGTGAAGGTTATTATACCAGAAAATGGGGACCAAATGTAGAGTCCTCACCTCAAGATGGCACCGGTAAGGTTGACTGCTGTCCCAACTGCTCCGGGTACACTTTGTCTTTTTTTGTTTATTTTATATATTTATTTTCATAGATACCATTCTCTTTATATAAGATGGTCATCATTTCCTATGACAGAGCCACTCTTATATCTATTGGTGTACAATCCACTCACCTTTCGCCGTTTTTAAGCCCGGACCCATGCTAGCCGGGCGAGATCCTGAGGAAGAACAAAGCATCCATAACGGCATCCGCGAGGGAAACGAGCCAGCATCAGGAATGGGCTAAGGACACGCGCACACCGTGCTGCCTTAGCTAGTATACTGTTAGCCAACCTCCAATCTCTGGAAAACAAACTTAACAACTTCAGGGCAAGGGTCAAGTTCCAGAGGGACATTCTGGACTAAAACCTTCTCTGCTTCACTGCGCAATCCAGCCGGCCAAGTTTTACACAGTTCACAGCATGGACAGAACAATGGAGTCGAAGAAATCAAGGGGGAGTGGAGTGTGTGTGTCTGATGGTGAACAACCTCTGGTGCGACAGGATGAGCATTGTTCCCCTTTCACACTCCTTTGCTCCTTCTTTCTACCTCGGAAATTCAGCTCAGTCATAGTCAGTGCCATTTATATTCCACCTCAAGCCGACATCGACACTGCGATATGGGATTTACATGAGACACTAACGCTATAACAAACACAGCATCAGAACGTTGTGCACATTGCGGTGGGGGACTTTAACAGTGCCAACCTCAAGCGTGCACTGCCAAACTTTCAGCAGCATATCATCACCAGGGGTGAAAGGACACAGGACCATTGCTACACACCATTCAAGAACAACTACAAGGCACAATCATGTCCACCATTTGGAAAATTGGACCATGCCACCATCTAACTCATGCCTGTATACAAACAAAGGCTGAAACAGGAAGCTCCAGTTCAGAGGGATGTCACGCACTGGAATGACTAATCAGTGGCTGCTCTGCAGGAAGCTTTAGATGATGCAGACTGGGACATGTTTAGGCGCAGCTCTGATGACAATAACTTGTTTACTGAAAACTGAAACTAGCAGACGATACGGTACAGAAAACCACCATCAGAACGTATCCCAACCAGAAGCCGTGGGTGTATAAAACCATCCGTGATGCTCTGAGATCCTGCTCCGCTGCCTACAACCCAGGGGTCTCCACCGGGGACATGGACAAGGAACCATGCTGCATCTTACAGTGTGCGCAGTGCGGTGAAGGAAGCAAAGCGGCACTACAGGAGGAAACTAAAGTCACAGTTCTAACATGGTGGCTCTAGGAGCCTGTGGCAGGGACTAAGAAACATCACGGACTAAAAAACACCATCTTCCTAATATGGGGAATGCAGACGCTTCTCTGGCAGACAAGCTAAACATCTTTTACGCTCGTTTCAAGGCTGCTGCTAACCACGCCTGCAGCGCTAGTGGCACAAACAGCATGCATGCTCATCATCTCAGAGCATGTTGTGAGAAGAACATTCCGGAGAGTGAATACCAGTAATGCAGTAGGACTAGATGGCATCACAGGTTGGGTTCTAAAAGCTTTGCGCTGACCACTGAGATATTCCACGATATTAAATATCTATATACACCGAGATATTCAACCTCTCCCTGGAACAGTTGTCTGTTGTCCACTCATGGTTCAAACAGTCCCACCATTGTTCCTGTCCCGAAGAAACCCCAGCCTGCCTGCCTTAACGACTACCACCCTTTAGCCCTGACCTAAGAAGTGATGAAGTGCTTTAAAAGACTGGTCATAACCTTCATCACTGCATCACTACGAGACACACTGGTTCCTCTACAGTTCACGTACCGCCAGAACCACTCTACTGAGGACACCATTGCCCATCTTCTTCAGACAACAATGAGCCATCTGGACTGAAGATGAGAAAAGGGAATTATGCAAAAATGCTTTTTGTGGACTACATTTCAGTGTTCAAGACCACAATTCCCTCCATGCTAACCCCTAATTTAGAGGTCCTAGGACTCAGCCTGCCGCTGTGTCAATGGATCTCCAACTTCCTGACTGACAGACCACAAGCCGTACGGGTAGGCAAACACACCCCATCCAACCTCACCTCAAGTTTGCTGACGACACTGTTTTGGTAGGTCTGATCTCCAACAACGACGAGATAGTTATCTACAGGAGATTAATAACCTGGAGGGATGGTGCCAGGAAAACAATCTTCTCCTGAATGTCAGCAAGACTAAGGAGTTGATAGTGGATTTCAGCACAAAGCAGGAGCGGTCATACCAACCGCTAAACATCAACGGGACCCATGGAGAGAGTGGACAGTTTCCGGTACCTAGGTGTTCACATCACACAGGACTTGTTTTGGTCCTGTCACATCCACACCCGGGTAAATAAGGCCTGGCAGCATCTGTACCATCTGAGATGCTCAACAGACTTTTAAATACCCTCTCAGGTGATAAGGAACTTTTACACTTGCACCACTCAGAGCGTCCTGACGGTTAGCATCACTTCCTGGTTCGGCAAAAGCACCATGCAGGACAGACGAGCCCTTCAGAGGGTGGTACCATCTACACCGAGCTCCCTAACCTGCAGGGTATCAACAGCAGGCGCTGCCAGACCAGAGCCAGGAAGATTGTATAGGACCTCAGACATCCCAAACATTTTTATTTTACTTTATTTTTTTGTATCCTTAAATGTTATTCCTTTTTTATGCTTAAATGTTGGACAGTTGTACAACCCAGCCATTAGGGTTGCACAAGCCAGTGCACTCTTAGTGCCGGTCCAAAGCCCGGGTAAATTGGGAGGGTTGCGTTAGGAAGGGCATCTAACGTAAAACATGCCAAATCACATATGCGGATCATGAAAGAGAATTTCATACCGGATCGGTTGAGTCCCGGGTTACCAACAGCCGCCACAGGTATTGTTAGCCAACAGGGTACCGGTGGAAATTGGGCTACTACTGGCCGAAGGAGGAGAAGAAGAGGAGGAAGACGACTACAGAGACGGCAGAAAATAGAGAAGTGTAGGAGAGTGGAGGTTAGGGTTGGTACTTTAAATGTTGGTACTATGACTGGTAAAGCTAGAGAGGTAGCTGAAAAAATAAAGAGAAGAAAGGTAGATATGTTGTGTGTTCAGGAGACCAAGTGGAAAGGGAGTAAGGCCTGGAACATTGGAGGTGGGTTTAAACTGTTCTTTTATGGTATGGATGAAAAGAAAATGGTGTAGGGGTGATCCTGAAGGAAGAGTACAGTAAGAGTGTAGTGGAGGTGAAGAGAGTTTCTGAAAAGTTTGTGAAGTTAAAGGCATGATGATAAAATGTCATCAGTGCTTATGCTCCACAAGTGGATTGTGAGATGGAAGAGAAGGAAAAATTCTGGAGTGAGTTAGATGAAGTGGAAGAAGGGTAACCTAGGAATGAAAGATTGCTGATTGGGGCAGATTTGGTGGCATTGACTAAAAGACAGGAGGTGAAGCTGGAGGTGGCAAAGCTGAAGATGTTGAGGTTTTTGTTGGGAGTGACGAGGATGGATAGGAATAGAAATTAGTTTATTAAAGGGACAGCGCATGTAGGACATTTTGGAGTCAAGGCGAGGAAGGCGAGATTGAGATGGTTTGGACATGTGCAGAGGGAGCGACATGGGGTATATCGGTAGGAAAATGCTGAGGATGGAGCTGCCAGGAAGTAAGAAAAGAGGAGGACCAAGGAGGAGGTTCATGGATGTGGTATAGGAAAACATGCAGGTAGTGAAAAGAGGCAGATGTAGATAACAGAGTAGTGTGGAGACGGATGATCCTCTGTGGGGACCTCTAATGGGAGCAGCCAAAAGAAGAAGATGTCGAAGTCTAGCAGGTGGCTCTCAAACAGGGGGAGGGAGAAAAGTATTAGACATAGTCTGGTTGTCTGGTTCTAGATTGCTCCAGGTCTGATTTTATGTATTTATATATATGAAATAATAAAATGTCTTCCCGTGGGCTCACCACCTGCAGGAGGGACCGTAAGGGACCGGTGCTGAGAGGAGAGGTGAAGAGGTGCTCGAAGGCAGGGGCCTGCTTAGACTGCTGCCCCCGTGACCCGGATTACGGATAAGCGGGAGAAAATGAATGAATGAATGAATAATAAAATGTTTAATGCAGGAAATGTATATTCAATCATCTATAACATTATTATTTTTTAACAATATTAACTTTGAATGATTGACAGTAAAGCAAAGTGTCTTCTTTCCAAAGATATCTAAATGGCACAATATTGTCAGGAACTTTTAACATCATTTCAGCTGCAAGTCCTAAAATTGGGCTGAATGGGGCGGGGAGGGGTGAACCATACAGTTTCAGATGAATGTTTGTAGGAATCATGTCTCATGTCAATCAAGTCAAGTCAAGTCAAGTCAAGTTTATTTGTATAGCGCTTTTCACAACAGACATTGTCTCAAAGCAGCTTTACACAAATCAACAGTTACGGTGAATGGTGTGAATTTGTCCCTGATGAGCAAACCTCATGATGGCGACTGTGGCAAGAAAAAACTTCCTTTAGATGTTATGAGAAAGAAACCTTGAGAGGAACCAGACTCAAAAGGGGAACCCATCCTTATTTGGGTGACATCAAGAGTTTGATCATAAATCTTTCAACAATACAGAACACTGGAGAGTGAGAACTAACAGGATTACTGGAGTATAAGATTATAAGTGATGTTCTTTCTGCAGTCTTATACAGTCTATATGGTTAGTAGCTCCTAGTTTTATAAGCTCAGCATTTGTGATCATCACAGATCCAGCATCAGCTTCTCCATGCCAGAGCCTTTAAACACTCCAGGAGGTCCAATGTCAAACTCCACACATGTAGCGGGATCCAAATGGCACTGGTACGTCTCTAGATGGTTCGGGATGTTTGCGAGTTCGGCATCTACTTCTTCAAAGGTCTGTAATCATCACGAGGTGGGAGGTGACTGGAGCTGGCCAAACCTCAGGGTTTCTTGGGATGGGGAGAGAAAGAGAAGTAGTGGAGAGGAATTAGCATAGCTGCTGTTCATGATATTATCAGCACAAGTTGATAATGTGCATGTGATCAGATGTTCTGGAGCTCAAAGTTATGATATGTGATGTGTGTTATGTGTAGGCTTTGCTAAAAAGATATGTTTTTAATCTGCACTTAAACTGGGTGAGTGTGTCTGAGCCCCGAACACTGTCAGGAAGACTATTCCAGAGTTTAGGAGCTAAATGTGAAAATGCTCTACCACCTTTAGTGGACTTGCTATTCTAGTAACTACTAGAAGCCCAGAGTTTTGAGATCTCAGGGAGCGTGGCGGATTGTAGCGTGTTAAAAGACTGGATAGATACATAGGAGCCAAACCATTTAGTGCTTTATAAGTGAGAAGTAATAGTTTGTAGTCTATTCGAAAACTTACCAGGAAGCCAATGTAGGGACAATCATGATGGCTAACAGGTTAACAAAATCAGCAAATAGGCTAGAGGGTGACACAGGGTAATCGGGGGGGGGGCATCTTGTCCCTCTCCTTGATGCCTGTGAGTTTCAGCCAAAGATGTCTTTTCACAGCAACCATAGCAGCTGTAGAATGGCTGACGGCGTGGCCTGTTAGCTTGATTGCACAGGCTTCTCAACACAGAAATAAACTAAAACTCATACACACACACTTGTGACTGATCTGTACAACCCAGACTCAACACACACTCGTACTCACTTCACACATCCATGTCTCAGCACCACCCATATCACCTTATTATACAAACTGGTTTTTACATTTTGTTTAATTACATCGTACACTCCTGTACTCAGTCCTCTTCTAGACACTGCACTGTGTAATATACAGTAGGTTTACCGGCGGCGCTATTTCGTGTTTTGTGTATTTGTCCAACAATATCTTGTGTTGTCTTTGCACTCTCTGTCTTGCACTGTTTGCACACGATGCACCTTATGTGGCGAGGACACTTACTAGTCTTTAGCTCTGTGTTTTCTGCTATGTAGCTTTATGTTGTTAAATGTAGCACCAGGGTTCTGGAGAAATGTTGTCTCATTTCACTGTGTACTGCATCAGCTATATATATATATATGGATGGTTGAAATGACAAAAAGCTTCTTGACTTGTGTGTTGTCCTTTAAGGGGAGTTAACCTTTAAGTATTCAGTTTGCATGTCGTTTAATATTCTCAGGTTTAAACTTTTTTTCGGCTTCTCCCGTTAGGGGTCGCCACAGCGGATCCTCCGCACGTTTGATTTGGCACGTTTTACGCTGGATGCCCTTCCTAACGCAACCCTCCCCCAATTTATCCGGGCTTGGGACCGGCACTGAGAGTGGCTGGGGATGGTTCCCTGACCGGTGATCGAACCCGGGTCGCAGCGGTGAGAGCGCTGCATCTTAACCACTAGACCACCAGGGGACCTTAATATTCTCAGGTTTAATTTGTTAAATATCATTGGATGATGTCACTTCCTGTTTGATCCCATCCTGCTAATTTTCCGGTTTAGCATGTAAAACAAGAAGAAAGTTTGCTCTCGTTAAATATTATTGCTTCAGCTTTAAACTTCAGAGATGCAATGCCGTGAGTTGATTTTTCTCTCTTTAGATAGGAAATGTAATGTTTGATCAGTTGTTGTAAACTGTTGTTTGCTACGTGTGTACAAGCAATGCCAGTAGCTTGTGTGATTGTTACAAGTGAATTGATGTTTATAATGGTGTGTTTATCAAGACATAGGCTCTGAATGTTTTAGTACTCTATTCAATATTTTATGTAATGTTTTATTACAGTTTTCACCACATGTTAATGAGGAGGTCACAGTAAATGGTCAACCTTACTACGACTCTGTCTTCATTGGCTACTTGGTTTATCTTGGTGTTTAGTCAGAGTTCCAACACACTGTACGAGAACACTACAGTGAAAAGGCAAGTTGATGTTTGAAGTGATCAATATGGCAACGAGCAGCAAGTCATCTGTGTGCAGCGCTAGGAGCAGAAAGTCGTCTGTGTGCAGCGCTAGGAGTAGTAGGTCATGTGCTTCATCAGCAAGCGCAGCTCACGCCCGAGCCAGAGCTGAAGCCGCTAAAGTGAGAGCGACGTATGCCAGCCAAGAAGCTAAACTGAAAATAGAAAGGGCTACACGAGAAGCTCAAAATCAGCTGGAAACAGTTAGAATTAACACAGAGTTGGAAATGTTAACGCTACAACGAGAAGCTGATGCAGCCTCAGTGGAGGCACAAGTGCTAGAAGATGCTGAACTAGCAATGCATGCTGAAGCTGGATCTGAATCGGAGAAAGTCAGAATTGAACGTACCAGTGAATGTCAATTCTCAAACCAACCTTCAGGGTTTGCCTTCATTTTCAAACTTATCAGCCTCACCTGTCGCTCCTCCAGTCCACACTGACTCACAAAACATAACATCGCAGAGCTTTATAACATGGAATTCACCTGTAAAAGATCTCTTTCATAACAACAAGCCAAAGAGCGAGAAAACAGATATCTTGCATCTACTTGCACCAAACTTACCTGATGTGCCTGCAAGTGGGATGAAATCTGAAGATAAGAAAAGAAGCTCCATCATGAACGCACATGCAAAGTCATATGTTCCTCGATACATTCCTCCAGCTAGCACACCACATCACGCAGAGCCACTGGCACAGTATTTAGCACGACGAGACCAAATTCAGGACTGTACGAATTTGATGATAAGCCTGAGAATTATCGTTCATGGTATTCCTCATTCACCAGTGCAGTTCATGAAGTTCACCTCACAGCAGCCCAGGAATTGGATCTCATGATAAAATGGCTGGGAAAAGAATCTGGTGAACAGGTGAAGCGCATCCGCTTAGTACATGCCAGCAACCCTAATCTTGCCTTACGCAAAGCATGGGAAAGGCTATGTGAGTGTTATGCTGCACCAGAAATAATTGAAAAGTCACTGTTTCAGCGGTTGGACAGTTTTCCAAGAATTTCAGCTAAAGAGCACAACAAATTACGTGAACTAGGTGATTTGCTTACGGAAATCCAAGGTGCAAAGGAAGATGGTTATCTCTCAGGTCTTTCGTACCTTGACACTTCACGAGGAATTGGACCAATTGTAGACAAACTTCCGTACGGGCTTCAAGAAAAGTGGATGACTTCAGGGTAACGGTACAAAGAACCAAATTATGGTCACTTTCCCCCCTTTGAGCATTTCTGCAATTTCGTGTGCTATGAGGCAAAGAAGCAAAACGACCCTAGCTTTATGCACCAAAACAGCGTTACAGTAACCACAAAACCAGATAGACCCATTTGGAAGAGTTTTCGTACCCACAAACCTATCTCAGTGCACAAAACAGATGTGTGTGCAGCTAATGATGACCCTAACAAAAGCTGTCCGATACACAATAAACCACACCCCTTGAAACGTTGTAGAGCATTCAGGAACAAACTTCTCGACGACAGAAAGGCCTTCCTCAAAGAGAATGGAATATGTTTCAAATGCTGCTCTTCAGTTTCTCACATCGCAAGGGAATGTAAGTCTTCCGTAAAGTGCACAGAATGTGGCAGCAACAGTCATGATGAGGCCATGCACCCTGGCCCACCACCGCAAACCGCTCGGGCTCCTTCATCATCACAAGAGGATGGCGGGGAGAAAGAAGATCTTTCTAACATGACTGCTGTCAGTACAAACTGCACAAAGGTTTGCGGTCCAGGACAGTGGAGCCGCTCATGCTCGAAAATCTGCCTTGTAAAGCTTTTCCCCAAGGGTTTCAAAGACATGGCAATCAAAGCTTATGTAATTTTGGACGACCAAAGTAATCGTTCATTAGCCAGACCGGAGTTCTTTGAGCTGTTTAACGTGGAGAGTGAACAATTCTCATATCATCTCAGAACTTGCTCCGGCATTGTTGAGACATCTGGCAAGAAAGCAGAAGGATTCCAAATCGAGTCACTGGATGGAAGAGTTCTCATCTCTCTTCCTCCACTCATTGAGTGTCATGAGATTTTGAATAACCGGTCTAAGATCCCAACACCGAGTGCAGTTCTTCACCAGCCTCATCTCCGGCATATTGCTAAGCACATTCCAGAACTGGAAGCAGAAGCAGAGATACTACTTCTATTAGGAAGGGACGTCATAAGGGCCCACAAAGTCAGGCAGCAGGTCAGTGGACCAAACAATGCCCCCTTTGCTCAACGACTGGACCTTGGCTGGGTAGTAATAGGAGAAGTGTGCCTGGGTAATGTACATAAGCCAACGGTCAACACGTTTAAGACCAACATACTGGAAGGTGGTCGTCATTCCATTTTTCCACCCTGTACAAGCTTTATCCAGGTCAAGGAGATGCAGCAAAACTGTAATAGGTCTTGTAAACCCACTGAGAAGCTGCTGGGTCAGACAGTGTTCGACAGAACTGAGCATGACAATAGACCTGCCCCATCCATAGAAGACATAGCTTTCTTGAAAATAATGGCTGCAAATGTCTACAGAAATGATGCCAACAGCTGGGTAGCTCCTCTACCATTCAGAGAACCACGCAAGCATTTGCCAAACAATAGAGAGCAAGTTGTTAATCGTTTCAGATCCCTGCAACGTACCCTGAAGAGGAAACCTGAGATGCAGAAACAGTATGTGGAATCAATGAATAAGATCTTTGCCAATGGACATGCTGAGGTAGCACCACCACTGAGAGAAGAAGAAGAATGCTGGTACCTTCCGACATTTGGGGTCTACCATCCACAAAAACCCGATCAGATCAGGGTGGTCTTTGACTCCAGTGCCCGATACTCCGGCGTCTCTCTTAATGATGTGCTCCTCACGGGCCCTGACCTCAACAACTCTCTTGTGGGTGTCCTGCTACGTTTTCGGAAAGAGAGAATTGCAATCCTAACGGACATCAAGCAGATGTTCCACTGTTTCTTGGTGCGTGAAGACCATCGCAACTTCCAGCGTTTTCTTTGGCACAAGGACAATGACATGAACGAAGAAATTGTCGAGTATAGGATGAAGGTTCACGTTTTTGGCAATTGGCCATCTCTTGCGGTGGCCATTTATGGGCTACGACGAGCCATCAGAGAAGGCTCAAGAGAACATGGAGTAGACACTGCCAAGTTTGTGGAAAGACATTTCTATGTTGACGATGGTTTGGTATCTGTACCTTCTGAAGCTGAGGCGATAGATTTGCTTCGACGTACACAGGCCTCGCTTGCAGAATCAAACCTCCACCTGCATAAGTTTGCGTCAAACTCTCAGATTGTCATGGAGGTGCTTCCACCGGAAGATTGTGCTCCAGTAATCAAAGACTTGGATCTGAGTGGAGAAACTTCACCTATGCAACGAAGTTTAGGTCTCTTGTGGGAGATATCGGCGGAACCCAGCCATTAGGGGGGCACAAGCCAGTGTACTCTTAGTGCCGGTCCCAAGCCCGGGTAAATGGGGAGGGTTGCGTTAGGAAGGGCATCCAGCGTAAAACATGTGCCAAATCAAATATGCGGATCACAAATGAGAATTTCATACCGGATCGGTCGAGGCCCGGGTTAACAACGACCGCCACAGGTATCGTTAGCCGACAGGGTACCGGTGGAAATTGGGCTACTGTTGGCCGAAGGAGGAGAAGGAGAGGAGGAAGGCGTCTACAGAGACGGCAGGAAAAGGAGCAGTGTAGGAGAGTAGAGGTTCAGGTTGGTACTTTAAATGTTGGTACTATGACGGGTAAAGGGAGAGAGATAGCTGATATGATGGAGAGGAGAAAGGTAGATGTGTTGTGTGTTCAGGAGACCAAGTGGAAAGGGAGTAAGGCCAGGAACATTGGAGGTGGGTTTAAACTGTTTTATCATGGTGTGGATGGGAAGAGAAATGGTGTAGGGGTGATTCTGAAGGAAGAGTACAGTAAGAGTGTAGTGGAGGTGAAGAGAGTTTCTGATAGGGTGATGATCGTGAAGGTGGAAGTTGAAGGGATGATGATAAATGTCATCAGTGCCTATGCTCCACAAGTTGGCTGTGAGATGGAGGAGAAGGAAAGATTCTGGAGTGAATTAGATGAAGTGGTAGATGGTGTACCTAGGAAAGAACGATTGGTGATTGGGGCAGACTTTAATGGGCATGTAGGTGAAGGGAACAGAGGTGATGAGGAGGTGATGGGTAGGTATGGTTTTAAGGAGAGAAATGTGGAAGGGCAGATGGTGGTAGATTTTGCTAAAAGGATGGAAATGGCAGTGGTGAACACGTATTTTAAGAAGAAGGAGGATCATAGGGTGACGTATAAGAGTGGAGGAAGGTGCACACAGGTGGATTATCTTCTGTGTAGGAGATGCAACCTGAAGGAGATTGGAGACTGTAAGGTGTTGGCGGGGGACAGTGTAGCTAGACAGCATCGGATGGTGGTCTGTAGGATGGTTTTGGAGGCGAAGAAGAAGAGGAGGAAAGTAAGGTTTGAAAGAAGAATAAGATGGTGGAAACTGAAGGAGGAAGAGTGTAGTGTGAGGTTCAGGGAAGAGGTCAGACAGGGGCTTGGTGGTGGTGAAGAGGTGCCGGATGATTGGGCAACTACTGCAGGAGTGATGAGGGAGGCAGCTAGAAAAGTACTTGGTGTGACATCTGGAAATAGAAAGCAAGACAAGGAGACGTGGTGGTGGAATGAGGAAGTGCAGGAGAGCATTAGGGGAAAGAGATTGGCAAAACAGAAGTGGGATCGACAGAGTGATGAGAAAAGTAGGCAGGAGTACAAGGAGATGCGGCAGCAGGTTAAAAGGGATGTGGCGAAAGCCAAGGAAAAGGCATATGAGGAACTGTATAAGAGGTTGGACACTAAGGAAGGAGAAAAGGATTTATACCGATTGGCCAAGCAGAGGGACCGAGCTGGGAAGGATGTACTGCAAGTTAGAGCAATAAAGGATGGAGAGGGAAATGTGTTGACTAGTGAGGAGAGTGTGTTGAGAAGATGGAGGGAGTATTTTGAGCAGCTGATGAATGAGGAAAATCAGAGAGAGAGAAGGTTGGAGGATGTGGAGTTGGTGAAGCAGGATGTAGATAGGATTAGTAAGGAGGAAGTGAGAGCAGCGATTAAGAGGATGAAGAATGGAAAGTCGGTTGGACCAGATGACATACCGGTAGAAGCGTGGAGATGTTTAGGAGAGATGGCAGTGGAGTTTTTAACCAGATTGTTTAACAGGATTCTGGAAGGGGAGAGGATGCCTGAGGAATGGAGAAGGAGTGTGCTGGTACCGATCTTTAAGCATAAGGGAGATGTGCAAACCTGCAGTAACTACAGGGGAATTAAGTTGATCAGTCACACCATGAAGTTATGGGAAAGAGTAGTGGAAGCCAGGCTGAGAGAAGAGGTGACCATCTGTGAGCAACAGTATGGTTTCATGCCGAGGAAGAGCACCACAGATGCCTTATTTGCTTTGAGGATGTTGATGGAGAAGTATAGAGAAGGACAGAAGGAGCTGCATTGTGTATTTGTGGATTTAGAGAAAGCGTACGACAGGGTGCCGAGAGAGGAGTTGTGGTATTGTATGAGGAAGTCAGGTGTGTCAGAGAAGTATTTGAGGGTGGTGCAGGACATGTATGAGGACAGTGTGACGGCAGTAAAGTGTGCAGTAGGTACGACAGACTGGTTCAGGGTGAAGGTTGGACTACATCAAGGATCGGCCCTGAGCCCTTTCCTGTTTGCAGTGGTGATGGACAGGTTGACGGACGAGGTCAGACAGGAGTCTCCCTGGACTATGATGTTTGCAGATGATATTGTGATTTGTGGTGAGAGTAGAGAGCAGGTTGAGAAGAGCCTGGAGAGGTGGAGATATGCGCTGGAGAGAAGGGGAATGAAAGTCAGTAGGAGTAAGACAGAGTACATGTGTGTGAATGAGAGGGAGGGCAGTGGAGTGATGCGGTTGCAGGGTGAAGAGGTGAAGAAGGTGGAGGAGTTCAGGTACCTGGGGTCAACAGTGCAAAGTAATGGAGAGTGTGTTAGGGAAGTAAAGAAAAGAGTGCAGGCAGGGTGGAGTGGGTGGAGAAGAGTGACAGGAGTGATTTGTGATAGAAGAGTATCTGCAAGAATGAAAGGGAAAGTTTATAGGACTGTGGTGAGACCTGCGATGTTGTATGGATTAGAGACAGTGGCATTGAGTAAAAGACAGGAGGTGGAGCTGGAGGTAGCAGAGCTGAAGATGTTGAGGTTTTCGTTGGGAGTGACGAGGATGGACAAGATTAGAAATGAGTTTATTAGAGGGACAGCACATGTAGGATGTTGTGGTGACAAGGTGAGGGAGGCGAGATTGAGATGGTTTGGACATGTGCAGAGAAGGGACATGAATTATATTGGTAGAAAAATGCTGAAGATGGAGCCACCAGGTAGGAGGAAAAGAGGAAGGCCAAGGAGGAGGTTCATGGATGTGGTGAGGGAAGACATGCAGGTAGTTGGTGTAAAAGAGGCAGATATAGAGGACAGGGTGGTATGGAGACGGATGATCCGCTGTGGCGACCCCTAATGGGAGCAGCCGAAAGAAGAAGAAGAAGAAGAGTGGGAGATATCGGCGGACACATTCACTTACTCCGCATCGACTAGTAACAAACCATTCACCCACCGTGGAGTCCTCTCCACTGTTAACAGTGTTTTCGATCCTCTGGGTCTACTGGCACCTGTCACGATCCAGAGAAGATCTCTTCTCAGAGAACTCACCTCTGAACCTTCAGCCTGGGACACACCCCTCCCAGAGGACAAACTAAGCAAATGGGAAACCTGGAGAGATTCCCTTCAAGACCTCAAACAGCTTCATGTTCAGCGTACGTACACAACGACCTCACTCACTAAAGTAGTACACACAGAATTATGCATGTTCTCAGATGCATCTACCAAGGCCATAGGTGCTGTGGCATATCTAAAAACACTTCAGAAAGATGGTCAAGTTGAAGTAGGTTTTGTTATGGGCAAGGCAAAGCTAGCACCCCTGTCTGAACCCACCATCCCAAGGCTTGAGTTATGTGCTGCTGTCTTAGCAGTAGAGATGGCAGATCTCATCCAGGAAGAACTAGATCTAAAGTTTAATGACATAAGTTTCTTTACAGACAGCAAAGTAGTGCTTGGATACATTTATAACGAGTCAAAACGATTCTATGTGTATGTCCACAATAGAGTTCAACGTATCCGTCAATCTTCAAGACCGGAGCAGTGGCACTATGTGTGTACAGAACAAAACCCTGCAGATCACGCTTCAAGATCAGTGGTAGCATCCCGTCTGGCTCAGACTTCTTGGTTCACGGGTCCCCCGTTCCTATGTCAGCCACCCGCAGAAAAAACACAAACAAGTGAGATGTTCGAGCTTGTTGAACCTGACAAGGACACAGAAATCAGACCACAAGTACAAACATGTACTACTTACCTGGAAGAACCAGAGATCACCTCTAACCGATTCGAACGGTTTTCCACCTTCACCTCACTAGTAAGAGGAGTAGCATTTCTGGTTCACATGGCAAAGTCCTTCAAACACACAAACCAAAATAGCATTTGCAAAGGTTGGCACAAATGTGACTTACCTCGTACCCAAGATGAAAGGGACCAAGCAAAAAATGTGATCCTTAAAGCAACACAAAAGGCTGCGTTTGCAAAAGAACTGTCGGCTCTTCAAGCTAACCAAGTAGTATTTAAAAGTAGCCGCTTGCTAAAACCCGATCATGGAGAATGGTCTCATTTGTGTTGGTGGACGACTAAACTACTCTAAATTGGCAACTGAAAGAACGAACCCAATAATTCTATCTAAAGATAGTCACATATCCCTACTGCTCACTCGTCATTACCATGAGCAAGTGAAACATCAAGGCCGTCACTTGACGGAGGGAGCAATCAGGGCAGCTGGACTGTGGATATTGGGAGGCAAGGTGCTGATCAATTCAGTACTTCACAAATGCATTACTTGTTGCAAGCTGCGTGGGAAACTGGAGGAACAACGTATGGCGGACTTGCCTCCTGAACGTCTCAAGATCTGCCCCCCCTTTACATATGTGGGGCTTGATGTTTTTGGACCCTGGTCTGTAACGACAAGACGCACTAGAGGAGGACAAGTGGAGAGCAAACGGTGGGCCATCATGTTCTGCTGTATGAGTTCAAGGGCTGTGCATGTGGAGGTAATAGAATCTATGGACACATCGAGCTGCATAAATGCTCTCAGGCGGTTCTTCGCCCTCAGAGGCCCTGCGAAACAGCTTCGTTCTGATTGCGGCACCAATTTCATCGGAGCATGCAAGGAGCTTGAAATGGACAGAATGGTGCAGAAGTACCTTGGTGAGCAGGGATGCAGCTGGGAATTCAACCCACCACACAGTTCTCACATGGGAGGTTCATGGGAGCGCATCATTGGCATTGCCAGAAGAATCTTGGATTCAATGTTTCTGCAGCTGAACTCTCGCTTAACTCACAAAGTCCTTTGTACACTAATGGCAGAAGTTATTGCTATCATTAATGCACGACCACTCTTGCCTGTGTCTGCAGACCCAGAACAGCCTTTCATACTTTCACCATCAATGCTCATCACACAGAAGACCGGAGTCCCACCTCCTCCCGGGGAATTTTTCAGACAAGGATTTGTACACAAAGCAATGGAGACAAGTACAGGCTCTTGCCACCCAGTTCTGGACTCGCTGGAGACGTGAATACCTACCTTGCTTGCAACAGAGGCAGAAATGGACAGTACCACGCAGAAACCTTCAAGTTGGAGATTTAGTTCTGCTTAGAGACAAGCAAATTGCCCGCAACTGCTGGCTCATGGCCAGAATCTCTGCCACATTCCCAGGAAAGGATGGATATGTAAGAAAGGTTGAGGTGACAACAGTTGACCAAGGAAATGCAAAGAACTTTTTAAGGCCAATCGGAGAGGTCGTTCTACTTCTTCCTAAAGACTGATCTAGACGCTAAAGTTTAGTGTTCTTGAATCCATAGTGACCCCTAAGAGGTCAGGCGGGGAGTGTGTTGTCCTTTAAGGGGAGTTAACCTTTAAGTATTCAGTTTGCATGTCATTTAATATTCTCAGGTTTAATTTGTTAAATATCATTGGATGATGTCACTTCCTGTTTGGTCACTTCCTGTTTGATCCCATCCTGCTAATTTTCCGGTTTAGCATGTAAAACAAGAAGAAAGTTTGCTCTCGTTAAATATTATTGCTTCAGCTTTAAACCTCAGAGATGCAATGCCGTGAGTTGATTTTTCTCTCTTTAGATAGGAAATGTGATGTTTGATCAGTTGTTGTAAACTGTTGTTTGCTACGTGTGTACAAGCAATGCTAGTAGCTCGTGTGATTGTTACAAGTGAATTGAGGTTAGTTATTTATAATGGTGTGTTTATCAAGACAGGCTCTGAATGTTTTAGTTCTTTATTCAATATTTTATGTAATGTTTTATTACAGTTTTCACCACATGTTAATAAGGTCACAGTAAATGGTCAACCTTACTACGACTCTGTCTTCATTGGCTACTTGGTTTATCTTGGTGTTTAGTCAGAGTTCCAACACACTGTACGAGAACACTACAACTTGAGACAGATCCTTGGCTCGGCGTAGCTCTGAGAACGCCTCCTTACTAATGCCCCCTCCTGTGCTCAGGTCTTTTTGCAGGTCAGCACCAGCCTGGCCAGCTACCTGGCCCGCCTTTCCCACCAATGTGTATGTTGTTCTGCACGACTTGGTAGGGATAGTTGGCTTCTAAAGCAATGATGTGCCATCAGGAGAGTGATAGCCCGCAAGTGTCCCTTCTACCTGGGGCATTGTCATCTAACACTGCACAATGGTCAAATTAAGCTTTCTTAATAACACGCACTGCTTGATCTTCCCCCCAGATGCTCTAAGCACAAAACATGTAGGTCATCACCTGAGATGAGCTGAAAGGACAGTGGCACGCAGCTCTTGGGAGACTCTCGAGACATGATTTTCTTATATTTTTTATTTTTGTCTTTTACAGTGCACATTAAACTCACAGCACACACAAAATGTGGTCTCAGAAGACAAAGAAACCTAAAATTGTGTCCATGTCCCTTCTATTTATGGCCTGGCAGGTGCATGCATTCTGATGACGTCACCTGCCAAGGTTATTTAAGCCAAATTCTGGGCGGGTTGGACACACATGCTTCACAACTGGTCAAACAATGTTCCCTTAGCGTTAGGAAACGCGGCATAGAGTAAAGCTATTGATAGCGAATGCAAAAAAATCCATAGCGATATGGATTCTTTAGCATTTCATGTCCAGCTTCAATAATTTCTCTTAAATGGAGAAAATCCTAACAATTCTGCATATCGATGGAGATAATGAGTGAAGGATGAAAGGAATAAAGACATTTGTTCAAGTAAATGTATAACCTGGGGGCCCGACTTCGCCCTGCAGGGGAATCTGGAGGCCCGACTTCGCCCTGCGGGGAGCCTGGAGGCCCGACTTCGCCCTGCGGGGAGCCTGGAGGCCCGTCTTCGCCCTGCGGGGAACCTGGAGGTGACTCTGGAGGCCAGCCGTCGTCCTGCGGTGAACCTGGGGCGAGCCGTTGCCCTGCGGGGGAACCTGGGGGCGAGCCTTCGCCCTGCGGGGGAACCTGGGGGCGAGCCTTCGCCCTGAGGGAGACTTGGGGGCGAGCCTTCCCCCTGAGGGAGACTTGGGGGCGAGCCTTCGCCTTCTGTGGAGCCCGGGGCGAGCCGTCGCCTTCTGTGGAGCCCGGGGGCGGCAGTGACGACCTCTTCGCCGCCAGGCGGCGGTACGACGACCTCTTCGCGGCCAGGCGGCGGTACAACGACCTCTTCGCGGCCAGGCGACGGTACAACGTCTCCCTCGCGGCTAGGCGGCGGTACGACGAACTCTTCGCGGCTTTTGAATGGGGGGCACCCTCGGCGGAACTCGGTGGCTGAGCGGCACATTTGTCGGAATTCAGTGGCTGAGCGGCACCCTCGGTGGAACTCGGTGGTTCGCGACGGGTCCGTGGCGGAGAGGCGCGCTCCTGGAGACACTGTGGCGGAGAGGCGCGCTCGTGGAGACACTGTGACGGAGAGGCGCGCTCGTGGAGACACTGTGACGGAAAGGCGCGCCCACAGGAACCTCAAAACAGGGCAGCACGCTTATAGATGTTCTGTTTCAGCACGGACAGCTCGTGGGAATGCTGGGATGCCATGGCGCGCTCGCTGACGCTCTGAGATGGTGCAGAGCGTCCGCGAGAACCCCGGAACACAGCAGCGCGCTTGTACAGATCCAGGGGCAGAGCCGTGTGTCCGTGAAAGCCCTGGAACGGAGCCTCGCGTTCTTGGATGCACAGGGATGGAACCGAGAACCTGGGAGAATCCTGGAATGAAGCTGCGCGCTCTGAAGCACCTTGGACCACTGCCGAGCACCGTGGAGAATCCAGAACCAGTGCCGCGCACTCCGAAGAATCCTGGGTTTGAGTCACGTGCTCTGAAGAACCCTGGGACAGGGAAAATCTTGCAGAAACCTGAACCAGAGCTGCTTGTCTTTGAGGACCTTGAGGCAAAGTCACGTGCTCAGCAGAACCTTGGAACGAAGCATTGTCCTCCTCGAGGGGACTGTCATGGAGATCCGCTACCTCTATCCCACACATCCCCAGAAGAAGCTCGCAAAATTCGGCGAGTGAGCCAAAATTGCCCCCTTCGGCGCTCCATAATTTGCTGGTTTTAGAGAGAGTGTCACCAGACAGGAGAGAAATGCAGAAGGTGATCTTGGCTCGTTCGGAGGGGAACTGGGAAAAATTTTCCTCCGCATACTCGCCGATGCTCCTCAGGAACCTGGCCAATTCGCTGCTCTCTCCAGAAAAACGAGCAGGGAAATCCTTTGCGCTCGCTGAGGGGGGTGGTGCAGCCGCGCTTGCATGATCCGGCGTCAGTGGATCTAAACCGTGAGGAGCGGCATGGAACTTCCGGGAGAAATCCGAAGTCGGGTTCGGCTGCCGCTCCATCGCGGTCGAAATCGCTGGAGGGCGATTCCGTTTTCGGTTCAGGTTGGTTCTTCTGTAAGGCTGATAACTCAATCATAGTTTATTCCGTCAGTTCAACAAAGAAACACTCACAGTTGCCGTGGCGAGAAAACAACCAAAGAATATCCGCTCGAGACGAGTAATCCAAAACGAAACTTGGAGTCCGAAAACGATAGTAAAGCTGCAACAGCAAAGAGTAATCCGCACTTAGACAAAGAGTCTGGAAACAGAACCAGCGGGCAGGCTGGCGGTCGCGGGAACATGAGATGATCAGCATGACAGTTCAAGAACCGATAGCCTGTGACTCCAGAACATGAGTTTATATAGTCTAAACCTAGAGAGCCAAAGCTGTTGGTCATCAAGGCAGGCACGGGATAACGAGGCAGCGTGACTGCTACCGAGGGAGGCGTGGCAGGGGGATCCCTGACAGCAGCCGAGGGAGGTATGGCAGGGGATCCCTGACAGTTATGCATTCATTTATTCATTAATTTTCTCCTGCTTATCCGTAATTCGGGTCGCGGGGGTAGCAGTTGAAGGCGGGGGCCTGCAATCCTCACAGCACCGTCCCTTATGGTCCCTCCTGCAGGTGGTGAGCCCACGGGAAGCAGTTATGCATTAATTGTTTAATTAATGATAATTTTCTTTGGTAGGATGATTTCGTCGCGACATTGTTTTCCTCACCTTAGATGTAAGATGCAAGATTAGAAGACGTTTTTTACGGTCTGTCTAATATAGGTGATATTGTCTAAAGTATCCAAAAGAATCCACGATAATTTATATACCCGAAAAAAAATAGATAAATGAAAAATTAATTGTTTAAAAAAATAAAATAAAAAAGTGAGAAAAGAGAAAAGGAACTAAAGAAAAATGGACATTTTGAAAAGGCTTTAAAATTTTTTTCAAAAGACTTCAATCTTGTTTTGGCTTTATAGCTAATTTTTTTCTCCTAACTTACAAAATTTGTGATCCAATTGGAGAGACTGGATTACCTTTTTTTGTTTGAAGACTGCGATCCCCCTGGTGCCTAGCGCAGCTGTATTGTCTAAGTGTTATGTGTTGTGTGTATCGTCTGTATGTTGAGTGTTGTGTGTCTGTTCTTTGTTTTGTGTGAAGAAGATGGGTCATGACATTTCTCGCTTATTGCCGGAAGAAAATCCCAAAGATTTTATGTATGGGAGTTGTGCCGGTTATTGAACTAATCCTTATTTAGACCATTTGGCATTATGGAGTGAAATTGTATTACATCTAGATACTTTTTTCTAGAGCTTTAGATACTGCTAGAGGTTCCTAATATGCTCCAGGTTTTGCTAACCCGTTATGCTCTGCACTGCACAAGAGGGAAGTGGTGCATTCCAGCCTCAGCACAAAACTCAAGGAGGAGGTCCTAGGAGAAAGGGGAAGTTCATCTTTTAGGGAATAGACAGATTCCAATTTTATGTCCTGTAACTCACCTTTTGCCTGTGGTGACACCGACTGGTACTAATTTTTATCATAGCTTTACAATAATTCCAATCTCGTCTTTAAACCTTTGAGAAAGAGATATGATGCACAAAATTGGAATGGAAATTCTGTTTTTTGAAACCAATGTCTCACTGTCTTTTTCTTCTGTCCTCATGCTCTCAACCGAGCCACAGAGGTCCTGCCTGATGAACCAAATTTAGGTGAAGTTAACCCTAAATTATGGGCCTCTCTCTCAAAGATGAGGCAGGTTTAATCCAGGTAAAACCATATCATGCACTCATGAAAACACACCATCCGATTTTTGTTAAAGAATATGCATTGTCGAAAGAGAAGAATGTTGGCATTGCTCCAGTTATTGACAATTTATTGTCACAAGGTGTTTTGATTGAGACACATTCACCGTATAACACACCGATTAATCCCGTCTTGAAAGCATAAAAAAAATGCTGGAGGTTAACACAAGATTTACGTGAGATTAATAAATTAGTTATTCCGTAAGCTCCTTTGGTGCCCGATGTAGCTACCATTGGTAACTCTATACCAGCGACTCACAGATTTTTTACTGTGATTGATCTCTGTTCTGCTTTTTTCAGTGTCCCTTTGGCCTCAGAGACGAAACCGCTTTTCGCGTTTACCTACAGGAGACGTCAATTCACCTGTACCCATCTTCCTCAGGGTTTTTTTGACTCGTCAGCCGAATTATGCTAAACCTTTTTACATCTATGTGCACAAACGTGGTGGTACGGCTGCGGGGATCCTAGCCCAGGAACACGGTGACAGATATCTCCCTGTTGCGTATCTTTCCAAATCTTTAGACAACATAGCACAAGGGTTGCCTTTGTGCTTGCGTGCAGTAGCTGCTGCGACTCTGATGGTTTCGGGATGCTGAGAAAACGGTGCTGTCACATCCTTTGATACTGTACACCTCACATCAGGTAACAGCTATTTTACACAACATATGACAGCACAACGTAGATTGGTTATGAAACCACACTCTTGGCAACGGAAAACTTAACCATTAAGCCTCTTCTCTGCCGCATTCAGCTGTAGTAGCGCTGCGTGATCTGCTAGACGATATTGATTTAGATGGTTTTGACGACGCACATGATTGCCTTGAACACATTGAACAAGAGACCTTTTGTAGGCCCAATCTTTTAGATACGGCCCTGGAAGAGGGGGATTGTCTATATGTAGATGTTCATGTTCAAAACCTTTTGATGATGTGTATTTATGTGGATATGCGGTTGTAAGATTACCTGATTTAATAGTTGAATCTAAATCATTACCATACACATCAGCATAAGCTGCAGAGTTGGTCACACTTACAAGAGCATGTCAGTTGTCTGAAGGTAAAGTAGTGACTATATACACTGAAGTATGCTCATGGTGTTGTGCATGATTTTGCCAAAACATGGAAGCAAAGAGACTTTAAAACAGCTGATGGAAAGCCCATAGCACATTTTAATCTTATAGGCGACTTTTTAAAAGCTCTTCAACTCCCTGCCAAAGTGGCCATAGTTACACATATGCCACCTGTAGGAAATTTTAGATACCTGTTGGTTATAGTTGACAGATATAGTTGACAGACGGGCATAGCAGGTCGTATGGAAAACCTCTCCAAGAATTAAGTTTCGTTTGGGCATGATAAAAATCTAACACTGTCCAAATGTTGATCACAAATGATAATAATAACAAACTGCGTAAATAAAAAACACCAAGCAATTTTGTTTTCCATTTCTTTCCTCTAACCGTATTGAAATTGAACCAAACCGTGACGTAAAAACCGAGGTATGAACCGAACCATGACTTTTGTGTATTGTTACACCACTATTTAATAGTATTTTCTCCATAAATCTACTTTTTATATTTAAGTACACTGCTTTATGTAGTATAATTATGGAAATTGTACAATGCCTAATATAAAGCAATGAAAATCCCTCATTATTGTTTAAATAATCAAACTGGACAGTCAGCAATAGAGTAGATCTAAATACTCTAAAGAGATGATAACTGTTGTGTTTATATAAGTATATGTGTCATGAGCAGGACCATAATTATTTCCAATCCAATCAAAGAAGTTAAAAATAAAATAAATACAAACAGATATAGGGGTATTTTCCTAGAGGCTCATTAAAAGAGATATTGTTAGACCTTTATTTGCAGATGTAACTGCCAAAGGTATCTTTTCAATGACAAAGTTATTAACTGCCAGCAACCAAGGTTAAGAGCAAGAGATCTATGGAAATCAAAATTGGAAAAGAGGGACACTCTAGCAAAGGAAGGACATTTTTATCATATCTTGGCTCATGATAGATTATCAGTGTCATTGTGAAGTATGAGGCCACTGCTTCGTTATTTAAAACACTCATAAGTCTCTCATTTTCATCTGCCTTATGGAGAATTGCCAACACATTCAGATGAGCTGTCAAAAAACCTTTAAAAATTGATTACTGCACAGATAGAAAAGTATGACTGCTACACAGAGGTAAAGAGTACATTATAAAGCACAGATTTTAAAGTGCCATTTCTGCTGATATTATCTATAATTTTTTTTAAGCTTTTCTTTTTACTTTATTTCTTTGTAAAATCATTATTGTATTTTCACATTGGCATGCCAACATAATAACCATGTCTGAGAAGTTTTCTGTCACCCCTATGTTCATTGATCTATTTCTATTCAGCATATCCAACAACGGGACACAGGAGAGCCCAGAGACTGTCCCGTGGGTAGAAGACTTGAATTTGTTATATTTAATAAAAAAAACTTAAAATACACTGAAAGTGTGCAAAATATAAAAAATCTTGTATTAGACAACCTCTTCAACCTCATAATAGGCTGATAATAACATAATTTGTAAGTAAGAGAAAGCACTCTGTCATAGGAGACTGGTTTATTAATTAAGCAAATCAATCAAAAAGAATAACAAAATATAACCCCAAGGTAGTATGCTTGATTTCCATATTTTTGGATTTAATAATGTTTAACTCTTTAATATTAATTAACTTTGTTACCATCTATTCATCCCATTAATGGACTATTCATCCCATTACACACACACACACACACACACACACACACACACACACACACACGTGCATCTCAATAAATTAGAATATCATTAAAAAGTTTATTTATTTTTGTAATTCAATAAAACAAAAGTTAAACTTGTATATCATATAGATTCATCACACAGAGACTGATATATTTCAAGTGTTTTTCTTTTAATTTTAATGATCTCAAAAAATTGGAATACTTCATAAAACCAATCAAAGAATTTTTTTTTGTGAATTGTTGGCCTTCTGGAAAGTACCGTAATTTCCGGTCTATTAAGCGCACCCAAATATAAGCCGCACCGACTGAATTTGACAAAGATTTATATTTTGAACATAAATACACCACACCTCTCTATAAGCTGCAGGTGCCTACATTGAAACTAATGAACTTTACACAGGCTTAAACAAAAGACAGTGCCTGTTACATGGCTTGTATCTAAACAGTAGCCTACCTAAATCTAAACTGTCTTCCTATTTCCTTTCATAACAATTTCTCTCGGGAGTTTTACTTTTGGCATCGTCGTGTGTTTAAAAATCACCATCGGTGAAGCTTTTCTCCCGATGCTGTGCAGCTCAGAACACAGGTGAAGTGCGTTTTTTCATGCGCGGTTGTTTTTAGCGTGACGAATAATTCGCCTTTCCTGTTGACGGTCCGATTGAGAGGCAGGTCAAACGTCAGAGGAATCTCATCCATATTTATGATGTGGTGCAGCCCGATTCAGTGGGAGTGCACCCAATTTGATATGGTTCATCTGAACCTGTTCGGCAATTTCATTGGTCTAATGTTATGGAGCTCAGTTTTTTGGCATGAAGCTTGTAAAACCGGGAAAAACCCAGGAAAAAAATCTGCTTCATTGTTTAAGCCGCGGGGTTCAAAGAGTGGGAAAAAAGTAGCGGCTTATAGTCCGAAAAATACGGTATGTTTATTTACTGTATATGTACTCAGTAATTGGTAGGGGCTCCTTTTGCTTTAATTACTGTGATCAGTCTGTGGCACTGCTGAGGTGGTATGGAAGCCCAGGTTTCTTTTTGCATTTTTTGGTCTCTTGTTTCTCATTTTCCTCTTGCCAATACCCAACAAATTCTCTATGGTATTCAGGCCTGGTGAGTTTGCTGGCCTGTCAAGCACACCAACACCATGGTCATTTATCCAACTGATGCTTTTGGCAATGTGGGCAGGTGCCAAATCCTGCTGGAAAATGAAATCAGCATCTCTGTAAAGTTGGTCAGCAGAGGGAAGCATGAAGTGCTTTAAACATTCGTGGTAGATGGCTGGCTGACCTTGTTCTTGATAAGGTCACAGTGGACCACTGCCAGCAGATGACATGACTCCCCGACCACCACTGACTGTGCAAACCTCAAGCAACTTGGATTATGTGCCTCTCATCTCTTCTTCCAGACTCTGGGACCTTGTTTTCCAAATGAATTACAAAATTTTCTTTCCTTTCATCTGAAAAGATGACTTTGGCCCACTGAGCAACAGTCCAGTCCTTTTTGTTCTTTGCACAGGTTAGACACCTTTGACATTGTCTTTGGTTTAGGAGTGGCTTGACACAAGGAATGAATCAGTTGTAGCCCATGGATACATCTGTGCATAGTGGCTCTTGAAACACTGACTCCAGCTGCAGTCCACTCTTTGTGAATCTCCCCCAAATTCTTGAAGGGGCTTCATTTCACCTTTTTCTACCAAATCTTTTCCTTCTATCAAAACTTTCCAAAGTTCAAAACAAATTATGCAAAGATGTTGTTCATGGACTACAGTTCAGCGTTTAACACCATAATTCCCTCCACACTCACCTCTAAGTTGGAGGTCCTGGGACTCCTGTGTCAATGGATCGCCAACTTCCTGACAGACAAGACCACAAGCCGTACGGGTGAGAAAACACACCTCATCCACCCTCACCCTCAGCACTGGAGCTCCCCAGGGTTGTGTTCTGAGCCCCCTGCTGTACTCGCTGTACACATATGACTGTGTGGCCACATCCAACTCCACCACCATCATCAAGTTTGCTGATGACACTGTTGTGGTGGGCCTGATCTCCAACAACGACAAGACGGCCTACCTACAGGAGGTTAAAAACCTGGAGAGATGGTGCCAGTAGAACAACCTTCTCCTGAACGTCAGCAAAACTAAGGAGTTGATCGTGGACTTCAGCACAAAGCGAGAGCGGTCATACCAACCGCTTAACATCTGCGGGACTCCAGTGGAAAGAGTGGACAGAGTTTCCGGTACTTAGGTGTTCACATCACACAGGATCTGTCTTGGTCCTGTCTCACTAACACCCTGGTGAAGAAGGCCCGGCAGCGTCTGTACCATCTGAGACGCTTAAGGGACTTTAAACTACCCTCTCAGGTGCTTAAGACTTTCTACACCTGCACCATTGAGAGCGTTCTGACGGGTAGCATCACTTCCTGGTTTGGGAACAGCACCATGCAGGACAGACCTCCAGAGGGTGGTCACTACAGGACATCTACAGCACGCGGTGCAGGACCAGAGCCAGGAAGATTGTAAAGGACCTCAGCCATCCCAACAATGGACTCTTTTCTTTGTTGCGTTCAGGGAAACGCTTCCGCTCTCTGAAAGCGAACACAGAGAGAATGAGGAAGAGCTTCTTCCCGCAGCCCATTCAGTGTTTAAACCAGGAAACACCCAGGATCTAAAAGATGGTCCACTCTCTCCATCATCACACTTCTTCTCTGTACAGATCTCACCTTTCGCACCACGACACTTTAAACTCTGGACTTGCACAGCAAAGTGCACTTTATATTTATTTATTTTATACCACACCATTCTGCACACGGACACTTTATGGACACTCTATACCGCACACGAACACTTACGGACCCTTACACCACACCATACTGCACACGGACACTTTATGGACAACCCACCACTAAAATTGTCTATTGTTTACACTTTGGTACAAATTGTTTACTGTTTCACTGTCTACTGCCATCAGGATTTTCTTTGTATATACATTTTTCTCTTTGTTCACATTCATATCTTTATATATCCTTTATATCTTATATTTTATTTTATATAGTTTTTATACTTTATTTATCTGCTTTTTTTCTTTCCCCCCACCCTATTCCCCTCTTCCCGGACCATCGTATAAAGCATTTCACTGCATGTCGTACCCTGTATGTATGCGTATGTGATGAATAAAATTTGATTTGATTTGATTTGTGCTTGGATACAGCACTCTGTAAACAGCCAGAAAAAGAAAGGAAAAATTCTGGAGTGAGTTAGATGAAGTGGTAGAAGGTGTACCTAAGAATGAAAGATTGGTGATTGGGGCAGATTTCAATAGGCATGTAGGTAAAGGGAACAATGGTTATGAGGAGGTGATGGGTGGGTATGGCTTTAAGGAGAGGAATGCAGAAGGGAAGATGGTGGTAGATTTTGCTAAAATGATGGAAATGGCAGTGGTGAACACTTATTTTAAGAAGAAGGAGGATCTTAGGGTGACGTATAAGAGTGGAGGAAGGTGCACACAGGTGGACTATGTTCTATATAGGAGATGGAACTTGAAGGAGATTGGAGACTGTAGGGTGTTGGCAGGGGACAGTGTAGCTAGATGCAGCAGCAGGTAAAAAGGGGTGTGGTGAAAGCCAAGAAAAAGGCATATGAGGAGCTGTATGAGAAGTTGAACACTAAGGAAGGAGAAAAGGTTTTGTACTGATTGGCCAGGCAGAGGGACCGAGCTGGAAAGGATGTGCTGCAAGTTAGATCAATAAAGGATGGAGATGGAAATGTGTTGACTAGTGAGGATTGTGCGTTGAGAAGACAATTTTGTATTTGGTGTATTTTGAGTATTTTGAGCAACTGATGAATGAGGAAAATGAAAGATAGAGAAGGTTGGATGGTGTGGAGTTGGTGAAGCAGGAATTGGATAGGACTAGTAAGGAGGAAGTGGGAGCAGCAATTAAGAGGATGAAGAGTGGAAAATCAGTTGAACCGAATCAAATCAAATTTTATTTGTCACATACACAAACATACAGGGTACGACATGCAGTGAAATGTTTTTTACGACGGTCCGGCAAGAGGGAATAGGATGGGGAGAAAAATAAAACAATGAAAAAGAAGGCAGATAAATAAAGTATAAAAACGATATAAAATTTAGGGTGGGTTTGTGATTGTCCATAAAGTGTCCGTGTGCGGTATGGTTTGGTATAAAATAAAATGTAAAGTGCACTGTGCGGTGCGAGTCCAGAGTTTAAAGTGTCGTAGTGTGAAAAGTGAGATATGTGCAGAGAAAAAGTGTGATGATGGAGAGAGTGGGCCAGTTTTTAGATCCTAGGTGTTTTCTGGTTTAAACTTCGAATGGCCTGTGGGAAGAAGTGCCTTCTTATTCTCTCTGTGTTTGCTTTCAGGGAGCGAAAGCGTTTCCCTAAATGCAACAAAGAAAAGAGTCCATTGTTGGGATGGCTGAGGTCCTTCATAATCTTCCTAGCTCTGGTCCTGCACCGCGTGCTGTAGATGTCCTGCAGGTTAGGGAGCTCGGTGTGGATGGTACAATTAGCTGAACGCACCACCCTCTGGGGGGCTCGCCTGTCCTGCATGGTGCTGTTTCCAAACCAGGAAGTGATGCTACCTATCAGAACGCTCTCAATGGTGCAGGTGTAGAAAGTCTTTAACATTTGAGAGGGTAGTTTAAAATCCCTTAAACGTTTCAGATGGTACAGATGCTGCCGGGCCTTCTTCACCAGGGTTTTGGTGTGACAGTACAAAGACAGATCCTAAGTGATGTGAACACCTATGTACCGGAAACTGTCCACTCTCTCCACTGGGGTCCCGTTGATGTTTAGTGGTTGGTATGACCACCCCTGCTTCGTGCCGAAGTCCACGATCAACTCCTTAGTCTTGCTGACTTTCAAAAGAAGGTTGTTCTCCTGGCACAATCTCTCCAGGTTTTTAACCTCCTGTAGGTAGGCCGTCTCATCGTTGTTGGAGATCAGGCCCACCACAACAGTGTCGTCAGCAAACTTGATGATGGTTGTGGAGTTGGAAGTGGCCACACAGTCATATGTGTACAGTGAGTACAGCAGGGGGCTCAGAACACAACCCTGGGGAGCTCCAGTGCTGAGGGTGAGGGTGGATGAGTTGTGTTTGCCCACCTGTACGGCTTGTGGTCTTGTCTGTCAGGAAGTTAAAAATCCATTTGCACTATGGAATTATGGTGTTAAATGCTGAATTGTAATCCACAAACAGCATCTTTTTATAACGATGACATACCAGTAGAAGCATGGTGATGTTTAGGTGAAATGGAATTGGAGTTTTTAACAA
This sequence comes from Silurus aristotelis, assembly GCF_946808225.1. Taxonomy (NCBI): domain Eukaryota; kingdom Metazoa; phylum Chordata; class Actinopteri; order Siluriformes; family Siluridae; genus Silurus; species Silurus aristotelis. Next base: position 24,168,903 of record NC_139575.1, on the reverse strand, counting down.
GATTGTTTAACAGGATTTTGAAAGGTGGGAAGATGCCTGAGGAATGAAGAAGGAGTGTGCTGGTACCGATCTTTAAGAACAAGGGAGATGTGCAGACCTGCAGTAACTACAGGGGAATAAAGTTGATCGGTCACACCATGAAGTTATGGGAAAGAGTAGTGGAAGCCAGGCTGAGTGAAGAGCTGACCATCTGTGAGCAATCGTATGGGTTTATGCAGAGGAAGAGCACCACAGATGCAGTATTTGCTTTGAGAATGTTAATGGAGAAGTATAGAGAAGGTCAGAAGGAGTTGCATTGTGTGTTTGTGGATTTAGAGAAAGCCTATGACGGGTGCCAAGAGAGGAGTTGTGGTACTGTATGAGGTCAGGTGTGTCATAGAAGTATGTGATGGTGGTGCAGGACATGTTTGAAGACAGTGTGACAGCAGTAAAGTGTGCAGTGGGAATGACAGACTGGTTCAAGGTGGAGGTTGGACTGCATCAAGGTTCGGGTCTGAGCCCTTTCCTGTTTGCAGTGGTGATGGACAGGTTGATGGACGAGGTCAGACAGGAGTCTCCATGGACTATGATGTTTGTGAATGAAATTGTTATTTCTGGTGATTTGCAGGTTGAGAAGAGTCTAGAGAGGTGGAGGTACATGCTGGAAAGAAGAGGAATGAAAGTCAGTAGGAGTGAGACAGAGAACATGTGTGTGAATGAGAGGGAGGGCAGTGGAGTGGTGCAGTTGCAGGGAGAAGAGGTGAAGAAGGTGGAGGAGTTCAGGTACCTGGGGTCAACAGGGCAAACTAATGGAGAGTGTGTTAGAGAAGTGAAGAAAAGCATGCAGGCAGGGTGGAGTTGGTGGGGAAGAGTGGAAGGAGTAATCTGTGATAGAAGGGTATCTGCGAGAGTGAAAGTTTATAGGACTGTGGTGAGACCTGCGATGTTGTATTGTTTAGAGACAGTGGCATTGAGAAAAAGACAGGGGGTGGAGTTGGAGGTAGCAGAGCTGAAGATGTTGAGGTTTTTGTTGTGATTGACGAGGATAGACAGGATTAGAAATGAGTTCATTAGAGGGACAGCGCATGTAGGACGTTTTGGAGACAAGGTGAGGTAGGCGAGATTGAGATGGTTTGGACATGTTCAGAGGAGGGACGTGGGGTATATCGGTAAAGGAATGCTGAGGATGGAGCTACCAGGAAGGAGGAAAAGAGGAAGACCAAGGAGGCGGTTTATGGATGTGGTGAAGGAAGACATGCAGGAAGTTGAGTTGACAAAGGCAGATGTAGAGGACTGAGGGGTATAGAGACGGATGATCCGCTGTGGCGACCCCTAATAGAAGAAGCCGAAAGAAGAAGAAGATGATTATGGTCAGGATTATGGTCTAAACTTCCCATTAGCTATATGTTCACATGACTCGGTCACATGTCCCTAATCACTCACACTTTTTACACCTGATTAGCACATGTATAGAAGTCTTAGCTTTACCACAGTCTTTGTCTGATGCTTGTCTTCTATGGTTGATGTTGGTTTAGCTCATGCTCAGGTTTATGGTTATGATTCACATTATCTGATCTTTTTCTTTGTTTTATATCTTTGCACTTTACCTTAATTAGCATGTTAATATTAGTAACTTCTGAAGACTAATTAGCTTAACTTATATGTAATACTGACAGAAATTCATTCTAGTTGATTAATTGTCAATTGTGTTAACAGTAGCTTTGAGCAATATTAATCATTTCAAAATAAGGAATGAGTCAGTAGAACCTGTTTTGTGCATGTGAGAAAAAGGACTATGGAGAGACTTGGATGCCTTAATTAACAGTTATTTCCACTTAATAAAAACACATTAAACCAAAAAACTCAAAGATTTTTTTAGCTAGTTAAGTTCCACCAAGTTTAATTTTCAGATAGGTGTGTAATGTTGGCTCTGCCGGCTCCATTTCTTTCTAGCTTGTTCAGTCTAATGAAAAGAAAACTGTCATAAGTAGGCTGTCAGTAGTAACACACAGGTGAGAACACTTCTGATGCTCAACCATATTCTCTCCCACAGTAGCTAGTACTCAGCACCAAAGTAATAACTTAATATTTATTTGCATATTAAGTGTATCAGGATATATAATATTTCAAAAAGTGCTATAATACAGACATCGTTATTAGAATTCTATTAGACCACATGAACATTAACACACCTGGTCCTGTAGACCAACTGAAGTGTGGAAATGCAAACCTATTAAACTTAATTGTGGAAAAATGTGACACAGAACAATTAATTTCCTTTAAAATTCTTATACTTTACTGCTTGAACTTGATGATGGCTGTCCTACTGTAACTGCCTTGCACAGAATAATTTGCTGAGTGATTTGTGCTTTGTTATCAGACTGTAGGAGAGATGACTAAAATGTCATGTAGTGTAGCTCATGGAACTTGCCCCTGCTAGCAGGAGTGAATAATTTGCACTGTTTAACCAAAGGCAAAAAGAAAAAACATTCTCACTCATTGTAGCAAACTATATATAACAAACCTATGCCTGTACATACATACACATTCCAAACAGGCTATAATTCTCAAAAAAATTTAAATATAGGTGTAACAGTACACAGATTCGCTAACTGTTTCGTTACAGAGCTTTTTGTTTGGTGCACGTCAAGTCAATAAGCTTTTTATTGTCAATTCAACCATAGACAGTGGAATGATTTATTTTAATTTTTTTTGCATGTTTGTCACACTTTTTAATGTTTCAGGTCAGTGAAGTTTTTAAATAAAGGTTTTTATTATTGAGGGAAAACAAAATCAAAAACTACATGGCCCTGTGTGAAAGTGTTAAAACTGTGGTTTATCACACCTGAGTTCAATTTCTCTAGCCACACCCAGGCCTGATTACTGCCACACCTGTTCAGAATTAAGAAATCTCTTAAATACGACCTGCCTGACAAAGCAAAGTACTGAAGACTGAAAGAGCCTCAAAAGCTAGATATCATATCGAGATCCAAAGAAATCCAGAAACCAATGAGAAAGAAAGTAATTGAGATCTATCAGTCTGGAAAAGGTTATAAAGTCGTTTCTAAAGTTTTGGGACTCCAGCGAACCGCATTGAAAGCCGTTATTCACAAATGGCAAAGACATGGAATGGTGGAGAACCTTCCCATGGGTGGCCGGGCCGACCAAAATTACCCCAAGAGCACAGCGACAACTCATCCAAGAGGTCGCAAAAGACCCAAAAACAACATCCAAAAAACTGCAGGCCTTACTTGCCACCACCATACTCCACCATAAAAAAGGGACCGGACAAAAATGGTCCAAGACGAAAACAGCTGCTGAGCAAAAAGAACATAACGGCTTGTCTCAGTTTTGCCAGAAAACATCTTGAACCCAAGACTTTGGGGAAAATACTCTGTGGACTGACGAGACAAAAGTTGAACTTTTTGAAAGGTGTGTGTCCCATTTACGTCTGGCGTAAAAGTAACACCGCATTTCAGAAAAAGAACATCATACCAACAGTAAAATATGGTGGTAGTAGTCTGATGGTCTGGGGCTGTTTTTGTGTTTCAGGACCTGGAAGACTTGCTGTGATTAATGGAACTATGAATTCTTCTTTATACCCCAAAAATCCTGAATGAAAATGTCTGGCCATCTGTTTGTGACCACAAGCTAAAGCAAACTTGGGTTCTGCAGCAGCACAATGATCCAAAACATACCAGCAAATCCACCTCTGAATGGCTAAAGAAAAAGCCTTTGGAGTGGTTTAGTCAAAGTCCTGAACTGAATCCTATTGAGATGCTGTGGCATGACCTTGAAAAAGCTAGTTCATGCTTAAAAACCCTCTAATGTGGCTGAATTTCAACAATGTTGCATAGATGAGTGGACCAAAATTCCTCCACAGCGCTGTAACCGACTCATTGCAAGTTATTGCAATTGTTGCTGTTAAGGGTGGCCCAACCAGGTATTAGGTTTAGGGGCAAACACTTTTTCACACAGGGCCATGTTGTTTAAATAAATAAAATAAAAACTTTCATTTAAAAACTGCATGTTGTGTTAACTTGTGTTATCTTTTACTAATATTTAAATTACTTTGATGATCTGAAATATTAAAGTGTGAAATATGAAACCAGGAAGGGGGCAAACACTTTTTCACACCACTGCATAGCTGACACAGTACAATGTGAAATGAGATAACGTTCCTTTAGAAACCTTAGCGGTCATCCATGGCTTCTGGTTGGAACGTGTGGTGATGGTTTTGGAGATGGTCATGTCATCAATGCACTTGCTGATGTAGCTGGTCACTGTTGACGCGTACTCCTCCAAGTTGATGAAATCGCTGTTGGTTGCAGCTTCTCTAAACATGTCCCAATCCGTGCATTCAAAGCAGTCCTGGAGAGCAGACAAGGATCCTGCTGGCCAGGTTTTCACCTGCTTTCGAGCTGGTTTAAACGGATGTTGATTTAGTCTGTATGCTGAGATCAGCATAACAGAGATGTGGTCTGAGTAGCCGAGGTGGGCCGGGGGGTTCGCCCAATATGCGCCCAGGATGTTTGTGTAAACAACCAGCCTGTTTTCTCCTCTGGTTTTAAAGTCTACATTCTGGTCCCGTAGAGTACACTGACCACTTTTTTAGCATTAGCGCTAGGTGGAATGTACACTCCGAGCACAAAATGCAGCTAGCCCGTCCAGTTGAATGGCCGCGTCCAGAACTCTGTCGCTTAGCCATGTCTCGGTAAACACAAAGACGCAGCAGTGTCTGTACTCACACCAAGTAGCTTGCTGGAGTCTGATGTAGTCCTATTTATTGTCCAGGGAGCCGACATTTGCTAGCAGAATGGATGGTAGCTTTAGCCTAGCACTCTCCCCCGCTCGCTTTCTTCGCTTCTGCTTCCTCGCGCAACGTTTTTGATTTCCACCTCCTCTGTCCGTCCCCCCGCAGGCGATGGCGGAGTCTGGAGGCCTGGTCATGTAGCTTCTGCCGCAGATCATTATGGTGGTGTTGGGGTTTTTTAAGTGTTCCTGGAGTGTTTGGCAATGTTACACAAGGACACCGGTCTCTCCGATGTCCATATGTTGCTTAAGGCGGGCTACAAAGTGAAAGTAGCACCATTTTAGACCATGTGTACCGAATGCAAACCTTTTTACATGTAGAACATAATGTGTTCATGAGGGAACTCGGAATTTAATTAAGTTCTCTTGAAAGGAGAAATTTCTGACAATTCTTATGTGGCAGCGTGTGTGGAGGAGCACAGGATCAGAACAGGAGAACAGAAGAATCCACAGAATCGTCTCTCCCCATTACCAGGCAGTCACAATGCATATCTTAAACAAGTATCTGCAATTAAATTTTTTACAGACACTTATCCTTAGATTATAAAAGGCAATGTTACTTTGGCTTTATGATGGCATTTTAGAAATTATTTTTATGAAGAGTGAATTTGTACATATACAGTGAGGAAAATAAGTATTTGAACACCCTGCTATTTTGCAAGTTTTCCCACTTAGAAATCATGGAGGGGTCTGAAATTGTCATCGTAGGTGCATGTCCAACTGTGAGAGACTTAATGTAAAAAAAAAAAAATCCAGAAATCACAATGTATGATTTTTTTAACTATTTATTTGTATGATACAGCTGCAAATAAGTATTTGAACACCTGAGAAAGTCAATGTTAATATTTGGTACAGTAGCCTTTGTTTGCAATTACAGAGGTCAAATGTTTCCTGTAGTTTTTCACCAGGTTTGCACACACTGCAGGAGGGATTTTGGCCCACTCCTCCACACAGATCTTCTCTAGATCGGTCAGGTTTCTGGCCAGTCACTGAGAAACACAGAGTTTGAGCTCCCTCCAAAGATTCTCTATTGGGTTTAGGTCTGGAGACTGGCTAGGCCACGCCAGAACCTTGATATGCTTCTTACAGAGCCACTCCTTGGTTATCCTGGCTGTGTGCTTCGGGTCATTGTCATGTTGGAAGACCCAGCCTCGACCCATCTTCAATGCTCTAACTGAGGGAAGGAGGTTGTTCCCCAAAATCTCACAATACATGGCCCCGGTCATCCTCTCCTTAATACAGTGCAGTCGCCCTGTCCCATGTGCAGAAAAACACCCCCAAAGCATGATGCTACCACCCCCATGCTTCACAGTAGGGATGGTGTTCTTGGGATGGTACTCATCATTCTTCTTCCTCCAAACACGTTTAGTGGAATTATGACCCAAAAGTTCTATTTTGGTCTCATCTGACCAAATGACTTTCTCCCATGACTCCTCTGGATCATCCAAATTGTCATTGGCAAACTTATGACGTGCCTGGACATGTGCTGGTTTAAGCAGGGGATCCTTCTGTGCCATGCATGATTTCAAACCATGACGTCTTAGTGTATTACCAACAGTAACCTTGGAAACGGTGGTCCCAGCTCTTTTCAGGTCATTGACCAGCTCCTCCCGTGTAGTTCTGGGCTGATTTCTCACCTTCCTTAGGATCATTGAGACCCCACGAGGTGAGATCTTGCATGGAGCCCCAGTCCGAGGGAGATTGACAGTCATGTTTAGCTTCTTCCATTTTCTAATGATTGCTCCAACAGTGGACCTTTTTTCACCAAGCTGCTTGGCAATTTCCCCCTTAGCCCTTTCCAGCCTTGTGGAGGTGTACAATTTTGTCTCTAGTGTCTTTGGACAGCTCTTTGGTCTTGGCCATGTTAGTAGTTGGATTCTTACTGATTGTATGGGGTGGACAGGTGTCTTTATGCAGCTAACGGCCTTAAACAGGTGCATCTAATTTAGGATAATAAATGTAGTGGAGGTGGACATTTTAAAGGCAGACTAACAGGTCTTTGATGGTCAGAATTCTAGCTAATAGACAGGTGTTAAAATACTTATTTGCAGCTGTATCATACAAATAGATAGTTTAAAAATTATATATTGTGATTTCTGGATTTTTTTTTTTTTAGATTATGTCTCTCACAGTGGACATGCACCTACGATGACAATTTCAGACCCCTCCATGATTTCTAAGTGGGAGAAATTAATAATTAAAAATAAATACTTATTTTCCTTACTGTATATGCATCTAACTTCCCATGGGCTCCCACCTGCAGGAGGAACCGTAAGGGACGGTGCTTAGACTGCTGCCCCTGCGGCGCGAATTACGGATAAGCGGGAGAAAATTAATGAATGAATATGCATCTAAATTCAATGTAGCTACAAGTATGATTTATTGTAATTTGCAATATATCTGCATATTTCAAGGCTTAATGCAAAACCCAGAATAAAATGGTGGTGAAGGATTTAGAGCAAGACAACAGGACAAATCATTTTTTATTAAATCCAAATAAGTAGTGGTGTATGAAATAGAACACACACACCATGAGAAGGAGCTGCATCCTAAATACTGAGTACTTCTGGGTCATGGGTCACATGCTGAGTCCTAGCTATATACATTAGCCAGAACTGTATGAAGTATTGTACTCATTCCTTTATTCATGCTCTTTATCTTTCTAGTCTACAGACCTTTTATTCTGTTTGCTTGACTAAGTATTTATGTTTTGCAGTTTATTGGATTGTTTGCTACACTGACTGCCTGTTTTGTTTCAGACATTACAGCCTGTTCTATGACCTCCTTTATGCTAATGTTTTGGATTCATCTGGTTATAAAATAAACCCACATTTGTATTCTATTCTTTTGAGTGTGCCATTACTGTATGTTACAGAATACTTTGCATGATGAGAATGTAGTGGATGTTTCACAGGCGGTCACAACATACCAAGGAGAAATGCTTGCGGCCTATGTGGATTAGCTCAAGGCTCACAGCTGCTAATGCTGACATCCTACAAGCCCTCCGTGCTCTGCCTGCCGACCAACCTGAATCTCCAAGACTGGCAATTGCGGAAAAATTATACAGTTCTGCCGACCATTGCGTGGGTTCCTCAGACAGTGCAAATTATTTATCGCATTATTTATCTTCTTCTTCTTCTTTCGGCTGCTCCCATTAGGGGTCGCCACAGCGGATCATCCGTCTCCATACCACCCTGTCCTCTATATCTGCCTCTTTCACACCAACTACCTGCATGTCTTCCCTCACCACATCCATGAACCTCCTCCTTGGCCTTCCTCTTTTCCTCCTACCTGGTGGCTCCATCTTCAGCATTTTTCTACCAATATAATTCATGTCCCTTCTCTGCACATGTCCAAACCATCTCAATCTCGCCTCCCTCACCTTGTCACCAAAACATCCTACATGTGCTGTCCCTCTAATAAACTCATTTCTAATCTTGTCCATCCTCGTCACTCCCAACGAAAACCTCAACATCTTCAGCTCTGCTACCTCCAGCTCCACCTCCTGTTTTTTACTCAATGCCACTGTCTCTAATCCATACAACATCGCAGGTCTCACCACAGTCCTATAAACTTTCCCTTTCATTCTTGCAGATACTCTTCTATCACAAATCACTCCTGTCACTCTTCTCCACCCACTCCACCCTGCCTGCACTCTTTTCTTTACTTCCCTAACACACTCTCCATTACTTTGCACTGTTGACCCCAGGTACCTGAACTCCTCCACCTTCTCCACCTCTTCTCCCTGCAACCGCATCACTCCACTTCCCTCCCTCTCATTCACACACATGTACTCTGTCTTACACCTACTGACTTTCATTCCCCTTCTCTCCAGCGCATATCTCCACCTCTCCAGGCTCTTCTCAACCTGCTCTCTACTCTCACCACAAATCACAATATCATCTGCAAACATCATAGTCCAGGGAGACTCCTGTCTGACCTTGTCCGTCAACCTGTCCATCACCACTGCAAACAGGAAAGGGCTCAGGGCCGATCCTTGATGCAGTCCAACCTTCACCCTGAACCAGTCTGTTGTACCTACTGCACACTTCACTGCCGTCACACTGTCCTCATACATGTCCTGCACCACCCTCACATACTTCTCTGACACACCTGACCTCCTCATACAATACCACAACTCCTCTCTCGGCACCCTGTCGTACGCTTTCTCTAAATCCACAAATACACAATGCAGCTCCTTCTGTCCTTCTCTATACTTCTCCATCAACATCCTCAAAGCAAATAAGGCATCTGTGGTGCTCTTCCTCGGCATGAAACCATACTGTTGCTCACAGATGGTCACCTCTTCTCTCAGCCTGGCTTCCACTACTCTTTCCCATAACTTCATGGTGTGACTGATCAACTTAATTCCCCTGTAGTTACTGCAGGTCTGCACATCTCCCTTATGCTTAAAGATCGGTACCAGCACACTCCTTCTCCATTCCTCAGGCATCCTCTCCCCTTCCAGAATCCTGTTAAACAATCTGGTTAAAAACTCCACTGCCATCTCTCCTAAACATCTCCACGCTTCTACCGGTATGTCATCTGGTCCAACCGACTTTCCATTCTTCATCCTCTTAATCGCTGCTCTCACTTCCTCCTTACTAATCCTATCTACATCCTGCTTCACCAACTCCACATCCTCCAACCTTCTCTCTCTCTGATTTTCCTCATTCATCAGCTGCTCAAAATACTCCCTCCATCTTCTCAACACACTCTCCTCACTAGTCAACACATTTCCCTCTCCATCCTTTATTGCTCTAACTTGCAGTACATCCTTCCCAGCTCGGTCCCTCTGCTTGGCCAATCGGTATAAATCCTTTTCTCCTTCCTTAGTGTCCAACCTTTTATACAGTTCCTCATATGCCTTTTCCTTGGCTTTCGCCACATCCCTTTTAACCTGCTGCCGCATCTCCTTGTACTCCTGCCTACTCTTCTCATCACTCTGTCGATCCCACTTCTGTTTTGCCAATCTCTTTCCCCTAATGCTCTCCTGCACTTCCTCATTCCACCACCATGTCTCCTTGTCTTGCTTTCTATTTCCAGATGTCACACCAAGTACTTTTCTAGCTGCCTCCCTCATCACTCCTGCAGTAGTTGCCCAATCATCCGGCACCTCTTCACCACCACCAAGCCCCTGTCTAACCTCTTCCCTGAACCTCACACTACACTCTTCCTCCTTCAGTTTCCACCATCTTATTCTTCTTTCAAACCTTACTTTCCTCCTCTTCTTCTTCGCCTCCAAAACCATCCTACAGACCACCATCCGATGCTGTCTAGCTACACTGTCCCCCGCCAACACCTTACAGTCTCCAATCTCCTTCAGGTTGCATCTCCTACACAGAAGATAATCCACCTGTGTGCACCTTCCTCCACTCTTATACGTCACCCTATGATCCTCCTTCTTCTTAAAATACGTGTTCACCACTGCCATTTCCATCCTTTTAGCAAAATCTACCACCATCTGCCCTTCCACATTCCTCTCCTTAAAACCATACCTACCCATCACCTCCTCATCACCTCTGTTCCCTTCACCTACATGCCCATTAAAGTCTGCCCCAATCACCAATCGTTCTTTCCTAGGTACACCATCTACCACTTCATCTAATTCACTCCAGAATCTTTCTTTCTCCTCCATCTCACAGCCAACTTGTGGAGCATAGGCACTGATGACATTTATCATCATCCCTTCAACTTCCACCTTCACGATCATCACCCTATCAGAAACTCTCTTCACCTCCACTACACTCTTACTGTACGCTTCCTTCAGAATCACCCCTACACCATTTCTTTTCCCATCCACACCATGATAAAACAGTTTAAACCCACCTCCAATGTTCCTGGCCTTACTCCCTTTCCACTTGGTCTCCTGAACACACAACACATCTACCTTTCTCCTCTCCATCATATCAGCTATCTCTCTCCCTTTACCCGTCATAGTACCAACATTTAAAGTACCAACCCGAACCTCTACTCTCCTACACTGCTCCTTTTCCTGCCGTCTCTGTAGACGCCTTCCTCCTCTCCTTCTCCTCCTTCGGCCAACAGTAGCCCAATTTCCACCGGTACCCTGTCGGCTAACGATACCTGTGGCGGTCGTTGTTAACCCGGGCCTCGACCGATCCGGTATGAAACTCTCATTTGTGATCCGCATATTTGATTTGGCACATGTTTTACGCTGGATGCCCTTCCTAACGCAACCCTCCCCATTTACCTGGGCTTGGGACCGGCACTAAGAGTACACTGGCTTGTGCCCCCCTAATGGCTGTATCGCATTATTTATATTGCTACTTATTGGAAAGGCTTTGGACTGGGCCTCAGGAGTATGGGAAAATAACAATCAGGTACAAAACTGCGTTGCGTGCCATATTCCGTGAAGGACTGAATCCCATAATGCAGGCAGAAATGGCCTGTTAAGACCTGGACTCCAGTTACCACAGGACATTGCAATGGCCATCCGCCTCAATAATCTGATCCAGAATTGAACTCCCACACAACAATTTCACACTCTTTTGAACCTAACGGCCGGGCACCTCAGCATACCCATGCAACTGGGAAAAGCTCAGATATCGTTGAAGAAACATCACTGACACCTCCGGCTTTACCTATGTTTCTACTGTGGTCAAGAAGGCTATCGTTCCACCACCTACCCTGTAAGCAACCCTTGTCACCATAAGGAGAGCATAAAGCAGAGTTCTTATAGTCTAGTCGTGCCTGTTCAGCTTCTTCTGACCAGATCCACACTCTCCTGGCCCTTATCGACTTGTGGTCCACCATCGACTTAATCCATTGCAGAGCGGTGGACGACCTATAGATTCCCCCCTCATGCCCTCCATGAAATCGTAAAAAATTACTGTAGATGGTACCACTAAGACACCACTAAGATGGCTTCTGACCACAATTTATGGCTTTTGACTGGCTTTGGGATAGATTTGCTATGACATGTTTAGGACTGCAATTGTCACAAACCATTTTGGTGTCTCCATAAGTAAACAGTTAATAACTTAAACAAAATAAACATCATTTGTATCTTTTTTTTAAACATTTGGTGTTCCCCAGGTAATCGGTTCTTCTTCTTTATTCCACCATATCATCACAAGGAGGTTTTGTCCTGCTGTTACCTCAGGGTTGCTCATTATGGGTGAATTTATATGCGGAATGTGTATACTTCTTTAAAGCTGCATAGTGATAATGTCCAATGTTAAAAGGACCATACATATAAAATGAATTGTGCCCAGGTTTATATACTTTATCTTCCCAAGACAAAAGCATGGAAGCTTCAGAAGCACTGGCCCAGGGTTATATCTGCCCTAGCTACTTTCCCTGCCAAAAAAGGTTTCTTTTATTCTTTAAAAAAATAAATATGGCAAGCAATGCATAGATTACAAAAGGTATATGCTGTCACTATCAGATATTAGTATCCTGTGCCCCTATTCCTATCAACTAATCAAGTATGAGGTGATAAAATCTAGTGAGTTTAAGGGAGCGTAATACAGGACATTATAAAATTTTTGCTCATGTAATATTGCCTGATCAATGCTCCATCCATTTTGCAAGAATTCATAATTGTCATCATTGTTTTATAGGGTAATCAAAAGACTCTGAAATGTACACCAGGAGCATAGTGGTATAGCAGTTCTGGCAAGGGGCAGCTAAAAAAAGACCACTGGAACTTCATTGATGTCAGCCTTGTGCCAAGATCCCTGTTCTTCACCCATTTCTAAGGCTATGTCTACACTAATCAGGATACATTTAAATGCAGTATTTCATCTAAGTACTCCACTCCAGCTGTCAAACAATATATAATGATGTTATATGATGGTTAGGGCACAGCCAGTACACATGAGTCTAAATATTTTTTTATAATTATTTAACAGTGTATAAAAAAAATAAAAATAAAATAACAATAACATTCCTAAAAAAATATATTTTTAACATGCACAATCATGTACAACATATCTCATTAATGTCGAGTGCAACAAATGCCTCTTTCTTTAAAGTGTGCTTAATGGTTTCAACTTGAAGAGCAACAAAAGTGAGGTCTGATTGCTGCACCCAAATTCCCTTTTGATTGTCCTATGATGTCAATAAATGGTTATTGGGTGAAGTGATGGAGAATTAATGTATTTTGCACAAAGCAATCTGCTGACACTCAGATACCATCCTCCCCCAGATTAAATGTTATTATGATTGTTCAGGTCTCACTACAATGAGAAGTTGACTGATTCCATTCTTCACTGTAATATTTGAGTGATGTGTCTTTTAAGTGGCATCCATTTCATTTCTGTGAAAAAATTAGCTAATTATGATGCCCCACACACATACACACAGCCTTCATGTCGGAGGTTTTAAGTCAAGGTGTAAATGAGAAGGAAATAATAGGGGTTCTGTTGACTGCAGTCCATACCAACATACCATGAGAGGAGCCATGAGAAAGTCATGTCATTAGAAAAAGTCATAAGTCATCTCTAACACCACCAGATTTATAATTAGCCTTTATCAATATGAAGACCTTGTGAAGATGATTTCTTCAAGGATCCATGGCGATATTTACTTTATCACCATTTGCTGAAAACATATAGAATATTTTCTATGTAAAAGTATATAAAAACCTTTATAAAATAATTGATAGGGAGGTTACACTTTTGACATCAGTTATTTTGATGCAGTATTATACAATACATCTAGCAGCTTCTTAGTAACTCATGAGCTGACCATCACACCCATAATTATTTTATTTTTTTCTGTAAACACCTGTTATAATTAAATCCACTCTTTGACAAAGGCTTTCGTATAGTTTTAAAATGCAGTTGTAGGGATATGCCCTTTCAATCACAAAAGTGTTTAACCAGTGTCAGAAATGCAATGCTACAAAATACCTAGCCATGCTTGACAAATTATTACTTTTAACTTTGCTGCAGCAATTTGGGAAAGAGCTACATACTCTATGGGTGTTTATAGTCAGTTGTCCAAAAAACTTTGGCCATATATTATAGCTAAATTGATTATCTCAAAATACAGTTGAAGATGTATTAAAATTTCATCCACTAAATTCCATACAAGAGTACCTTATAACCTTAAAGATGTAACAATTAAAGCCTAAGAAATTAAGATTAACAAGTAATAAATTGCTGAATGTTAAACTGCTTTTGATCCTCACTGACGGTGGTAAGAGGAAAATGTTTCAAGAGAGAGATGGTGTCTTTCTCCACCTTCTTCATGGCTGGCTTGTATGCCAGGTAGCAAGTGAAATGTATGATTGATTGACACATTGTTAAACAAAACAATTAAGACCAAGTAGGCAGAACTTGCACCGGAAAGGAGGGGGAGGCCTGAGCATTTTTAAATGACACCAGAGTGTAAGATAAGGACTCAGGCAAACTATTAATTACAACTAATGAATTGAAAAACAGCTTTCAGGTACTCAAGCTGCATCAAAAGGCTTTGGGAACGCTCATTCAGCGCATATTCTCTGCACATTCTGTACAAATGCATGTCTATGCGAATGCTCCGCTCCCAGAGAACTCCTTGGGGGCGCAATCTGCGAGCTAGGCTTTGAGTAGCTATTGAAGGTTGTGACCTGTAGCCAAACGTGCCTTTGGCCGACCGATGAGCAGAAAGCTGCCCATGCAGTAAGTTAGACGAGCGCTTTCTGTGACCTACATCACAACCACCGCGTCAGGGTCTGCCGTTCTTCCCGGACACTGAGGTGTCCAGGTCCTGGGCTAAGCCTTGTTGTACCAAAACATAGTGGGACTGAAAGAGTGTGGTTACGGGTCGATGCCCCGGTTGTAGAGACACTGGATAGCTATCTTTTCCGGGATGTCGCATTGTCCCTTAAAACCCCGACACTGCCCACCAAGCTCCTTCATAACATGTCGGCGCTGGTGGGTAGGGCTTATGCCTCAGCAGGTCAAAGCGCTGCATGCCTGCACACCATGGTGGTGTTACAGGTGTATCAGGCTGACCTGCTGTGAGAGCTAGTTGTGGGCGGATATGGCTCTTGGAGCCAAAAAAGAGATCGCTGTGGCGGTCTATGGCCGCAAATATGGCTCATCGGATTCTTCCGACCGGGACAGCGTTTTAGTGATTCCTTCCTTCTCGCTCTCATGGGGCTACTCTGCCAAAATCCGTGCTTTAGGGCATGGACAGCTCCTCGGTTTCTGCCCAGTATCATAGTGGACTTAGAGAACTTGCGGCCTCCTCCGCAGCTTCTAGAGCTGCACCAGGGCATAGTTGTGTCTCAGTGTGTCCTGCATACTGTAAACAGATGCTATATGATTTAAGTTCGGGTCTTGTCCGCTGCAGTTTGAAGGAGTGTCCAACCCTGGTGGGACCCAAGTAGGCTCTGGTCATGGAACAAGAGATAAACAATCTCCTTAGGAAGGAGGCCATCAAGGTGGTCCTGCCATCATACAGAGAGTCCTGGTTCTTTGTACTTCGTAGTTCCCAAAAGGACTGAGGGTTGCATCCTATTCTAGATCTATGTCAGCTGAACTGCTGTGTCACAATAGGACTGGTGTGTCACAATAGATCTAAAGGATGCATAATCTTAAACAAACTTTTAGCACTTTAGCTTACTGTCATTAGATCACCGAGACATATCTTTTAAATATTAAACGATATTTAGTAATTGTTAAAATTAGTTTTTACTGAAATATTATTGAATATTAATACAAATAATAACATGATCAAATGCAACATGTTGTCACATTATATAAGTCAGTAATTCCATATAATATGTAAATAAACTCATATTTATGAGAACTTTTTAATGGGTTTGAGTGGTATGCTATAGCGCTTTGACCCACTGAACACCTGAATTCAAACACCCACTGTACCCTGCTCAGTATTACCATACAACATCTGATTTGCTAACACTCTTGTGGCTAAATGAGCAAAATCTCCACAAGCACAATCTAAAATCTACTGGAACATCTTCCCTGACTAAAGTGGATGTTTATTGAAACACACACATTGCACATTACATTAGTTTCTATTTAAAAGACTAAATTGACTGATAATACACTTTAAATAAAATTAAAATTATTAAAGTAGCCAGACACTAGCAGTGAGCATTTCATTTTTTAATCTTGGCATTTTGGAGGTCCATATTCAGTTCCAGTCTATCAAAATCTTCTGTACCTTTTTTTCCCATTGAAAATTAACTTCTGGAGCCACACTAGTCCAATATAGATAACAGTGGTCTCTCCTAACATCCAAACAATCCTAATCTTAATGTACAATTAATGTAATTAAAAACTTATAATAAAGCCCAATTCAAATAAGTTTAGAATAGATCAAAAAATTTTATACATTGTATACTTCCTCCTGGATTACTTACATAATAACATCAGCATTCAGGGACAGGCATTATGATCCTTACAATTTTGTAGATTTAAATAGAGAACTATCCAGGTTAATTCAAGTAAATAATGGAGTATCACAAGGTTTATTTCTAGGATGCTTTTCACAATATACATGCTTCCCTTGGGAAGAAGGCATGGGATTAGCTTTCACTGTTTTGCTGATGATACCCAGTTATATATCTAATCAAAACCAGACAAAAGAATTTAATTGACTAGGTAAACTGAGTGTTAAATAATTAAACGATTGGATGATGCATAACTTTCTATTATTAAATTCTGATAAGACAGATTTTGCTAATTGGCCCAAAAACCAGTAGGAAGTAGGAGCGATCGGCGCTACACTGGAGCAGAGAAACGCGTTTGGAGGAACACTGGAGCAGAGCGGCGTGATCGTCGGAACACTGAAGTGGAGCGCATGCTCGACAGAACACTGGAGCAGAGCGGGGCGCTCGGCGGAACACTGGAGCAAAACCCTCTCAGAACTGAGGGGGCTGTAGTGGAGGTCCGCCATAACCATCTGAACATTCCAGTGATTTGCCCGGTGAAACTGGCATAAGAGCCAAGATTGTCCCAATTGGTGCTCCACATTATGCTGGCCCTAGAAAGAGCCTTCCCAGACAGTAAAGAGATGAAAAACACAATCTTGGCTCGCTCTGTGGGCAACTGGGATGACTGCACATCTACGTACCTGCCGATGCTCTGTAGGAATCCGCCCCACTTGGCCGCTTCGCTGGAGAAGCAAGCCGGGAATTCCATCGGGCTCTCGGAGGTGTGCGGTGCAGCCGCACTTGCATGATCCAGTGCCGGGGAGTATGATTCGCAAGGAGCGGCAGCGGGCTTTCAGGTAAGAACCGAAGCGGAATCGGGCTGCTAAACCATCGCGGTAGAGCAATTTCTCCTCTTTGTGTTAAGGTCAAACCTTCTGTCAGGGTAGCAACCACGAGTTGAAAGCGGAAGTAACTCTATAATGTTTATTGAAGCTTTAGGCACACAAACATAGGACAGAAAGCGTCATGAACCGTAATGCGGGTTAGTTCGTGATGCAGGTATAATGCGTCAGGAAAGTGTAATCTGATAAGGAAAGTATAGTCCAGGAAGTCAGAGTAAGCCACAGGACCTGTAGCAGAAGCAGGAACCAGCAGGGAACGCTGGCAGTCAGGAACCTGGTTACACACGGTAGTCATGAAGTAGGTCCGACACCAGTGAGATCGGAACAGGAGTTTATATAGCGAACCTGCAACGAGTGACCGGTGTCTGTAGTCAGCAGAGCGCGGCAGAGCGAGAACCTCCGAGGTGGGGAGTGGCAGGTGGATCCCTGACAGTCACTATACTGGCTACCTGTTAAGTTTCGAATCAACTATAAAATATTGCTACTTACCTACAAAGCCCTAAATGGTTTAGCCCCCAGTCTTTTTACATGCTACTATTCATCACGCTCCTTGAGGTCCCAAAATTCTGGACTTCTAGTAGTTCCTAGAAAAGCCCACTAAATGTCCACTAAAGGTGGTAGAGCATTTTCATATTTAGCTCCTAAACTTTGGAATAGTCTTCCTGACAGTGTTTTTCGCTCAGACACACTCTCCCAATTTAAGTGCAGATTAAAAACTTATCTTTTTAGTGAGTCCTACACGTAACACACATCACAAATCATAACCTTGTGCTCCAGTACACCTGATAACATGCACATTTAAACTTGTGCTTGTTAATTTTATGAACAGCAGCAATGCTAATTCCTCTACAGTGCTTCTCTTTCTCTACCCATCCTGAGGCATCCCGAGGTTGTGCCAGCTCGTCACGGCCCACTTCATGAAGATTATGGATTACCGACAGGCAAACATTCAGAACCAGCTAGAGACGTACCAGCGGCATTTGTTTTCCACTTCATGTAGAGTTTGGACATAGGACCTCTTTGAGTGTTATAAAGTCAACTGACTGTATAAGACTGGAGAAAGGACACTACTCACAATCACACATTCCGGTACTCATGGTTGTTCTCGCTGTTCAGTGTTTTGTATTGTTTTAAAAATTAAAAATCACACTCTTGATATTACTCAAATGAGGATGGGTTCCATTTTTAAGTCTGGTTCCTCTCAAGGTTTCTTCCTCATATCATCTAAGTGAGTTTTTCCTTAGATTATATGAGGAAGAAACCTCGCTCAGCAAGCCCATCAGGAATAAACACAAATCATTCACTTTAATTAATAAATTCTGTAAAGCTGCTTTAAAACAATGTATATTGTAAAAAGCGCTATAGAAATAAACTTGAACTTGCCCATGATAATTAGAACATGTAAAACATATTCTTTGAGGAGGAACACTGTGGATGTGAAATACCACCATGTACTGCAAACTGCAGCCTCGAATATTACCTATTAAGTGCTCTCTCTTACACACTCACAAAAACACACATTCCAGTTAATATACATATGAATTAATGTAAAAGGATGTGTGGTTTAGAGATGAACATTCACAAAAATAAGAGCAAAAAAAGAACTGACCAAAAGATAAGTAGTGGACCTAGTAAACATATGGATAATTCTAATTATTTGTAGGCCTGAAATAGTCCCTTATGTCCACCTTTAATGCTGCTGGTGTTTCTTACACTTTGGTATCCTCTTAAATGTCAGCATCCTCAGACCTGAACTGATTAAATGCAGTAAAGTAAAGGTTTCCCAACAGGAGAACATACTTGAGAAATTAACTTAAATACAGTAACAAAGTTAAAAAAGATGTTACTGTCCACCACTTACACTCACAATCTCACTGAGCATAAATGATCTTCAATTTATTAGGCATTGCCACACTGCATTGAAAAATATATTATATGACCAAAAGTATATGGACACCTAACACACTCATATGTGGACTCAAAGCCACGATAGAGTAAGTTGTACATTTTAAGATAACAGTTGAAATGCCTATTTACCACAATGGGTTAGTAGTATGATTTTACCTTTTTAAAGGTAGAAATTTTATATTTTATAATTTTTGTTCTTATATTTCAATGTGAAATTACACTCTAGACCAGATGATTCCATTATTGACATCTTTTAAATAAAAAAATAAAAAAATAAAACCTATGACATGTCACACATTAGATTAGATTAGATTCAACTTTATTGTCATTACACATGTACAAGTACAAGGCAACAAAATGCAGTTTGGGTCTAACCAGAGTGCAATAACAGCAAGTGCAGGATATATAGTGTTACATGATTTACATAAGTTAAAATAGAATGGTATTATAGGACTATATGTACTAAGATAAATATATATGTACTATGAATAAAATAGACAGATGGATATATATGTACTACGAATAAAATTTACAGATGGATATTTATGTACTATGAACAATAATATACAGATGAATATATATATATATATATATATATATATATATATATATATATATATATATATATATATATATATATATATATAAAATGTACTATGAGCATGATTTACAGATGCCTATTACTATAAACAGAAGTTTACAGAAGGATGTGAACGGTGAACATAATATTTTGGTATTACTATAAACAGAGAACGGGTGTATATATATACAATGGTAATAAGTTGATGGTGAGCAGCAATACAAAGAAGAGTAGGTGTGCAAATGATCATAGTTTTGTGTAACAGTCACAGTTTTGTGTAACAAGAGTAGGTGTGCAAATGAGCATAGTTTTGTGTAACAGTCCATTAGTGCAATAACAAAGTGTGTGGAGGGAAATGGGCAAGTGTCCCGGTGAGCATAAGTTTTTGTGTATAAAGTCCATTAGCGAAATAATGAAGTGTGAGGTGTGGGGGGGAAATGTGGTAGTGTATCAGCGAGGGGCAGAGTTCAGTAAAGAGACAGCTCTAGGAAAAAAGCTGTTCTTTAGTCGGCTGGTCCTGGTCTGGAGGCACCCAAACCGCCTGCCGGAGGGCAGAAGAGAGAACAGTCTGTGGGCGGGATGGGAGGAGTCCTCGCATGCAGACAGTGTTTCTTTTGGATGTCCTCCATGGCTGGGAGTGAAGTCCCTGTGATGCGCTGGGCAGTTTTCACCACCCGCTGCAGTGCCTTGCGCTCTGTAACAGAGCAGCTCCCATACCAGACTAACACAGCTGGTCAGGATGCTCTCTATTGCGCAGCGGTAGAAGTTCACCAGGATATCCGTGGAGAGCTGATTTTTCTTTAGTGTCCTCAGGAAAAAGAGGCGCTGGTGAGCCTTCTTGACCAGGCTGGAGATGTTGATAGCCCAGGACAGGTCTGCCAAGATGTGGATCCCCAGGAACTTAAAACTGGAGACACGCTCAACAGCCATCCCATTGATGTGGGTGGTGTTGTGTGTGCCTCTTGACTCTTTCCTGAAGTCCACAATGAGCTCCTTTGTCTTGGGGGTGTTAAGGAGCAGGTTATTGCTGTTGCACCATGTGGCTAGGTGCTGGATCTCCTCCCTGTGGGCAGTCTCATTATTGTTGGTGATGAGACCGATCACGGTAGTGTCATCTGCAAACTTGATGATGGAGTTAGATCCATTCACAGGCCTGCAGTCGGAGGTGAAGAGGAAGTAGAGGAAGGGGCTCAGCACACAGCCCTGTCATACACCAGTGTTGAGTGTGATGGTGTTGGAGCAGATAGAGCCAGATCGATCCTGCTGGGGTCTGTTGGTCAGAAAGTCCAAGATCCAGTTGCAGGTGGGGGTGTTAATGCCCAGATCTACAAGTTTGGCTATTAACTTGGATGGAATGATTGTATTAAATGCTGAGCTGAAGTCAACAAACAGCATACGTGCATAAGTGTTCTTATTGTCCAAGTGTGTGAGCACAGAGTGCAGTGCCATGGAAACTGCATCTTCTGTGCTCCTATTGCTGCGGTAGGCAAACTGGTGAGGGTCTAATGTGGATGGCAGAGAGTCCTTCAGGTGTGCCAGGACCAGCCGCTCAAAGCACTTCATGACAACGGGGGTCAGTGCTACAGGGCGGTAGTCGTTCAGGCACGTTGGGTTGGAGTGTTTTGGCACTCGTCCCACTAGCTCAATAGCATTGTCTGGAATGTCGCTGTGTAGCCATGTTTCCGTGAAGATCATGACATTACAGTTCCGAAGTTTCATGCTGTGCGTGATGCTGAGTCGAATCTCCTCCATTTTGTTCACCAGTGACCGAACATTGGCGAGGAAGATGCTAGGTAAAGAGAGCCGGTGTGGTGTTAGCTTTAGCTTAGCTTTCACTCCACCACGCTTCCCCCGCCTTTGTTTACGGTCTCGACGCTGCCTGCGAGCACTTCCGCCCGGCTGGGTAGAGTGAGCTGCCTCGGGTGCTCTGGTGATCTCAGGAAGGAGATGAAGTTTGGCGATAAAACTGTCGGGAAGTCGTAAACCAATATCCAAAAGCTCACGTCGGGTGTATGATGTGAAGGCACAGCTGTTCTGCACGAACAGACCCGATATAAGCAACAGAAATACCGCAAAATTGCAGATTCTTAAAAGCATCTGGATCTTAAAGCACATGAAGCACATAGTTAGTAACCTAGTTATTCTATACATATGTTTAAATAATTTTCTGTAAAATATAGGAAATGGAGACAGTAGTAGGAGTCATTTATTGTTTATTAATGTATTTTTGATGTATTATCAAACATGTGCAGTAACATTTTTTAACACATATAAATATACCTTGATAGCAGTATGTGCTTTATCTGTAATCAATATTTAGAAATTTTAGTTTCGAAAGAGAAGTACTGGT
Organism: Silurus aristotelis; assembly: GCF_946808225.1. Classification (NCBI taxonomy): domain Eukaryota; kingdom Metazoa; phylum Chordata; class Actinopteri; order Siluriformes; family Siluridae; genus Silurus; species Silurus aristotelis. The sequence continues at coordinate 24,147,016 of NC_139575.1, read as the reverse complement.
AATGCAGGTGTCGAGTTTTTATTTAAAATTCAAAGCTAAATTCTCCCTTGTAGAATTATGTAGGCTCCACTTGCGATAGAGGAAAGTTTTTTAAAACTTTTATTGAGATTACAATGATGAATGCATGTTTTCATGTGTGTTTGAACAACCTGTTAAATGGTTAAAATAGCTGGTGGCAAATAAGAAGACAGTAATGGTCAAATAATATCTGCAGGAGACCAGAAGATTTGAATGCTGTCAAAAGACTGTGTCAGACTTGAGTTATGAGCACATAGGGATGAGTTATTACAGGAATTGAGCACATCAGTATTCAGACCTCAGACGTAACTATGGATTTAAGCGCTACTCAGACAGCTGCGAGGGAGATACACATGAAGTCCATTTTCTTCTGCGTTATTGGCTAGAGCAAGGAGCCGTATATAGCCACTGCCTGACAGTTTGATGTAACCACAGTATGTCATCCTGAAATGTAAAAAAAAATGGAATGCCATTTCAGGCCAGTATTAAATACATAAATATGCCTCTTTTAATTAATTAATAGTACCATCCCTTTAACGCTCACAGAGGACTTTTTTTTTTTTTATAATGGATAAAATTATGAGCAACACTTACTTAAAGTGAGGCATAAACATATCAGATAAGTACTGGATCAGTTTATCATTTAAACCATAGTTTTATTTATTTATAGAAAAGCACACTGAATAAACCTGAACACAGGCATTTTTAAATGCAATTAAACAAATCAAAATGGTGAAATAAAATAGTCTACATTCCTCACACATTATGATTTCATTACTAGGGTATAGTATTACATTAGGATTTGCACACAATACAGTATATGAAAAAAAAAGATTGTTTAAATATTCTATAAAGTGTTGAACAATGAAAGATAAAGCTACTTTTGTACATAGCTAAGTGTATTTTTGCTACACATATTGGCAATGTACTAGACTCCTATTAAATGTTTGTCAATGCTTGCATTTTCTTACTTGTATTTTTGACAACTCTCTGAATTGTACACTGCATACAGGTAGTTTTAATACTCTGAATTAGCTGTCTATAAAGTATTCACCTATTAGCATGGCAGTCCTAGTTTTGTAACTTGATTCGGTGGGTTTGGAATTTTAGGACACACACTCACTGTATACTTTAGTAGGAACACCTGTGCACCTACTCATTCATGTAATTATCTAATCAGCCAAACAGCAAAGTGACAGCAGTACAATACATAAATGCATGCAGATACATTCAGCTTTGAATTATGTTAACATCACCCATTAGTTTAGAGACCAAGTGTGATCTCCGATTTTAACCATGGCATGATAGTTGGTGTCAAATTAGTTGGTTTAAGTATTTTTTTTTTTTTACTCCTGATCTCCTGGAACTCTTTTCTCGTCGACTTAATATTAATAAAATAAAGAATAAACATCCAGTTAAATGGAAGCTGTATGGGCAAAAAAATTTAGTCATTCCCATTTGATTCCAGTTCATCCTAAATGTGTTCAGTAAAGTTAAGTTAAGGCCGCTTTTGCACACCAACCTTGGTAAAGCACATATTTATAGCTCCTATTCTGTGCACAACTGCATTATTGTGCAAAATAAAAAGGAATTCTTAAGACTTCAACATGCAAAGACTTTGCAGACAATTGTAATGTTGTAATGACAAATGTTTTTGCACCAGTTTGAGCAAAGACTCACAGATGAATGTGATGGTCGGGTGTCTTCATACAAAAAAGTTGCAACTTAAGTGACTTTTATTTATCATTCAATAAAATAAATGCTGCAAAGTTAACATGCAAGATTCCTTTCTTGTCCCAGTATAGCTGAATTAAATATAAAGTATATATATATATATATATATATATATATATATATATATATATATATATATATATATATATATATATATATAAAGATAGGAAGATAATACATTAATTCTTTCAGTAATTAAATTAGTGGTTAAATTAATTTATGCACATTTTTACTATCATTTTCTTTTTTTTTTTTTTTTTAAATGAAGCTGTTAATACACAGACATTTTAATAGCTCCCAAAGGAAACACAGTTCTAGGTGATCGTCTCCTCTTGCAGCTAAAGGGTCAAAAGTTCTTATTAGTATAAATCGTTTTTCTTGGTTGAGAATCCCTTTTAAGTTTGCTCTAATCATGTAAATCAAACTCAGACTGCTGTTAATTCAAGTCAATATATTAACTAGAGCAATTCAAGGTTCTAGTAGCAGCAGACAGCTATTTGATTTTACAAATAGCACAATTTTACCACTGACTGATCCCGAATAGCGTTCCTCATCTCCTTACTCACCCGGGCGACGGCTATATGGAATGCCATAACTGCATCATATGCGCTATTCACCAGCCACTTCGTGGGGGTGTTCTGCACTGCCACTGAGGCCTTCACCACGGCCGATCAGCTCCTTACCCTGCGCCAATAATCCTTCCAGCTCGCTGATGACAGCCTCCGCTTCCGCACCCTGGCAGCCAGCAGTGGCTGAAATGAGACCGCTCTCCTCGGGCATACCGCCTTGGATTGAATGCCGACATTAAGCTGGCTATGGCCATTTACGACGATATGCTGAGGCTCGAGGCTTTTTTTTTTTTTTAGGCTTGTCATCCCCCAGAGACGGAATCTGCCCCTCTGCGCATCTCGTCTACTCCGGAACCTAAACCTATGCAAGTCGGATCCCAACGGCTGTCGAGGAGAAAGAGGGTGCGCCGCCTGCCCAGCAGAGCCTGCCTATATTGTGGCACGCACGGACACCTCATTTCCTTGTGTCCGTCCCGACCCCCAAGCCCGGAGGTGAGTACGGTCGATTTCACAGTGGAAGTCACACACTATTTTAAGCTCCCGGTCACATTAATCACCCCACGCTCTCCCTTCTGGTCTCGGCCCTTGTAGATTCCAGCTCCATAGACAACTTCATCTCCCAGGACTAGGTCTAGAGCAGCTGCAGCTGCGCTGGGAGAGAGTGACACTGGAGCCTTTTGCTGAGGCACAAAGATAGTTAGATCAAGATTTATTGCAATCACCATGAATTATGAGCCCAACCTGTCTTGTTTTAACAGCCCAGGCTGGTGAGGGTGGCGTAATGGTGTGGGGATTTATTGGCACACTTTGGGCCTTTCAATACCAATTAATTATTGTTTGAATGCCACCGTCTACTTGATTATTGTTGCTGACCATGTTCCTCCTTTCATGGCCCTAAATTTACTTAGCATCTAATCACTCCAGCATGATGATGCACCATATCACAAAGCAAAAGATGTCAAATTATTTTTATAAACATGACACTGGCAATGTTTTTCAGTGACCTCCCGAGTCACTGGATCTGAATGTAACACATTTGGTAGAATAGGAGATTCACAATGTTAAAACACATCCTAAAAATCTGCAGTAAATGTGTATTGCAATGATAGAACATTGGTCAGAATCTTCATGGAAAGTTTGTAATATAAAATCGATGACATGAAAAATGAACGCTGTTTTGAGAGCAAACCAAGACCCTATCTAGTATTAGTATAGTGTTGCTAAGTAAGTGTTTGTGCTTAATTGTACTGTAGCTATTAGGAATGCTAAATCTATCAATTGTCTGAATCTCCAATGTTAGATTTTGGAAGTAAAGAAAGACTTCCGATATACAAACAAAAAATTGTTAATTTGTTTATTCATTCTTATTCATTATCTAAATAACAAAGGTGCCACAAGCAACACTATCAGTTTACTTTTTACCTACCTACAGTCTAACAAGTATTTATGCACCATAAAATGTCATTATAATTGTATTTAATTTTTTTACTTTTTAGGCTAGTGGTTTAATAATTGAGTGTAGTGCTGGCAGAAAGGGTGGCTTTCAGACTAGAAAATACCATCATGCTTCCTTTCGCGTGATGTTCTCAAGGTGATGTAGTGCGGCGATTACCAATTGTAGGACGTATCAAGGTCAGACTTTTTTTTGTGATTTTGGTCTCATCAAAACAACTCTTTTTGCACATATTTCAGATTCTTCATTATGTCTTTCAGCAAACACCAACTAGGGTTTTGTAAAAAAATAGTTTTCCTTTTTGACACACTGTAATATAGGATTGGCTATGTGGAGAGTCTGAGTTATGGTTGTCATGTGAACAACTTCTCCTTTCTTAGCTGTGGTTCTCTTTAGCTCCTTCAGAGTTACACATGGCCTCTCTGGTTTAATGCAATCCTTTCCTGGTCACTGGAATTAATATTTTTTTCCAGCAAGGATGAATATGTAATTAAATTTTTTATGTGGGGGAGGTTATAGTGCATGGCATTATATAATTGTTCTAACAAAAAATGCTTTTTGCGATTGCCTTAACTAGCTTTGGGTAAGTAAATGCAGTTTGCAAATAATTTTTTTAAAATAGATCAGATTGAACCCAAGAACCCATTAAAAAATACCATCTATGATGATAAAATAGCCCTGTTTTGCTTCAAAATAGCTCTGTTTTGTTTTGATTCAATAGCTGTTTGTTGACACTTGTGAGAAAATATTATGCAGCAGACATAATGATTTAAAATAAGATTTTTTTAAAAGTTACTGTAGCTGTTGTCAGGATCTCCCAGGCACACTGCGCACAATTCCGGTTCCGCGGCGATCTTGCTGTTTTTCCCGCTCCTCCCGGTATTCAAGGACAACCAAGACTTTAGCTCGGGGGACGTTTTTTTTTTTTTTTTACAAGCTCCCTAGCCCCTAAGATTATTCTTGCCATCCTGCCTGCTATGTATCCTGATCCTGTTCCTGACCCTGATCCCTGTTCTTCTCTGCCTCCCTAGTTACCTGGTTTGGACTTTGGACTGTTTTTTGGTTTATGTTTTGCTCTGCCCTATATTGATCTGTTTGCCGGTTTATGGCTTTTTGCACTGTTTTGGTTTTTGGTGTTGTCTTCCCTGTATTTCCCTGTTTGACTGAGTCTTGACTCTGGACTGTTCTTCGGACTTTGCTTTTGCCTGTGCCCTTTCATTAAAACCTGTTTTCTCCATACCTCTGTGTGCATCCTTACTCACCTAGCCCCACACCCGTGTTCTCTGACAGCTGTAGCATTTGGCATGACCTGGAAAAACAGAAAGTGATATATTTTAAAGAAAATAGGTTCATTGTGATGCAACTGGCTTCCAGTCATAAAAATGTTAAATATGAGCTAGTAATAATTTTTAGAGAGTGCCTTTTTAATATGAAATATCACTATTAACCACATTAGGAACACAATATTTAGTAAGTATGACCAGATATGGCATTTTAAAGTTAACATGAATGCTGTCAAACTTTCATAAAGTTTAAAGATTATCAGGTGGGCCTCAAGCATAGAGGTATATGTTTGAAGATAACTTTTTTGACACTAAAGAATAAAAAGTAACTGTCTCCAGGTTACATATGTAATTATGATTCCCAGAGGCAATGAGATGCTGTGTCAACATTGCAGATGTTTTGGAGGGAAACTCCAGAGGACTTAGAGAGCCTTAGAGGCTGCCACACTCCGAATCTGTTGAGCTCTAACTGCGAAAAGAGCAGGGAGTCCAGAGGGCTCATAAAAGGATGAAATAGCATCTGCAATCCACTCTGCTGAGCCTCTTGCTTGTCTCCAGAACTCCTGACAGCAGCGCAACAGGGGGAAAGGCGTATAGGTGCGGCCTCAGCCTCACCTGTACCATGGCATCCAGCCCTACAGAAACTGTGGGTGTTGGGGAGAACCAGAGGAGACCATGCAATTACTCTTGAGTTGCAACAGCTCCACTTTGCCCATCAGCACCGAGATAGTTCAAAGGGGCTTGGTGGGCAGTGCCAGGTTTTTTAGAGCGATAACACCCATGGAGATATAGCTAGCCAGCACTTTTTCACTATATTAGTATATAGCAACAGCTTAGGACTGAAGGGGCAGGCAGACTAAGGCTTTGCCCAAGACCTGGACCACCTCGATGTGCAGGTCCGAGAAAAGGGGCAAACTCCGGAGACAAATCTCCCAAAAAAAAAAAATATTTTAACAAATAATCATTAAAGCTCCATCTGTGGGGTCAGCGAACAGACAAATGTCAGATTGGGGAACACTATCTGCACTCCCTGAAACCCATTGACCTTTAAAAGACAATTTCACATTTATTCTGATGCAAGGGATTTTTGGTTGGTGATATCAACGAACAAGCCCCATTTGAGCAGCCGGTGGCCTTTGCTCTTTATACATTCTAATTAGAACAAATATTGTATGCCTGAGCGTCAGGAACTGGTTTTCCACAGCTCTGCTTTGAGGCTAAGAGGCCATCCACATGCACTATATTAAAGTAGATATAGTGCAATAAAATTAATGTTTGGTTAAAAATAATAATAAAAAAAAATAATAAACTTTGCAAATTTGCAAAGAAAAGCTTCATCTAATCTATGAATTTAAGGTTGATTTACACCGGATATGTTTCTGAGGCTTTTATGCATTTTGTTGGACAAGTGTTTTTAATTTACATACATGTGGCAGAATTGTTTAAAAAGTCATACATAATGGATGATGGATGACATAATGAGAGAGATACTACATCAGGGACCGTGACGTCGCCCGGTATGGCGCAGCCGGGGCCCCACCCTGGAGCCAGGCCCGGGGTTGGGGCTCGTATGCGAGCGCCTGGTGGCCGGGCCTTCCCCCACAGGGTCCGGCCGGGCTCAGCCCGAAGGAGCGACGTGGGGCCGCCTTCCAGTGGGCTCACCACCTGCAGGAGGGACCGTAAGGGGCCGGTGCTAAGAGGATCAGGCAGCAGTCGAAGGTGGAGGCCTCGACAACCCGATCCCTGGACACGGAAGCTAGCTCTAGGGACGTGGAATGTCACCTCGCTGGCGGGGAAGGAGCCTGAGATTGTGCGTGAGGTTGAGAGGTTCCGACTAGAGATAGTCGGGATCACCTCTACGCACGGCCTGGGCTCTGGAACCACACTCCTCGAGAGAGGATGGACTCTTTACAACTCTGGAGCTGCCCATGGTGAAAGGCGTCGGGCTGGTGTGGGTTTGCTTATAGCCCCCCAGCTCAGCCGCCATGTGTTGGAGTTTACCCCGGTGAACGAGAGGGTCGTTTCCCTGCGCCTACGGGTCGGGGATAGGTCTCTCACTGTCGTGTGTGCCTACGGGCCAAACGGCAGTATAGAGTACCCGGCCTTCTTGGGGTCTCTGGGAGGGGTGCTGGACAGTGCTCCGACTGGGGACTCCGTCGTTCTACTAGGAGACTTCAATGCACACGTGGGCAGCGACAGTGACACCTGGAGGGGCGTGATTGGGAGGAACGGCCCCCCTGATCTGAACCCGAGCGGTGTTCAGTTATTGGACTTCTGTGCTAGTTACAGTTTGTCCATAACGAACACCATGTTCAAGCATAAGGGTGTCCATCAGTACACGTGGCACCAGGACACCCTAGGCCGCAGGTCGATGATCGACTTTGTGGTCGTTTCATCTGACCTGCGGCCGTATGTCTTGGACACTCGGGTAAAGAGAGGGGCGGAGCTGTCAACTGATCACCACCTGGTGGTGAGTTGGATCCGATGGCGGGGGAGGAAGCTGGACAGACTCGGCAGACCCAAGCGTACTGTGAGGGTCTGCTGGGAACGTTTGGCCGAGCCTCCTGTCAGCGAGATCTTCAACTCCCACCTCCGGCGGAGCTTTGACCAGATCCCGAGGGAGGCCGGAGATATTGAGTCCGAGTGGACCATGTTCTCCACCTCCATTGTCGAAGCGGCCGCTCGGAGCTGTGGCAGTAAGGTCTCCGGTGCCTGTCGAGGCGGCAATCCCCGAACCCGGTGGTGGAAACCGGAAGTAAGGGATGCCGTCAAGCTGAAGAAGGAGTCCTACCTGGCCTGGTTGGCTTGTGGGACTCCTGAGGCAGCTGACGGGTACCGGCAGGCCAAGCGAACTGCAGCCCGGGTGGTTATCGAGGCAAAAACTCGGGCCTGGGAGGAGCTCGGTGAGGCCATGGAGAAGGACTATCGGCTGGCCTCGAAGAGATTCTGGCAAACCGTCCGGCGCCTCAGGAGGGGAAAGCAGTGCCCCACCAATGCTGTTTACAGTAGAGGTGGGGAGCTGTTGACCTCAACTGGGGATGTCGTTGGACGGTGGAAGGAATACTTCGAGGATCTCCTCAATCCCGCCGTCACATCTTCCATTGAGGAAGCAGAGGCTGAGGGCTCAGAGGCGGACTCGTCCATCACCCAAGCTGAAGTCACCGAGGTAGTAAAGAAACTCCTCGGTGGCAGGGCACCGGGGGTGGATGAGATCCGCCCTGAGTACCTCAAGTCTCTGGATGTTGTGGGGCTGTCTTGGCTGACACGCCTCTGCAGCATCGCGTGGCGGTCGGGGACAGTGCCTCTGGAATGGCAGACCGGGGTGGTGGTCCCTCTTTTTAAGAAGGGGGACCGGAGGGTGTGTTCCAACTATAGGGGGATCACACTTCTCAGCCTACCTGGGAAAGTCTATGCCAGGGTACTGGAGAGGAGAATACGGCCGATAGTAGAACCTCGGATTCAGGAGGAACAATGTGGTTTTCGTCCAGGCCGTGGAACACTGGACCAGCTCTATACCCTCTACAGGGTGCTGGAGGGTTCATGGGAGTTTGCCCAACCAGTCCACATGTGCTTTGTGGATTTGGAAAAGGCATTCGACTGTGTCCCTCGCGGCGGCCTGTGGAGGGTGCTCCGGGAGTATGGGGTCGGGGGCCCTTTACTAAGGGCTGTCCGGTCCCTGTATGACCGAAGCAGGAGCTTGGTTCGCATTGCCGGCAGTAAGTCAGACTTGTTCCCGGTGCATGTTGGACTCCGGCAGGGCTGCCCTTTGTCACCGGTTCTGTTCATAATTTTTATGGACAGAATTTCTAGGCGCAGCCAGGGGTCGGAGGGTGTCCGGTTTGGTGACGACACGATTTCGTCTTTGCTCTTTGCAGATGATGTTGTCGTGTTGGCTTCATCAGACCAGGACCTTCAGCATGCACTGGGACGGTTTGCAGCCGAGTGTGAAGCGGCTGGGATGAGAATCAGCACCTCCAAATCCGAGGCCATGGTCCTCAGTCGGAAAAGGGTGGCTTGCCCACTTCAGGTTGGTGGGGAGTTCCTGCCGCAAGTGGAGGAGTTTAAGTATCTTGGGGTTTTGTTCACGAGTGAGGGAAGGGTGGAACGGGAGATTGACAGACGGATCGGTGCAGCTTCTGCAGTAATGCGGTCGATGTACCGGTCTGTCGTGGTGAAGAAGGAGCTGAGCCGCAAGGCGAAACTTTCGATCTACCGGTCAATCTACGTTCCTACTCTCACCTATGGTCATGAGCTCTGGGTCATGACCGAAAGGACAAGATCCCGGATACAGGCGGCCGAAATGTGCTTCCTCCGCAGGGTGGCTGGGCGATCCCTTAGAGATAGGGTGAGAAGCTTAGTCACTCGGGAGGAGCTCGGAGTAGATCCGCTGCTCCTCCACATCGAGAGGGGTCAGCTGAGGTGGCTCGGGCATCTGTTCCGGATGCCTCCTGGACGCCTTCCTGGGAAGGTGTTCCGGGCGCGTCCCACTGGGAGGAGACCCCGGGGAAGACCTAGGACACGCTGGAGAGACTATGTCTCCCGGCTGGCCTGGGAACGCCTTGGTGTCCCCCCGGAAGAGCTGGAAGAAGTGTCTAGGGAGAGGGAAGTCTGGGCATCTTTGCTTAGACTGCTGCCCCCGCGACCCGGCATCGGATAAGCGGGAGAAGATGGATGGATGGATGGATACATAATGTCACTGATCGGTTTTTCACTCACATACAGTACATGAAGCATATACTTATGGTAAACTGACAATACATACATTTAGAAACTTTCACTGACACCATTGTACATTTGTGCATTCGTATTCCTGATAATGTAGCATGTGTAGTATAGATTAAATAGACAGTTACGTCGAGCATGTAAAGTCTCTTCACATCTGTTGACATTTTGACAATTCTTGAATGGAAAGTATGAAAGCCTTGTAACATTAGGCTTTTTGAGTTATCCCAACTATATTGTACAAATAGTTAATTTAAATAAAAAAAGTACTATCAACATAATTACTGAACTCAATAAACTCAAGTTCAAGTTTTATACATATAATACCACAGACGGGCCATCAGGGCCAGCAAAGCTTTCTCTGCTGGCCTAAACACTTTCGGAAGCACTCACCTTCATTTACAACCTAAATTCTAATATTTGTTCCATGAAACTGTAATTCATTCCCAAGTCTTTTCTCTTCGTAGCATGTCTCTTGTCTGCACTGCTTCCTGTGTGTGTATGTAGATGTTAGATTTTTTTGTTCAATCAGATTTCAGCCTCTATGTGCTGCCGTGTCAATCTAATCTGCACAGGGCCTTCAAAATCAGTACTGCTGGCCTTTTTGCTTTAGTCTTTATAATAAATAAATCTGTTTCTTTAACCAATCAAATATCAAATCCTAAAAGCTAGCTGGCCCAGAATAGCATCAGCATTTTCTGTGAAATTTAAGCTGCTTTGAGACAAATGTTTATTCTTAATCGCGCTATACAAATAAAAATGAATTGAATTTAATTGTTGGGGTTTTCGAAGTTGATTACCGTATTTTCCGGACTATAAGCCGCTACTTTTTTCCCACGCTTTGAACCCCGTGGTTTAAACAATGAAGCGGCTAATTTATGGATTTTTCCTGGGTTTTTCCCGGGTTTTATTTTTATAATAGAGCACAATGCACCAGGGGCTCACACTCAGAACAGCTAAACCATTTTCTAGTAGATAACCTGTTTCCTGCTTCATAATTGTTTGCTTAGCAGGACTTACGCGATACGGGTGTTGTCTAATCGGTTCATGACCCCCAACATCAATGTCATGTTCTAAGACATTAGTAAGGGATGGCACATCAGCAAACAATTTGGAAAACTTGCTTTTTAGCTCTTTAATGTCTTTCTGGAACAATGGGGGAAACCCTTCCAACTTCTGACAACCGCTCTAAGGCCTCAGAGTTGGGTAACTGAAGAGAAGACATGCAGTTCCTACCAAGGTGTAACTCATCAACCTCAGGGGAGTACTCAGCAGGAGAAATTCGCCCGTCCACTGAAACAGTAACCACCGGTAATACGGTTGAAGTCGGTTTGGACTGCATAGGTGAAGAACGAGCATGATACTTTTTCAACAGGTTGATATGACACACACGGGTACTACTTCTATGTCCAGGTGTGCTAAGGACATAATTAGTTGGACTCAATTTTTGCTTTACCTCGTAAGGCCCCGCAAACCGTGTCTGGAGAGACGATCCTGGCACAGGTAATAAGGCCAATACAAAGTCTCGAACACAAAAAGAGTGTGAGACAGCTTTACGATCATACCGCTTTTTTATCACATCTTGGAAAGAACCGAGAGCAATGCGTGCCTTTTCCCTTGCTAACTGCAACCGCTCACGAAGAAGTTGAACATCCTTTAAAATGGTCCTTCCCGGAGGAGGAGGACCCTTTGCCAACCACTGTTCCTGCAATGCTTTTAAGGGACCCCTCACGGTGTGACCAAACACCAGGTCCGACAGGCTAAAGCCAAGAGATTCTTGTACCACATCACAAACAGCAAACATCTCTCAGTAAATATCTCGGAAGTACAAAGGTAGTAAAAATCTGAATGAGAGCTTTAACCACTGCTTTTGATTTAAGTGTACACAAGGGAAACGCTTCAGGGAACCGTGTGGCAGCACACATGACAGTTAACAAATAACACCAGAGCTGGTTTTAGGCAATGGTCCAACACAATTCACAATGATCCGTTCAAACGGGTCTGTGCTGACCAAAATGGGGAGCAGGCGGAACAACCTGATTGGGTTTTCCCACTATCTGACAGGTATGACAGGCCTTGCAGTACCTTATCACTCTTAATACCAGGCCAGAAAAAATAACGCAAGATACGCTGATAGGTTTTGCGAATCCCTGCATGTCCTGAACAAGGATGATCATGAGCCAAACTAAGAACATGCTTTCGAAATAAACAAGGAACTACAAGCTGAAATGCTTCCAACCAACGATCATCAGGACTGATGGGGGACCATTTCCTCATCGCTCACTCCCATCGTGATGAAGTTCTTCGAGAGGCTCGTCATGAGGCACATCAAGACACAGCTTCCACCCTGCCTGGACCCCATGCAGTTTGCGTATCGTCCAAACCGTTCCACGGACGATGCTATCTCCACAACCCTCCATTTGGCCCTCACCCACCTGGATAACAAGGACTCATATGTACGAATGCTGTTCATTGACTTTTTAGCTCAGCATTCACCACAATCATTCCTCAGCACCTGATTGAGAAGTTGAGCCTACTGAGCCTGAACATCTCCCTTTGTAACTGGATCCTGGACTTCCTGATTGAGAGACTTCAGTCAGTACGGATCGGGAACAGCATCTCGAGCAACACCACACTGAGCACTGGGGCCCCCCAGGGCTGTGTGCTCAGTCCACTGCTGTTCACTTTTGCTACACAGTCGTGAGTCAGCATGCACAGCTCGAATCATACCATCAAGTTTGCTGATGACACGACCGTGGTGGGTCTAATCAGCAAGAACGACGAGTCAGCATACAGAGAGGAGGTGCAATAGTTAACTGCCTGGTGTGGAGCAAACAACCCATCTCTGAACGTGGACAAAACAAAAGAGATGGTTGTGGACCTTAGGAGAGCACAGAGTGACCAATCTCCATTGATTATTGATGGATCCTCAGTGGAGATCATCAAGAGCACCAAATTCCTTGGTGTTCATCTGGTGGACAACGTCACCTGGTCACTCAACACCAGCTCCATCACCAAGAAAGCCCAGCAGCATCTCTACTTCCTGAGAAGGCTGAGGAAAGCCCATCTTCCTCCCCCCATATACACATACACACACATATATATATATATATATATATATATATATATATATATATATATATATATATATATATATATATATATATATTTATTAGTGTGTCCATCCTCTCTCGAGGAGTGTGGTTCCAGAGCCCAGGCCGTGCGTAGAGGTGATCCCGACTATCTCTAGTCGGAACCTCTCAACCTCACGCACAATCTCAGGCTCC